>NC_092169.1:52041117-52146117 GCF_045791955.1 Oncorhynchus clarkii lewisi
TCTACTGTCTTACTACACATACTGGCTACTGACTAGAGCTGTCTACTGTCTTACTACACATACTGACTAGAGCTGTCTACTGTCTTACTACACATACTGGTTACTGACTAGAGCTGTCTACTGTCTTACTACACATACTGGTTACTGACTAGAGCTGTCTACTGTCTTACTACACATACTGGCTACTGACTAGAGCTGTCTACTGTCTTACTACACATACTGACTAGAGCTGTCTACTGTCTTACTACACATACTGGCTACTGACTAGAGCTGTCTACTGTCTTACTACACATACTGGCTACTGACTAGAGCTGTCTACTGTCTTACTACACATACTGGTACTGACTAGAGCTGTCTACTGTCTTACTACACTTACTGGTACTGACTAGAGCTGTCTACTGTCTTACTACACATACTGGCTACTGACTAGAGCTGTCTACTGTCTTACTACACATACTGACTAGAGCTGTCTACTGTCTTACTACACATACTGGCTACTGACTAGAGCTGTCTACTGTCTTACTACACATACTAGAGCTGTCTACTGTCTTACTACACATACTGGCTACTGAGAGCTGTCTACTGTCTTACTACACATACTGGCTACTGACTAGAGCTGTCTACTGTCTTACTACACATACTGGTTACTGACTAGAGCTGTCTACTGTCTTACTACACATACTGGTTACTGACTAGAGCTGTCTACTGTCTTACTACACATACTGGCTACTGACTAGAGCTGTCTACTGTCTTACTACACATACTGACTACTAGAGCTGTCTACTGTCTTACTACACATACTGGCTACTGACTAGAGCTGTCTACTGTCTTACTACACATACTGGCTACTGACTAGAGCTGTCTACTGTCTTACTACACATACTGGTTACTGACTAGAGCTGTCTACTGTCTTACTACACATACTGGTTACTGACTAGAGCTGTCTACTGTCTTACTACACTGATACTGGTCTACTGACTAGAGCTGTCTACTGTCTTACTACACATACTGGCTACTGACTTGTCTACTGTCTTACACATACTGGCTACTGACTAGAGCTGTCTACTGTCTTACTACACATACTGACTAGAGCTGTCTACTGGCTACTGACTAGAGCTGTCTACTGTCTTACTACATACTGGCTACTGACTAGAGCTGTCTACTGTCTTACTACACATACTGGCTACTGACTAGAGCTGTCTACTGTCTTACTACACATACTGGTTACTGACTAGAGCTGTCTACTGTCTTACTACACATACTGACTAGAGCTGTCTACTGTCTTACTACACATACTGGCTACTGACTAGAGCTGTCTACTGTCTTACTACACATACTGGCTACTGACTAGAGCTGTCTACTGTCTTACTACACATACTGACTACTAGAGCTGTCTACTGTCTTACTACACATACTGGCTACTGACTAGAGCTGTCTACTGTCTTACTACACATACTGGCTACTGACTAGAGCTGTCTACTGTCTTACTACACATACTGGTTACTGACTAGAGCTGTCTACTGTCTTACTACACATACTGGCTACTGACTAGAGCTGTCTACTGTCTTACTACACATACTGACTAGAGCTGTCTCCTGTCTTACTACACTACTGACTAGAGCTGTCTACTGTCTTACTACACATACTGGCTACTGACTAGAGCTGTCTACTGTCTTACTACACATACTGGCTACTGACTAGAGCTGTCTACTGTCTTACTACACATACTGGAGCTGTACTGACTAGAGCTGTCTACTGTCTTACTACACATACTGGCTACTGAC
The DNA here is from genome assembly GCF_045791955.1 of Oncorhynchus clarkii lewisi. Lineage (NCBI taxonomy): Eukaryota > Metazoa > Chordata > Actinopteri > Salmoniformes > Salmonidae > Oncorhynchus > Oncorhynchus clarkii. The sequence continues at coordinate 52,042,902 of NC_092169.1, forward strand.
TAGAGCTGTCTACTGTCTTACTACACATACTGGCTACTGACTAGAGCTGTCTACTGTCTTACTACACATACTGGTTACTGACTAGAGCTGTCTACTGTCTTACTACACATACTGGTTACTGACTAGAGCTGTCTACTGTCTTACTACACATACTGGCTACTGACTAGAGCTGTCTACTGTCTTACTACACATACTGACTAGAGCTGTCTACTGTCTTACTACACATACTGGCTACTGACTAGAGCTGTCTACTGTCTTACTACACATACTGGCTACTGACTAGAGCTGTCTACTGTCTTACTACACATACTGGTTACTGACTAGAGCTGTCTACTGTCTTACTACACACACACTACTGGCTACTGACTAGAGCTGTCTACTGTCTTACTACACATACTGGCTACTGACTAGAGCTGTCTACTGTCTTACTACACATACTGACTAGAGCTGTCTACTGTCTTACTACACATACTGGCTACTGACTAGAGCTGTCTACTGTCTTACTACACATACTGGCTACTGACTGACTACTGTCTTACTACACATACTGACTAGAGCTGTCTACTGTCTTACTACACATACTGGTTACTGACTAGAGCTGTCTACTGTCTTATTACACATACTGACTACTGACTAGAGCTGTCTACTGTCTTACTACACATACTGGCTACTGACTAGAGCTGTCTACTGTCTTACTACACATACTACACATACTGGCTACTGACTATAGCTGTCTACTGTCTTACTACACATACTGGTTACTGACTAGAGCTGTCTACTGTCTTACTACACATACTGGTACTGATAGCTGGTTTACTGACTGACTAGAGCTGTCTACTGTCTTACTACACATACTGGCTACTGACTAGAGCTGTCTACTGTCTTACTACACATACTGACTAGAGCTGTCTACTGTCTTACTACACATACTGGCTACTGACTAGAGCTGTCTACTGTCTTACTACACATACTGACTAGAGCTGTCTACTGTCTTACTACACATACTGGCTACTGACTAGAGCTGTCTACTGTCTTACTACACATACTGGTCTACTGACTAGAGCTGTCTACTGTCTTACTACACATACTGGTTACTGACTAGAGCTGTCTACTGTCTTACTACACATACTGGTTACTGACTAGAGCTGTCTACTGTCTTACTACACATACTAGGCTGTCTACTGTCTTACTACACATACTGCTGCTGTCTACTACTACACATACTGGCTACTGACTAGAGCTGTCTACTGTCTTACTACACATACTGGCTACTGACTAGAGCTGTCTACTGTCTTACTACACATACTGGCTACTGACTACTGTCTACTAGCTGTCTACTGTCTTACTACACATACTGGCTACTGACTAGAGCTGTCTACTGTCTTACTACACATACTGGCTACTGACTAGAGCTGTCTACTGTCTTACTACACATACTGGTACTGACTAGAGCTGTCTACTGTCTTACTACACATACTGACTAGAGCTGTCTACTGTCTTACTACACATACTGGCTACTGACTAGAGCTGTCTACTGTCTTACTACACATACTGGCTACTGACTAGAGCTGTCTACTGTCTTACTACACATACTGACTAGAGCTGTCTACTGTCTTACTACACATACTGGCTACTGACTAGAGCTGTCTACTGTCTTACTACACATACTGGCTACTGACTAGAGCTGTCTACTGTCTTACTACACATACTGACTAGAGCTGTCTACTGTCTTACTACACATACTGGCTACTGACTAGAGCTGTCTACAGCTGTCTACTGTCTTACTACACATACTGGTTACTGACTAGAGCTGTCTACTGTCTTACTACACATACTGGTTACTGACTAGAGCTGTCTACTGTCTTACTACACATACTGGCTACTGACTAGAGCTGTCTACTGTCTTACTACACATACTGACTAGAGCTGTCTACTGTCTTACTACACATACTGGCTACTGACTAGAGCTGTCTACTGTCTTACAACACATACTGGCTACTGACTAGAGCTGTCTACTGTCTTACTACACATACTGACTAGAGCTGTCTACTACTGCACACACTGGCTACTGACTAGGGCTGTCTACTGTCTTACTACACATACTGACTAGAGCTGTCTACTGTCTGACTAGAGCTATCTACTGTCTTACTACACATACTTACTGACTAGAGCTGTCTACTGTCTTACTACACATACTGGCTACTGACTAGAGCTGTCTACTGTCTTACTACACATACTGGTTACTGACTAGAGCTGTCTACTGTCTTACTACACATACTGACTAGAGCTGTCTACTGTCTTACTACACATACTGGCTACTGACTAGAGCTGTCTACTGTCTTACTACACATACTGGCTGTCTTACTGACTAGAGCTGTCTACTGTCTTACTACACATACACATACTGGTTACTGACTAGAGCTGTCTACTGTCTTACTACACATACTGGCTACTGACTAGAGCTGTCTACTGTCTTACTACACATACTGGCTAGATGACTAGGCTGTCTACTGTCTTACTACACATACTGGCTACTGACTAGAGCTGTCTACTGTCTTACTACACATACTGGCTACTGACTAGAGCTGTCTACTGTCTTACTACACATACTGGCTACTGACTAGAGCTGTCTACTGTCTTACTACACATACTGGCTACTGACTAGAGCTGTCTACTGTCTTACTACACATACTGACTAGAGCTGTCTACTGTCTTACTACACATACTGGCTACTGACTAGAGCTGTCTACTGTCTTACTACACATACTGGTTACTGACTAGAGCTGTCTACTGTCTTACTACACATTCTGACTAGAGCTGTCTACTGTCTTACTACACATACTGGCTACTGACTAGAGTTGTCTACTGTCTTACTACACATACTGGCTACTGACTAGACTGTCTACTGTCTTACTACACATACTGGCTACTGACTAGAGCCACTGTCCTATGAGCAGGGTTGGGTCAATACCATTTACATTTCAGTCAATTCAAAAAGTTCCCTGAAATTCAAATTCTCTTTAATGCTTTTCCATGAGGAAAAATTGGAATTGGAATTTGGTTTACTTTCTGTATTGACTCGAATTGAAATGGAATTGACCCCAATGCTGCTTCCGAGGCATATACACATGCTAGGGTATGGAGTAGGGTTAGTACTATAGAAATGTAATTACTAGAACGGTACGCCACATTCAAGTCAACATGTACACATGCTAGGGTATGGAGTAGGGTTGGTACTATAGAAATGTAATTACTAGAACGGTACGCCACATTCAAGTCAACATGTACACATGCTAGGGTATTGAGTAGGGTTAGTACTATAGAAATATAATTACTAGAACGGTACGCCACATTCAAGTCAACATGTACACATGCTAGGGTACTGAGTAGGGTTAGTACTATAGAAATGTAATTACTAGAATGGTACGCCACATTCAAGTCAACATGTACACATGCTAGGGTACTGAGTAGGGTTAGTACTATAGAAATGTAATTACTAGAACGGTACGCCCCATTCAAGTCAACATGTGCACATGCTAGGGTATTGAGTAGGGTTAGTACTATAGAAATATAATTACTAGAACGGTACGCCACATTCAAGTCAACATTTCTGTCACTTGTGGACCGGCAGCCGTATTGACTATACCCATGAGGGGGCTTATGGGTAATTCCAAGGTAATAGAGTGACGCCAAGACTCCGATTTTTCACTTTCAAATGTCTTTCAAACAAACACAAATGATTGCACTGTTAAACAAACCATACAACTCTATGCACAAGACCCACTTTTAACAATTTCCTATGAAAATCTACTTGAAGAACAGTGCAGATGAAAAGTTTGGTAACAGAATGACGGTTTGTGCTGTTGGTGCCCTCATTCTATTACCAAACTTTGCATATGCGCTTGGTTACCGTGGAATTGCCCTTATCCATTCTAGTAATAATTATATTTCTATGGCTTCTGAGGCTCACAGCCTCACACACATGCTGGGGTTGACTGGGGCTCCCACTGACCCTGTGGTTAGTAGGTATAAAACACATGCTGGGGTTGACTGGGGCTCCCACTGACCCTGTGGTTAGTAGGTATAAAACACATGCTGGGGTTGACTGGGGCTTCCACTGACCCTGTGGTTAGTAGGTATAAAACACATGCTGGGGTTGACTGGGGCTCCCACTGACCCTGTGGTTAGTAGGTATAAAACACATGCTGGGGTTGACTGGGGCTCCCACTGACCCTGTGGTTAGTAGGTATAAAACACATGCTGGGGTTGACTGGGGCTCCCACTGACCCTGTGGTTAGTAGGTATAAAGCACATGCTGGGGTTGACTGGGGCTCCCACTGACCCTGTGGTTAGTAGGTATAAAACACATGCTGGGGTTGACTGGGGCTCCCACTGACCCTGTGGACTAAATACTGATCACAACAAAATACTGATCACACCTAAATACTGATCTCGACTAAATACTGATCTCGACTAAATACTGATCTCGACTAAATACTGATCTCGACTAAATACTGATCTCGACTAAATACTGATCACAACTAAATACTGATCACGACTAAATACATTTTGAATCAGTTAAACATGTGCTACATTAGAGATACATCATTAAATATGTCTAATATAATGTTATAATCTGTATCATAAAATATTGTAAATGTAATAACGTGTTATACCTGTTGGCAAAGTGTTGCCACAATGTGTTGTTAGATGGCCAGGGATCACTTGAAAAAGAGATGTTAATCTCAATGTGTCTCTGTGTGTTGTTAGATGGCCAGGGATCACTTGAAAAAGAGATGTTAATCTCAATTTGTCTCTGTGTGTTGTTAGATGGCCAGGGATCACTTGAAAGAGAGATGTTAATCTCAATGTGTCTCTGTGTGTGGTTAGATGGCCAGGGATCACTTGAAAAAGAGATGTTAATCTCAATGTGTCTTTGTGTCTCTGTGTGTTAGATGGCCAGGGATCACTTGAAAAAGAGATGTTAATCTCAATGTGTCTCTGTGTGTTGTTAGATGGCCAGGGATCACTTGAAAAAGAGATGTTCATCTCAATTTGTCTCTGTGTGTTAGATGGCCAGGGATCACTTGAAAAAGAGATGTTAATCTCAATGTGTCTTTGTGTGTGGTTAGATGGCCAGGGATCACTTGAAAAAGAGATGTTAATCTCAGTGTCTTTTCTGGTTAAATAAAGGACAAATAAATTATATGCTTTACTGCAAGACCGTTGTATCCAGATTAAGGGCTGTGATATTCCTGATGTTCATCCTGATGTTCATCCTGATGTTATCCTCTATTGTGCTAATAGCCTTTTCATTGTATTCCTATCTTCTACATCAGCTGATTGAACACGTTGTTCTACTGATGTCAATAAGTCAATGTTCAGCTGCTGAGCTAATTTGCTGAGTCATAAGTTAATGTATCTCTATCGATGCGAGATCAGACATTTTGGCGCATGTCTGAAATAGCACCCTATGCACTCTATACAGTGCACTACTTTTGACCAGGGCGCATAGGGCTCTGGTCAGAAATAGCGCACTATATAGGGAATAGGGTGCCATTTCAGACACAGTCATGCACTGAGTTGAATTCATTAATCATCCTAGATATTTCTTTTTCTCATTCCTTTGGTACCAAATAAAACTGAGTATCATTGCACTTTGAGCAAGAGTATTTGGAATTAATTATTGTTCTCTCAAGACCATACCAGTTTATAATTTTATGAATATAAATTATTCTAAATATTTAACCACATCTTTTCAAAAACAGAGATTTCATTAATTTTTTATTTTTGTTCCTATTTTTGTATTAAAATTGAAAACATGAATTTTATACATGAGTGAAGCCGAGTGAAGTTGTCATGTTCTTTTTGCAACTTTATAGAATGGATGTAAAACCAATTATTAATGGATGTTAGATGGTAAAGGAATGGACGTTAGATGGTAATGGATGTTAGATGGTAAAGGATGTTAGATGGTAATGGATGTTAGATGGTAATGGATGTTAGATGGTAATGGATGTTAGATGGTAATGGATGTTAGATGGTAATGGATATTAGATGGTAAAGGAATGGATGTTATATAGTAATGGATGTTAGATGGTAATGGATGTTAGATGGTAATGGATGTTAGATGGTAAAGGATATTAGATGGTAAAGGATATTAGATGGTAAAGGATATTAGATGGTAATGGATGTTAGATGGTAATGGATGTTAGATGGTAATGGATGGTATATAGTAAAGGAATGGATGTTAGATGGTAAAGGATGTTATATAGTAAAGGAATGGATGTTATATAGTAATGGATGTTAGATGGTAATGGATGTTAGATGGTAATGGATGTTATATAGTATTGGATGTTATATAGCAAAGGATGTTATATAGTAAAGGAATGGATGTAAAACCAATTATTAATGGATGTTAGATGGTAATGGATATTAGATGGTAATGGATGTTATATAGTAATGGATGGTATATAGTAAAGGAATGGATGTTAGATGGTAAAGGATGTTATATAGTAAAGGAATGGATGTTATATAGTAATGGATGTTAGATGGTAATGGATGTTAGATGGTAATGGATGTTATATAGTATTGGATGTTAGATGGTAATGGATGTTAGATGGTAATGGATGTTATATAGTACAGCAATGGATGTTAGATTAAAGGTATAAATAATAAAAAAGAGTGCCTGAAAGGTCAGAATGTTCATTTTGCAGAGATCAATAACTGTCTTCAGGTGACAAACTGATTAGGTTTCTGTGTTATCAGGGAGACATATGAGGTGCAGGTTATCTGCTAGAGTGCAGGGCCCATATTCATAAAGCATCTCTGAGTAGGAGTGCTGATCTAGGATCAGTTCTGCCTTTTAGATAATAATAAGTAAGATTACATGGACAGGGGGGACCTGATCCTAGATCAGCACTCCTTCTCTGAAACACTTTATGAATACGGGTGACAGTAATTGACTGGGTGACTTCTATCTCACACTCATCAGACTCACTCATTACACACACACACACACACACACACACACACACACACACACACACACACACACACACACACACACACACACACACACACACACACACACACACACACACACACACACACACACACAAGGTGACAGTAGTTATGTGGGATGTGGCTGTTCAAACCAGTCATATGAGTCAGTTGTAGGAGCAGACAGTCAGAACCGTGCACTAGGCCTATCTATCAGTATAGGCAGGTCAGCTACCAGACAGACAGTCAGAACCGTGCACTAGGCCTATCTATCAGTATAGGCAGGTCAGACACCAGACAGACAGTCAGAACTGTGCACTAGGCCTATCTATCAGTATAGGCAGGTCAGACCCCAGACAGACAGTCAGAACTGTGCACTAGGCCTATCTATCAGTATAGGCAGGTCAGACACCAGACAGACAGTCAGAACCGTGCACTAGGCCTATCTATCAGTATAGGTCATCCCCCAGACATCCTATCTATCGGCAATCAAAAACGGTATCTCACAATGCAATGCTGTATCTTGAAATTTCTTGGCTTGCAACGTCTCACAACTTCGGGTAAAGCAGGGCCTATCATCAATGAATAGGCTAGGACATTCTACAAGAAACCGACCGAAGACAGTACAACAGACCAAAGACTGCAGGCAGGCCAGCACGAGGGAGAGAGAAGAGGTGCAGGCAGGCCAGCACGAGGGAGAGAGAATAGGTGCAGGCAGGCCAGCACGAGGAAGAGAGAAGCGGTGCAGGCAGGCCAGCACAAGGGAGAGAGAAGAGGTGCAGGCAGGCCAGCGCGAGGAAGAGAGAAAAGGGGGCAGGCAGGCAGGCAAGCACGAGGAAGAGAGAAGAGGGGGCAGGCAGGCCAGCGAGAGGGAGAGAGAAGAGGGGGCAGGCAGGCCAGCACGAGGGAGAGAGAAGAGGGGTGCGGGCAGGCCAGCGAGAGGGAATGTCTTGGTAATCTGTATCTCGCAATTTCTTTTCTTGCATGCCTCGCAAGTTCACCAAAGTAGCCTAAAGTCGGGTGTACACTATGAGATGTTGAGATCAGAGACAAAATCCCCAAGTCATTGGCTACTCACCGACGTTTAATGTCAACTGATCTGTGTGCTCCCGATCCCGTCCTTAAGCAGGCCCAGACGGCCCAATATTTTCAAACAATTTTGATTTCATCAGCACAAAATCTGCAATGATCTTGTAGTGTGAGATATGCAACTACAAGATTTCAGAACGGTGATCAGCAATAGCCAATGAGATCTCGACTAGTAGCGATGACTACTACCAGGATGCTTTTGTACTTGCCAAAGTGTTAAATTGTTACAGCTCTGACAAGCTCTTTACACACAATGTTATTCAACTCAAAATGTATTGGCTAGATACTTCAAGCATGAATGAATGTCGGACTGAAAACATTTTTGAGGCTGCTTTGAGCCACAGCTTGTCGTAGCTACGTAAAATCTAATCACATCATCACATCATTGTTTTAGTGAGACAGCGTGGTATGGAGAATCCTCAAGACCAAGTGAAGAATCTTGTCTGTGCCACATTGTTTCTTCTGCGCACCACGACGTTGGCAAGACAACAAACTCCTGGAAAGACGGTCATTTAATGTGAGAGGCTTAGCAGTGTTACTGTTTTATAAGTCTTGTGGTAACCGCCCGGGCTTTTAAAGCCTACCATCTAGTTAGCAACTTTGATGGGGGTAGGGGCCACAAACAATCTGCTCACGAGGCTGCATACCCACATCCACACCCCCCCATCAAAATGTTTTGCTGTTTTACAGGGTGTAGAGAAATGTTTGCAGTTTTTAATATGACATCTGAGTGAGACTGACAAACAAAATCAATAGGGGACCCCCGGCCGGTAATTCATGATACCATGATAACAACAAGTTTAGATAGCTGGCCGCTAACTTAGCAATCTAAAGAATGTTAGCTGAACCTGGGCTAATTGTGACTGAGCCAAGGGCTTTCAAAAGGGGGGCTTCCCGCGGGCCACCAGTTGCCATCCCTGAGTTAGGCTATAACAAGGAAAATAATATGTTTTATGATAACTGCACTGTGATTAACATTTTGTGGGTGGAAAAAAAGTTAAAAAAAACAATGTTTCTCATTTAGGGATTTTTCTTAACATTAAGGATCCCAACTTTGTTTAAATGTTTTAGTCAGTAGTTAGATGTGGCAGTTTAAACAGTGGCACTACTGGATACAGCCATTTCAGTTCACTGTTGTCACTGTGTTAGATAACTGCCTAGCAACATTTTCCTTTTACACTTCCTTCATTTCACTTTAATTTAAACTGATCTCTAAAAATATAGCTCATAGTGGTGCAAAACTTTACATCCTCTCAGCGCAAAATACTGGGATAAACAGCAAGGGAATAGCCTACATTGCATAAGACTGGTGGGGAATCATTAAGTGATGTGATGACACTGTGACCTTTTCTCCAAACCAGCCAGGAATTAACTATTCATGCAGTGGATAAACCTTCTACGTTGACACCTGAAATCAAGTGTTGTCAAACACTCCAAAGCACATTGAATGTGTCGCTAAACACTGTTCAAAGTAGTGACACAACCTTTAGTCCCTCTCTGTCTCAACTAAAACCCTGTACTAGGTCTGTTTGTGTACCCTTCCACCCTCTTTTGACACCTTCGCTGTGCGTTCTCAGATGTTGTTAGTCTCTCTATCTGCCTCAGCAAAGCAACAGAGTCTCCTATATTATCTCCAGGGCTGCAATGGGCTAGCTCATTTATAGCCTACATTACAGCCCCATCTGTCCCATGGGAAAGAAATACCATATAATCACCCAGACCCTTTAAGGAATTTCCTTGAGTGTTTAATATTAGTATGCAGCCTACCCCCCGCTATATGTGTGCAAAATTTCTCTGCACGGCCCTAACGTATTTTATATACATAACTTGACCTATACTAATGAGTGAGATGTGCTTGGTGACAAATTTGTTGATAATATTGATTCAGCAGAGCTAGCTAGCTGGTAGATGGAAATAGAGGCGTCTAATATTGATTCAGCAGAGCTAGCTAGCTGGTAGACGGAAATAGAAGCATCTAATATTGATTCACCATAGCTAGCTAGCTGGTACACAGAAATAGAGGCATCTAATAATGATTCAGCAGAGCTAGCTAGCTGGTAGACGGAAATAGAGACATCTAATATTGATTCAGCAGAGCTAGCTAGCTGGTAGACAGAAATAGAGGTGTCTCCAGAGAATAAAAAGGAAGTACTAGATGAACTCTTAACCTGGATGTATTTTAGCGTGTCACAACATGTCAAAAGTAGTACCGTGTATTTGGTAATTTACTCTCATATGCACTGAGTGGACAAAACAATAGGTACACCTTTTCTTTCCATGACATAGACTGACCAGGTGAATCCAGGTGAGTGGGAAGCACTGGAGTCAACATGGGCCAGCATCCCTGTGGAAAGATTTTGACACCTTGCAGTCCATACCCCGATGAATTAAGGCTGTTCTGAGGGCAAAAAGGGGGTGCAACTCAATATTAGGAAGGTGTTGGGTCACAGTGGAGAAGGGTTCTTACAATAGCCAAAAATGTCATACAGGAATATTCAAATTAAATTATATTCAGCTATCTCATATTATTTTGTGATACAGTACCTTTACCGTGGTCCTAAGAGGAAAGGTTTATCTTCCTTATAAATGAACAGTCGATAACATCAACATACACTCTTAGAGAGAAAAGGCTAAATGTTTCCGAAAAGGTTCTTCAGCTGACCCCATTGGTCGGAGAACCCTTTCTGGCACCAAAAGGGTTCTTCGGCTGACCCCATTGGTCGGAGAACCCTTTCTGGCACCAAAAGGGTTCTTCAGCTGACCCCATTGGTCGGAGAACCCTTTCTGGCACCAAAAGGGTTCTACCTGGAAACAAAAAGGGTTCTTCAATGGGTTCTCGTATGGGGACAGCTGAATAACTTTTTTAAGTTCTAGAGAGCACCTTTTTTTTCTAAGATTGACGAAAACAATTTGTAATGAAAGAATAATAATCAACTAAACAACTATGAGATCCATTCACTTGTTCTCCTGGAGTTTGTTTTCCCAGACGTCCATTAATGACGCTCTATAGCCTATACCGCAGTTCATCACACTCGTAACGCCGCCCTCCCCGAAACACCAGCGCCCCATTCCCTATATAGTGCACTACTTTTGACCAGAGCCTATGGGCTATCCCATAGGGCTTCAGTCCAAAGTAGTGCACTATGTAGGTAATGGGTTGCCATTTGGGACGCATCCCAGCGCTGGCATGCTTCACTAGTTTATGCTGAGTTAAACAGATTGGTATAGAGTTGAAAGGCATCCCAGTCCCAGCGTATTAACCACGGTGCAATCTCATGTGACGCACTGAGCACTCTGCTAGTGATGGGTTTCGCTAGTCAGTCCCCCTTCGTCCCTCATACACTCGCACTCACACATGTACACACACACACACACACTCACTGACAGCCTGAAGTTTGAAGTAGAAGTCTAAAGGCTGTCATGCTGACAAAGTCCCTGGTCTAGAAGTGTATTATTGTAAAACAGTAGTATGTCTGTACCACAGCAACTTATTGTACCACAGTAATATGTCTGTACCTCAGCAACTTAGTATATTATTGTACCACAGTAATATGTCTGTACCACAGCAACTTAGTATATTATTGTACCACAGTAATATGTCTGTACCACAGCAACTTAGTATAATATTGTACCACAGTAATATGTCTGTACCACAGCAACTTATTGTACCATAGTAATATGTCTGTACCACAGCAACGTACTGTACCACAGTAATATGTCTGTACCTCAGAAACGTATTGTACCACAGTAATATGTCTGTACCTCAGAAACGTATTGTACCACAGTAATATGTCTGTACCTCAGAAACGTATTGTACCACAGTAATATGTCTGTACCACAGCAACTTATTGTACCACAGTAATATGTCTGTACCACAGCAACGTATTGTACCACAGTAATATGTCTGTACCTCAGAAACGTATTGTACCACAGTAATATGTCTGTACCACAGCAACTTTACGGGGTGACAACAACACTGCTGCATCCTCTCACATATTAGATTAAGTTACAGACACCTGTATGTTTGTTTGTCTGTCTGCCTGTTCCCTGGTTCCCCCCTATCTGTTTGTCTGCTTCCTGCCTGTCTGCCTGCCCCCCTTCCCCATGTCTGTCTGCCCCCTGTCTGTCTGCACCCTGCCTGCTCCCCTCCCTGCCCCCACCACCCTCCCTGCCCCCTGGCCTATCATATGCTGGTGACCAGGCCAGACCTTTCTTTCTCAAGCAGCCTGGTCACAGAGGTACTATTCAGTCACAGCTGTGTGTGCAAACCATTAATCTCTGATAAATGATCTTTATCAGGCAAGACACAGTGGGTCGTAGACCCTGACAAAAGAGTCTGTCAGGTCTGTAAGCCTTAAATTGAAAGCTAAGTGATCGCCAAAATGAGTAGCAGAGTAAAATGAGGATGGGGGCTAGGAAAGAAGTCCTGAGCAGCGAAGCAGCTAATTATTCACACTGGTTTCTGGATCCATCATGACCCTCAACACGCCTCATTTCCCCAAGTCCTAACTCTTCATAGGTTTGTTTTGAATTTGGAGGATATTGGCCCATTGTAGAAATTAACAAAAAGGGCTTGATTACTACTAACAAACTGTCCCTAATATTGTCCCTAATCCCACCGCTTTAAAAACAAACGCAAACAAGCAAAGGTGCATTTCTGGATAGTATGGGGATGTTATGGCAATGTTATAGGAACATTATGTTGATGGTATGGTTACATTATTACAAAATAAATGCTTAATAATGGGGAATGGTGGGGTATGGGACTGAACAGTCCAAACCATTAGCATTGACAGGAAGACTGAACAGTCCAAATCATTAGCATTGACAGGAAGACTGAACAGTCCAAACCATTAGCATTGACAGGAAGACTGAACAGTCCAAACCATTAGCATTGACAGGAAGACTGAACAGTCCAAACCATTAGCATTGACAGGAAGACTGAACAGTCCAAACCATTAACATTGGCAGGAAGACTGAACAGCCCAAACCATTAGCATTGACAGGAAGACTGAACAGTCCAAATCATTAGCATTGACAGGAAGACTGAACAGTCCAAACCATTAGCATTGACAGGAACACTGAACAGCCCAAACCATTAGCATTGACAGGAATACTGAACAGCCCTAAGCTCCCGGCCCTCGGCCCCCGGCCCCTAACCTCCATCTCTAGCCGCAGACCCCAGCCCTAATCCTCTGACATGTTACTACTGTACCCTGACAGTCACCAGTCCTAATCCTCTGACATGTTACTACTGTACCCTGACAGTCACCAGTCCTAATCCTCTGACATGTTACTACTGTACCCTGACAGTCACCAGCCCTAATCCTCTGACATGTTACTACTGTACCCTGACAGTCACCAGTCCTAATCCTCTGACATGTTACTACTGTACCCTGACAGACCCCAGCCCTAATCCTCTGACATGTTACTGCTGTACCCTGACAGTCACCAGTCCTAATCCTCTGACATGTTACTACTGTAACCTGACAGTCACCAGTCCTAATCCTCTGACATGTTACTACTGTACCCTGACAGTCACCAGTCCTAATCCTCTGACATGTTACTACTGTACCCTGACAGTCACCAGTCTTTGGTCCTTTGTGTGGAAGCCAACAGATCATCATTACCACCTGGTGGAGTCCCTGACCTGAGTAGGATCATCCTCCACCATCCTCCACTTCTCCCTCTTCCCCCCTCTCATCCGCCCCCCCTCCATCCACCCCCTGTTAAAGTCATCCCCCTATCCTCAACCCCCCTCTCATCCATCCCCTGTTAAAGTCATCCCCCTCTCCTCCGCCCCCCCTCCATCCAGCCCCTTTTAAAGTCATCCCCCCTCCTCCAGCCCCCTCCATCCACCCCCTGTTAAAGTCATCCCCCTCTCCTCCGCCCCCCTCTCATCCATCCCCTTTTAAAGTCATCCCCCCTCCTCCAGCCCCCTCCATCCAGACCCTGTTAAAGTCATCCCCCTCTCCTCCAGCCCCCTCCATCCAGACCCTGTTAAAGTCATCCCCCTCCATCCAGACCCTGTTAAAGTCATCCCGCTCCATCCAGACCCTGTTAAAGTCATCCACCTCCGTCCAGACCCTGTTAAAGTCATCCCCCTCTCCTCCAGCCCCCTCCATCCAGGCCCTGTTAAAGTCATCCCCCTCTCCTCCGCCCCCCCTCCATCCACCCCCTGTTAAAGTCATCCCCCTATCCTCCACCCCCCCCTCCATCCAGCCCCTTTTAAAGTCATCCCCCCTCCTCCAGCCCCCTCCATCCAGACCCTGTTAAAGTCATCCCCCTCTCCTCCAGCCCCTTCCATCCAGACCCTGTTAAAGTCGTCCCCCTCTACTCCACCCCCCCCCCTACATCCTGCCCCTGTTAGTCATCACCTTCTCCTCCAACCCCCTCCATCCTGCCCCTGTTAAAGTCATCCCCTTCCATCCAGACCCTGTTAATGTCATCATCCTCTACTCCAGCCCCCTCCATCCAGACCCTGCTAAAGTCATCACCCTCTCCTCCAGCCCCCTCCATCCCTGTTAGTCATCCCCCTCTACTCTGCCCCCCTACATCCTGCCCCTGTTAGTCATCACCTTCTCCTCCAACCCCCTCCATCCCGCCCCTGTTAAAGTCATCCCCTTCCATCCAGACCCTGCTAAAGTTATCACCCTCTCACCCAGCCCCCTCCATCCAGACCCTGTTAAAGTCATCACCCTCTCCTCCAGACCCCTCCATCCAGACCCTGTTAAAGTCATCACCCTCTCCTCCAGACCCCTCCATCCAGAATCTGTTAAAGTCATCACCCTCTCCTCCAGACCCCTCCATCCAGACCCTGTTAAAGTCATCACCCTCTCCTCCAGACCCCTCCATCCAGACCCTGTTAAAGTCATCACCCTCTGTCATCCTCTGGGGAGATAACACAGCGGCCAGGCAGACCTGACTGTACCCTTCTGACTGCTCATAGCCTAACTGTCAGGGTGGGAAGAGGGGACAGGGAGAGGGAAGGATAGCTTTTTCTGAACATTTTATCTTGTTTCTTTTAGCCAGTAGTATTTCCAATTGCTTAGATTATAGATTATTGCAGTTATATTTTTGTGGTGATGGAAAAAAGTCAGAGGAATGTGTTCATAGTAAAAAACAGGAGTATGTTCACTGTAATATACTAGCAGTATGTTCACTGTAATATACTAGGAGTATGTTCACTGTAATATACTAGGAGTACGTTCACTGTAATATACTAGGAGTATGTTCACTGTACTATACTAGGAGTATGTTCACTGTAATATACTAGGAGTATGTTCACTGTAATATACTAGGAGTATGTTCACTGTAATATACTAGCAGTATGTTCACTGTAATATACTAGGAGTATGTTCACTGTACTATACTAGGAGTATGTTCACTGTACTATACTAGGAGTATGTTCACTGTAATATACTAGGAGTATGTTCACTGTACTATACTAGGAGTATGTTCACTGTACTATACTAGGAGTATGTTCACTGTACTATACTAGCAGTGTGTTCACTGTACTATACTAGGAGTATGTTCACTGTAATATACTAGGAGTACGTTCACTGTACTATACTAGGAGTATGTTCACTGTAATATACTAGGAGTATGTTCACTGTAATATACTAGGAGTATGTTCACTGTAATATACTAGGAGTATGTTCACTGTACTATACTAGGAGTATGTTCACTGTAATATACTAGCAGTATGTTCACTGTAATATACTAGGAGTATGTTCACTGTACTATACTAGGAGTATGTTCACTGTACTATACTAGGAGTATGTTCACTGTAATATACTAGGAGTATGTTCACTGTAATATACTAAGAGTATGTTCACTGTACTATACTAGGAGTATGTTCACTGTAATATACCAGGAGTACGTTCACTGTACTATACTAGGAGTATGTTCACTGTAATATCCAATATACTAGGAGTATGTTCACTGTAATATACTAGGAGTATGTTCACTGTACTATACTAGGAGTATGTTCACTGTACTATACTAGGAGTATGTTCACTGTACTATACTAGGAGTATGTTCACTGTACTATACTAGGAGTATGTTCACTGTACTATACTAGGAGTATGTTCACTGTACTATACTAGGAGTATGTTCACTGTAATATACTAGGAGTACGTTCACTGTAATATACTAGGAGTATTTCCAAACTGCTTTATTATACTTGTATGATTGATAACGTTCCATGTTATCTGATGAGCTGATTAAATGAGCTGAAGAAAAGCTTAATGGTCAGAGAAATAGAGTGCTAACCAGATGGTAATTGTCCTTGTCTCGTCTCTGGACTCATCACTCACTATGAACTATATACAACATGCTCTTATTAGAATATGGCAAAATAGTGTCATTTAACCAATGTAGTTGGGAGAGGCTACACGGACGCTCCTGGTGCTCACAACTATGAGATATGTTGCTAAACTGAGAGCCATAAATTTAAGCTAAGCTAGCTAGTTGTCTCCCAGTGTAGTTAGTTATACAGTATGTTACCTGATCTGACATATTCGTTAGGTCACATAGCATGTTTAGGGTAAGAGACAGAAATATCATAAAACTAGGTTGTAAATATGTGTGAATGAAAACAGTTAAAGCTATAGATACAATGGTCTTCTGAGCTCAGCTTGATGATAGTGTTGTCTAATGGGTGTGTGGCATGTCTAGATTAGAGTCTTTATTATCCCACATATCTAGAGTAGAGTGGAATTTTCATTATCCCACATATCTAGAGTAGAGTCTTTATTATCCCTCATATCTAGAGTAGAGTCTTTATTATTCCACATATCTAGATTAGAGTTTTTATTATCCCACATATCTAGAGTAGAGTCTTTATTATCCCACATATCTAGAGTAGAGTCTTTATTATCCCACATATCTAGAGTAGAGTAGAGTCTTTATTATCCCACATATCTAGAGTAGAGTCTTTATTATCCCACATATCTAGAGTAGAGTCTTTATTATCCCACATATCTAGAGTAGAGTAGTCTTTATTATCCCACATATCTAGAGTAGAGTCTTTATTATCCCACATATCTAGAGTAGAGTCTTTATTATCCCACATATCTAGAGTAGAGTCTTTATTATCCCACATATCTAGAGTAGAGTAGAGTCTTTATTATCCCACATATCTAGAGTAGAGTCTTTATTATCCCACATATCTAGAGTAGAGTCTTTATTATCCCACATATCTAGAGTAGAGTACAGGCTTTATTATCCCACAAGGGCAATTCATTTAGCAGCATATAGTAAAAAACAATGGACACATGACAATAAATACACACAACAGAATGTTTTAATATAGAATATTGACCTATTAGTTTTAGTCCTGCTGTCACGCCCTGGCCATGGTGTGAATAGGGTGGGCATTCTAGTTTCTTTATTTCTATGTTGGTGTGGTTCCCAATCAGAGGCAGCTGTCTATCGTTGTCTCTGATTCGGGATCATATATAAGTTGTTATTTTTCGTTTGGGTTTTGTGGGTAGTTGTTTTCTGTTTATTGTCTGCACCTGACAGGACTGTTTCGGTTTTCCCTCTTTGTTATTTTGTTTGAGTGTTTTGAGTATTACATTTATAATGAACACTTACCACGCTGCGTTTTGGTCGACTCCTTCATACGATGATCGTTACAGAACTACCCACCTAAAAAGGACCAAGCAGCATGTTCAAGAGGAGCAGGGATCCTGGGCCCGGGAGAAAAGAGAGTGGAGGACATCCTGGACCTGGGAGGAGGTAATGGCAGGGGACAAGACCCTGCCATGGAAACAGGCAGAGGCAGTGAAAGAGGTTTTTTTTTGGGGGGGGGTGGGGGGGTACATGAGGAGAGTGGCAGAGTCAGGGTTCAGACCTGAGCCAACTCGTTGTGCTTACCGTGGGGAGTGTCTCCAGTGCGCATTCATAGCCCGGTGCGCTCTATTCCTACTCCTACTTTCACAGTCCGGAACCTCCAATGACGGGCCACTGTCCGGAACCTCCAACAACGGGCCACTGTCCGGAACCTCCAACGACGGGCCACTGTCCGGAACCTCCAACGACGGGCCACTGTCCAGAACCTCCAACGACGGGCCACTGTCCGGAACCTCCAACGACGGGCAACTGTCCGGAACCTCCAACGACGGGCCACTGTCCGGAACCTCCAACGACGGGCCACTGTCCGGAACCTCCAACGACGGTCCACAGTACGGAACCTCCAACGACGGTCCACAGTCCGGAACCTCCAACGACGGGCCACTGTCCGGAACCTCCAACGACGGGCCACTCTCCGGAACCTCCAACGACGGGCCACTGTCCGGAACCTCCAACGACGGGCCACTGTCCGGAACCTCCAACGACGGGCCACTGTCCGGAACCTCCAACGACGGGCCACTGTCCGGAACCTCCAACGACGGGCCACTGTCCGGAACCTCCAACGACGGGCCACTGTCCGGAACCTCCAACGACGGGCCACTGTCCGGAACCTCCAACGACGGTCTACAGTCCGGAACCTCCAACGACGGGCCACTGTCCGGAACCTCCAACGACGGGCCACTGTCCGGAACCTCCAACGACGGGCCACTGTCCGGAACCTCCAACGACGGGCCACTGTCCGGAACCTCCAACGACGGGCCACTGTCCGGAATCTCCAACGACGGTCAACAGTCCGGAGCCTGTTTCTGTTTATTGTCTGCACCTGACAGGACTATTTCGTTTTTCCCTCTTTGTTATTTTGTTTGAGTGTTTTGAGTATTAAATGTATCATGAGCACTTACCACGCTCAGTTTTGGTCCACTCCTTCATACGAGGATTGTTACACCTGCTGTATGTGATGTCATGGGGATATTTAATATAGAATATTGACCTGTTAGTTTTAGTCCTGCTGTATGTGATGTCACGGGGATGTTTAATATAGAATATTGACCCATTAGTTTTAGGCCTGCTGTATGTGATGTCACGGGGATGTTTAATATAGAATATTGACCCATTAGTTTTAGTCCTGCTGTATGTGATGTCATGGGGATGTTTAATATAGAATATTGACCTATTAGTTTTAGTCCTGCTGTATGTGATGTCATGGGGATGTTTTAATATAGAATATTGACCTATTAGTTTTAGTCCTGCTGTATGTGATGTCATGGGGATGTTTAATATAGAATATTGACCTATTAGTTTTAGTCCTACTGTATGTGATGTCATGGGGATGTTTAATATAGAATATTGACCTATTAGTTTTAGTCCTGCTGTATGTGATGTCATGGGGATGTTTAATATAGAATATTGACCTATTAGTTTTAGTCCTGCTGTATGTGATGTCACAGGGATGTTTAATATAATGTTGTTTGATTTCATTCAAGTCAAGAATCATTTTATAATGAATGTTTTTCTTTTCAGATACCACAATATTCATCCCCTCTTTCAACGGCACATCGTACCTGGAGCTGCCTCCCCTTGGCTCTCTGCTGCAGTCTCCTGGTGCCAGCGCGGATCCCTCTCACCCTGCCAAAGACACCACTGTTACCCTGTATCTGACTGTCAAAACCAGAGCTACACAGGGCACCATCCTCTACAGTAAGTACAAGCACGGCATTCCACTTTTGTTTCCTTTGTTTAATCAGGAGATTACGTTGAGATCTGAGAATCCCTTTTACAGAGGAGAACTGAAAACAACATGATATGAGCAAAACCCAGAAACACAATGCACCAATGCAGTACAAAGTACAATAGTGACAAGAGCTTCGGATCAATGTTTTCTGGAGCTACTAGAGGAGATGTTTTCTGGAGCTACTAGAGGAGATGTTTTCTGGAGCTACTAGCGGAGATGTTTTCTGGAGCTACTAGCGGAGATGTTTTCTGGAGCTACTAGAGGAGATGTTTTCTGGAGCTACTAGAGGAGATGTTTTCTGGAGCTACTAGAGGAGATGTTTTCTGGAGCTACTAGCGGAGATGTTTTCTGGAGCTACTAGAGGAGATGTTTTCTGGAGCTACTAGAGGAGATGTTTTCTGGAGCTACTAGCGGAGATGTTTTCTGGAGCTACTAGAGGAGATGTTTTCTGGAGCTACTAGAGGAGATGTTTTCTAGAGCTACTAGAGGAGATGTTTTCTGGAGCTACTAGAGGAGATGTTTTCTGGAGCTACTAGCGGAAATTAAGGTGCAACAAAGTATCAAGGTGATGAAGCCTTTAGTCTCTCAGTGTATATGATTTTGAATGGTTCATTTGTCTTATCGTTTTCTCTAAATGAAGCTGCAAATCTGTTATGAACATTCATAATGTTAAATAAGCTATGTTCATGAGTTCCATTATCAGATAACATTGTTGTGAGAATACGGTTAAACTAAATTAATTATTAAACAATGAGGCAATGAGAAGAATTAGAATGACACAAGGAATATAAATAAAATATTAATCGTTTGCAGCAAAGTACTTCTTGGTAGCACTTTACTTGACACCCAGCATCATAACATGTTATGACACGGTCCTAACCATGTCATAATATGTCGTAACAGCTGACATAACCTGTCATAATATGGTCATAACACTGTCATGACCCATATACTTACATCTGTTGTGACATATTGCGTTATTTTATGGCTGGTTAATGACACCTATATAAGAGTGTCAAAACCCACATTTATTCAAACGTATTTTTCCCTGCCAAGAAGTTCTCTTTCATTCTAAAGTTTCTTAAGTCCTTTGTTGATGCTGTAAATAATTTTTTACAGAAATGTTTTTTCCAACATATTTTAAATAACATGAAGAAAATACACTTTGACACTGTCAAGAAGCATTATGACCATCATAATCATATAATCCAGATAGGCCTGTCACGTACATGCCCTTATGTCAGTCATCAGTCTAAAAGAGAGTGGCTTGTCCTGCTCCTGATATCTGCTCCTACATTCATCCCAGTCACCAGAAACAGAGAACTGGGATAGGTGCATGGCCGACATCAATCTGTACGTAATTACAGTACAATTGAAATTTAATATGGGCAATTAAATATATAATATAAACATACTGTTGACACGTAGGCTATGGTGTAGTGGAATGTTTTGCTTTGTGGGTTTTAACACTCTTATGTAGGTGTCATAACCAGCCATAAAATAACTCAATACATGTCATAACAGGTCTAAAAATATGTATCATGACAGCGTTATTACCAGTTATGTCAGCTGTTATGACATGTTATGTCAGCTGCTATGACATGTCATGTCAGCTGCTATGACATGTTATGTCAGCTGTTATGACATGTTATGTCAGCTGCTATGACATGTTATGTCAGCTGCTATGACATGTTATGTCAGCTGTTATGACATGTTATGTCAGCTGCTATGACATGTTATGTCAGCTGTTATGACATGTTATGTCAGCTGCTATGACATGTTATGTCAGCTGCTATGACATGTTATGTCAGCTGCTATGACATGTTATGTCAGCTGCTATGACATGTTATGTCAGCTGTTATGACATGTTATGTCAGCTGTTATGACATGTTATGACGCTGGCTGTCAAGTCAAGTCTTAGCTCTTTCTGAGTATCAAACTAAGGTCATGCTGTTTACAGTAAACAGTTAACACCCATTATTACTCTGAGATGTAGCTTTCAATGTATTTATTTTTCTGGAAAACACTTTGTTTGGAATGTACATCCTATATTTAATCAGGTCAAATGAAGCGTTACCAATTCATCAAAGAAAAAACGTGTTTTAACGTGATTGTTGTATGTGGACAAAGTATTTTTAGGTGGACCGTAGATGCAGCATAGTGGGTTTGATTCCCGTGACCACCCCTTTGTAAAGATGTATTCATGCACAATGCACTATATACCATGTTCACAAAAATGTATTCATGCACGATGCACTATATACCATGTTCACAAAAATGTATTCATGCACGATGCACTATATACCATGTTCACAAAGATGTATTCATGCACGATGCACTATATACCATGTTCACAAAAATGTATTCATGCACGATGCACTATATACCATGTTCACAAAAATGTATTCATGCACGATGCACTATATACCATGTTCACAAAAATGTATTCATGCACGATGCACTATATACCATGTTCACAAAGATGTATTCATGCACAATGCACTATATACCATGTTCACAAAGATGTATTCATGCACGATGCACTATATACCATGTTCACAAAGATGTATTCATGCACGATGCACTATATACCATGTTCACAAAGATGTATTCATGCACGATGCACTATATACCATGTTCACAAAGATGTATGCACTCACTTTACTGTGAGTCGCTATGGAAACTTCAGAAGACAAGGAGAAGCTGCCGACTCCAAGAGCTCTGACGCAATCATGTATTATTCACCAACGTTTCAACAGCAAGCTGTCTTCAGGATTTCATTGGACTTGTGCAGGTGTTTGTAATCATGACCGACTGTGGCATGATATCATTGGTCAATTTAGAACTATCCATAATACATATAAATGAATGGATATCAGACGATCATAGATACAATTTCATCATAATTAAACACAATATTATTTACAAAAACTCAATAATCACAGGAATGGTTTCAGATCAAAGTCAATGTGTGATTGTTTTTTGCAGGTTCTTTTGATTCAACAGAATTGGTTATAACTGTGTTTCAAGGGAAGCGTGTGACAGCTATCAGCCCTCAACAAACTATTGCGATCAGTTGGTTTCCTGTAAAGATCTGTGCATAGGTCATAGTCCTCGCAAATATCAAAAGATCAAGGAAGCTGATTTGACGTGCGTCAGATTGCATCGTGAATCTCAGGTGCTCAGAACAAGAGTTAAGAAAAGCATGGAACTCCTGGTCGCTTTGGATAAAAATGCTAAATGGCGTTTGTTATATTATTATAATGATTGTATTCAGGAATTGTATTGGTTGGAAAGATGTAAAGTAGAGTTACCCCTCAGTGAAGTTGTAGCAACTTTTTAATATATACTGAGTTGTAGTCCTGAGCATATCAAACATTAGGAACACCTTCCTAATATTGAGTTGCAACCCCCCCCCCCCGCCCCCCCCACACACACACACTTTTTCCAACCAGAACAGCCTCAATTCGTCAGGGCATGGACCCTACAAGGTGTCGAAATCATTCCACAGGGATGCTGGCCCATGTTGACTCCAATGCTTCCCACAGTTGTGTCAAGTTGAATGGATGTCCTTTGGTTGGTGAACCATTCTTGATACATACAAGAAACTATTGAGCATGAAAACATAGCTGCGTTGCATGTCTTGACACAAACCGTTGTGGTTGGCACCTACTACCAGACCCCTTTCAAAGGCACTTCAATCTTTTGTCTTGCCCATTCACCGTCTGAATGGCACACATATACAATCCGTTTCTCAATTGTCTCATGGCTTAAAAATCATTCTTTGTATTTGAATTTATTATGGATCCCCATGCAGCAGATACTCTTCCTGGGGTTTATTATGGATCCCCATGCAGCAGATACTCTTCCTGGGGTTTATTATGGATCCCCATGCAGCAGATACTCTTCCTGGGGTCCACCAAAATTATAGCAGGTTATACCATTTTAAAAACATTACAATACATTCACAGATTTCACAACACACTGTGTGTCCTCAGGCCCCTACTCCACCACTACCACATATCTACAGTACTAAATCCATGTGTGTGTGTGTGTGTGTGTGTGTGTGTGTATAGTGCGTTATTGTGTATGCGTATGTCTGTGCCAATGTTTGTGTTGCTTCACAGTCCACGCTGTTCCGTATGGTGGTTTTTATCTGGTTTTTATCTGTTTTTTAAATCTAATTTTACTGCTTGCATCAGTTACTTGTAGTCATGGCTCTATGTAGTACTGAGCGCCTCCCATAGTCTGTTCTGGACTTGGGTATTGTGAAGAGACCTCTTGTGGAATATCTTGTGGGGTATGTATGGGTGTCCGAGCTGTATAGTTCAAACAGACAGCTGTGTGCATTCAACATGTCAATAACTCTCATGAATACAAATAGTGATGAAGTGAATCTCTCTGCTGCCCTGTTCTGCGACAATTGAAAAGTCATTTTTTTGTGGCACCTGACCACACGACTGAACAGTAGTCAAGGTGTGACAAACCTAGGGCCTGCAGGACCTGCCTTGTTGATAGTGTTGTTAAGAAGGTAGAATCTAGGGCCTGTAGGACCTGCCTTGTTGATAGTGTTGTTAAGAAGGTAGAATCTAGGGCCTGCAGGGCCTGCCTTGTTGATAGTGTTGTTAAGAAGGTAGAAACTAGGGCTTGTAGGGCCTGCCTTGTTGATAGTGTTGTTAAGAAGGTAGAAACTAGGGCCTGTAGGACCTGCCTTGTTGATAGTGTTGTTGAAAAGGTAGAAACTAGGGCCTGCAGGACCTGCCTTGTTGATAGTGTTGTTAAGAAGGTAGAAACTAGGGCCTGCAGGACCTGCCTTGTTGATAGTGTTGTTGAGAAGGTAGAATCTAGGGCCTGTAGGACCTGCCTTGTTGATAGTGTTGTTGAGAAGGTAGAATCTAGGGCCTGTAGGACCTGCCTTGTTGATAGTGTTGTTGAGAAGGTAGAAACTAGGGCCTGCAGGACCTGCCTTGTTGATAGTGTTGTTAAGAAGGTAGAAACTAGGGCCTGCAGGACCTGCCTTGTTGATAGTGTTGTTGAGAAGGTAGAAACTAGGGCCTGCAGGTCCTGCCTTGTTGATAGTGTTGTTGAGAAGGTAGAATCTAGGGCCTGCAGGACCTGCCTTGTTGATAGTGTTGTTGAGAAGGTAGAAACTAGGGCCTGCAGGACCTGCCTTGTTGATAGTGTTGTTGAGAAGGTAGAATCTAGGGCCTGTAGGACCTGCCTTGTTGATAGTGTTGTTGAGAAGGTAGAAACTAGGGCCTGCAGGACCTGCCTTGTTGATAGTGTTGTTGAGAAGGTAGAAACTAGGGCCTGCAGGTCCTGCCTTGTTGATAGTGTTGTTGAGAAGGTAGAATCTAGGGCCTGCAGGACCTGCCTTGTTGATAGTGTTGTTGAGAAGGTAGAAACTAGGGCCTGCAGGACCTGTCTTGTTGATAGTGTTGTTGAGAAGGTAGAAACTAGGGCCTGCAGGACCTGCCTTGTTGATAGTGTTGTTGAGAATGCAGAGCAACGCTTTATTATGGACAGACTTCTCCCCATCCTAGATACTGTTGTATCAAAATGTTTTGACAAAGACAGTTTACAATCCAGGGTTACTCCAAGCAGTATTTTAGTTTAACCTGTATCCTCCCCTTCATCTACACTGATTGAAGTGGATTTAACAAGTGATCATACAGTTGAAGTCAAATACATTTAAACTCAGTTTTTCACAACTCCTGACATTTAATCCTAGTAAAAGCCTCCCCCTTTTTCCTCCAAATACAAGTATGGTCATTATGGCCAAACAGTTCTATTTTTGTTTCATCAGACCAGAGAACATTTCTCCAAAAAGTATGATCTTGTCATCTTTGTCATGACCTTAGTTATCTTTGTTTTCTTTATTATTTTGGTTAGGTCAGGGTGTGACGAGGGTGGTATGTGTGTTTTTGACTTGTCTAGGGTTTTTTCGTATATCTATGGGGTTTTGGTTTGTCTATGTTGGCCTGAATTGGTTCCCAATCAGAGACAGATGTTTATCGTTGTCTCTGATTGGGGATCCTATTTAGGTTGCCATTTTGGTTTTGTGGGTTGTTGTCTATGTGTAGTTGCATGTCAGCACTAGTTGTTTATAGCGGCAGGTTTTGTTTAAGTGTCCTTCGTTAAATAAAAGGGAGAATGTAATTCCAACCACGCTGCTTCTTGGTCTCCTCGTTATGACGAACGTGACAGATCTTTGTCCCCATGTGCAGTTGCAAACCGTAGTCTGGCTTTTTTATGGTTTTGGAGCAATTGCTACTTCCTTGCTGAGCGGCCTTTCAGGTTATGTCGATATAGGACTCGTTTTACTGTGGATATAGATACTTTTGTACCTGTTTCCTCCAGCATCTTCACGGGGTCCTTTGCTGTTGTTCTGGGATTGATTTGCACTTTTCGCACCAAAGTACATTCATCTCTAGGAGACAGAAAGCATCTCCTTCCTGAGAGGTATGACGGCTGCGTGGTGCCATGGTGTTTATACTTGCATACTATTGTTTGTACAGATGAACGTGGTACCTTCAGGTGTTTGCAAATTGCTCCCAAGGATGAACCAGACTTGTGGAGGTTTACAAATATTTTTCTGAGGTCTTGGCTGACTTTCCCATGATGTCAAGCAAAGAGGCACTGAGTTTGAAGGTAGGCCTTGAAAAACATCCACAGGTACACCTCCAATTGACACAAATTGTGTCAATTAGCCTATCAGAAGCTTCTAAAGCCATGACATCATTTTCTAGAATTTTCCAAGCTGTTTAAAGGCACAGTCAACTTAGTGTATATAAACTTCTGACCCACTGGAATTGTGATACAGTGAAATAATCTGTCTGTAAACAATTGTTGGAAAATTACTTGTGTCAAACACGAAGTAGATGTCCTAACCGACTTGCCAAAACTATAGTTTGTTAACAAGAATTTTGTGGAGTGGTTGAACAATGAGTTTTAATGACTCTAACCTAAGTGTATGTAAACTTCTGATTTCATCTGGTTAGTCTGTCATGGAAAGAGCAGATGTTCTTAATGTTTTGTATACTTGCTGTACATTTTATCAGATGCTTTTATACAAAGTGTCTCACAGTACAGTGAGTGCATACATTTGAGTGTAGCCTTTATGACCGCCAGCACCCTGGCGTTTCAAGCTTCACGCTCTTACCAGCTGAGCCACACTGGAGTTAATGGAACAGCTATTCTCAGCTGCAGATGAATCCCTTTGAAGCTGCACAACGCATCCATTCCAGTCATGACTTCTCAGAGAGATTGGATGAGTCCCAAATATAACACCCTATTCCCTATATAGTCCACCACTCTTGACCGGGCCCCATAGTGCACTACGTAGGGAATAGGGTGCCATTTGTGACACACTAATAGCCACCTGTTGCTGTGAGTCAGCTTTCAGTTGGTCACAAATCTATTCCGTCTTTTCCATGGAAACCAATGAGGTTGTGTTTAAAAATGTCCTCTTGTTAAGGTTAACACGTTAGAGATATGCCATTCACTAACCACGTTCGTCCCTGATATAAAGTCATACTTGGTATATACTGTTGGTCGCCATGGTTTCCCAGGACCTTTTAATGATACGTTCATTTGTATTTATTTTTAACTCTTTTATCCTTATGAGTTGTTAATTCTTAAGAAACAAGATATTGTACCTTTCAAAACTTTTAGGAATATTTCAGTCATTTGTTAAAGTACAAAGAAGTGTCTTAACTCGGCAGCAATGAGAATACATCATATTCCTCCTAGGAACAGTTAACCCACTGTTCCTAGGCTGTCATTGAAAATAAGAATTTGTTCTTAACTGACTTGCCTAGTTAAATAAAGGTCTAATTAAATTGCTGCTGCTGTTATTGGATGGGTAGATTGTTTTAATTATCCCCATCCCATATATCTTCATGCATTGACTGTGTCCCAAATGGCACCCTATTCCCGATTTTTCAAAAGACTGATTTCTCACTTTATATCTTAACCAATGCTGTTCTGACAGTGTTTTAGGTGAGTCTTAAATTACTATAGTCAGTGATAATATATATCCATTAAATATATATATCCACAATACATCATGTGATCAGTCACTTTACCAACTGGGGGGTTTGTAATATACCGTCATCACTGCATGGTTCACAATGTAAGCTGGGAGTTTATCAACAAACACTCATTTGAAAAGTTCCAACAGTGGAGTTGTGAGAGAAACACTGCAGGATATTCGAGGCCTGACTTTCACCAATGGTTCCAACAGTAGAGTTGGAGTTGGGAGAGAAACACTGCAGGATATCAAGGCCTGACCTTCATTAATGGTTCCAACAGTAGGGTTGGAGTTGGGAGAGAAACACTGCAGGATATCAAGGCCTGACTTTCATTAATGGTTCCAACAGTAGAGTTGGAGTTGGGAGAGAAACACTGCAGGATATCGAGGCCTGACTTTCATTAATGGTTCCAACAGTAGAGTTGGAGTTGGGAGAGAAACACTGCAGGATATCGAGGCCTGACTTTCACTAATGGTTCCAACAGTAGAGTTGGAGTTGGGAGAGAAACACTGCAGGATATCGAGGCCTGACTTTCATTAATGGTTCCTTTGTCCCTATAGGAGCTGTGCGATATGGTCTCAGAATCTCCTGCCTCTACAATTCACACACAAAATAAACCTAAACCATTCTGTGCTCAGTAGTGATGTGTTTTCCAACCTCATTTTGTGTTGTTAGATTGGCTTTTTCCTTCCCAATTGTACACATTGTGTAGAATAGCACTAAGGAGACAGGGTTTATAAATCATCCACATCCTTTAGGTATTGAGAATAACAATCTCCCTTTAGTAGATTTATAAACCTGAAATACATTACATTTCTTGTATTTTTACTGCAGGTTCATTCTCTTTTCTAAGTTATATTTTAGGAAAAATACTTAAGAGAAAACAACCAGACTAAAGAATGCAATTTGTTGTTAAATTTGTTCCATGAATGAGGAACTTTAATTACTAATACCATTGATCATTTCTAACTCACTGAGCAAGACAAAATCACCCTTTTGAGGATAAATTCTATAAATATTGGTGGATAAATTATATATATTGGAGGATAAATTATATATGTTGGAGGATAAATGATATAAATATTTTGGAGGATAAATGATATATATGTTGGAGGATAAATGATATAAATATTTTGGGATAAATTATATATGTATTGGACAATAAATGATATAAATATTTTGGGATAAATTATATATATGTATTGGAGGATAAATGATATAAATATTTTGGGATAAATTATATATATATTGGACAATAAATTATATAAATATTTTGGGATAAATGATATATGTATTGGAGGATAAATGATATAAATATTTTGGGATAAATTATATATATATGTATTGGAGGATAAATGATATAAATATTTTGGGATAAATTATATATGTATTGGACAATAAATTATATAAATATTTTGGGATAAATTATATATGTATTGGAGGATAAATGATATAAATATTTTGGGATAAATTATATATATGTATTGGAGGATAAATGATATAAATATTTTGGAGGATAAATTATATATGTATTGGAGGATAAATTATATATATGTATTGGAGGATAAATTATATATATGTTGGAGGATAAATGATATAAATATTTTGGGATAAATCATATATGTTGGAGGATAAATGATATAAATATTTTGGAGGATAAATTATATATATGTTGGAGGATAAATGATATAAATATTTTGGGATAAATGATATATATATTGGAGGATAAATGATATAAATATTTTGGGATAAATGATATATATGTTGGAGGATAAATGATATATATGTTGGAGGATAAATGATATAAATATTTTGGGATAAATTATATATATATATTGGAGGATAAATTATATAAATATTGGACAATAAATGATATAAATATTTTGGGATAAATGATATATATATTGGAGGATAAATTATATAAATATTGGACAATAAATGATATAAATATTTTGGGATAAATTATATATATATTGGAGGATAAATGATATAAATATTGGACAATAAATGATATAAATATTTTGGGATAAATGATATATATATTGGAGGATAAATTATATAAATATTGGACAATAAATGATATAAATATTTTGGGATAAATTATATATATATTGGAGGATAAATTATATAAATATTGGACAATAAATGATATAAATATTTTGGGATAAATGATATATATATTGGAGGATAAATTATATAAATATTTTGGGATAAATTATATATATATTGGAGGATAAATGATATAAATATGTTGGAGGATAAATTATATAAATATTTTGGGATAAATTATATAAATATTGGAGGATAAATGATATATATATTGGAGGATAAATGATATAAATATTTTGGGATAAATTATATATATATATTGGAGGATAACTGATATAAATATGTTGGAGGATAAATGATATAAATATTTTGGGATAAATTATATAAATATTGGAGGATAAATGATATAAATATTTTGGGATAAATTATATATATATTGGAGGATAAATGATATAAATATTTTGGGATAAATGATATAAATATTGGAGGATAAATGATATAAATATGTTGGAGGATAAATGATATATATATTGGAGGATAAATGATATAAATATTTTGGGATAAATTATATATGTATTGGAGGATAAATGATATAAATATTTTGGGATAAATTATATATATGTATTGGAGGATAAATGATATAAATATTTTGGGATAAATTATATATGTATTGGACAATAAATTATATAAATATTTTGGGATAAATTATAT
This sequence comes from Oncorhynchus clarkii lewisi, assembly GCF_045791955.1. Classification (NCBI taxonomy): domain Eukaryota; kingdom Metazoa; phylum Chordata; class Actinopteri; order Salmoniformes; family Salmonidae; genus Oncorhynchus; species Oncorhynchus clarkii. Next base: position 52,073,376 of record NC_092169.1, read on the forward strand.
ATGTATTGGAGGATAAATGATATAAATATTTTGGGATAAATTATATATATGTATTGGAGGATAAATGATATAAATATTTTGGAGGATAAATTATATATGTATTGGAGGATAAATTATATATATGTATTGGAGGATAAATTATATATATGTTGGAGGATAAATGATATAAATATTTTGGGATAAATTATATATGTTGGAGGATAAATGATATAAATATTTTGGAGGATAAATTATATATATGTTGGAGGATAAATGATATAAATATTTTGGGATAAATGATATATATATTGGAGGATAAATGATATATATGTTGGAGGATAAATTATATATATGTTGGAGGATAAATGATATAAATATTTTGGGATAAATTATATATATATATTGGAGGATAAATTATATAAATATTGGACAATAAATGATATAAATATTTTGGGATAAATGATATATATATTGGAGGATAAATTATATAAATATTGGACAATAAATGATATAAATATTTTGGGATAAATTATATATATATTGGAGGATAAATGATATAAATATTGGACAATAAATGATATAAATATTTTGGGATAAATGATATATATATTGGAGGATAAATTATATGAATATTGGACAATAAATGATATAAATATTTTGGGATAAATTATATATATATTGGAGGATAAATTATATAAATATTGGACAATAAATGATATAAATATTTTGGGATAAATGATATATATATTGGAGGATAAATTATATAAATATTTTGGGATAAATTATATATATATTGGAGGATAAATGATATAAATATGTTGGAGGATAAATTATATAAATATTTTGGGATAAATTATATAAATATTGGAGGATAAATTATATATATATTGGAGGATAAATGATATAAATATTTTGGGATAAATTATATATATATATTGGAGGATAACTGATATAAATATGTTGGAGGATAAATGATATAAATATTTTGGGATAAATTATATAAATATTGGAGGATAAATGATATAAATATTTTGGGATAAATTATATATATATTGGAGGATAAATGATATAAATATTTTGGGATAAATGATATAAATATTGGAGGATAAATGATATAAATATGTTGGAGGATAAATGATATATATATTGGAGGATAAATGATATAAATATTTTGGGATAAATTATATATGTTGGAGGATAAATGATATAAATATTTTGGGATAAATTATATATATGTTGGAGGATAAATGATATATATGTTGGAGGATAAATTATATAAATATTTTGGGATAAATTATATATATATTGGAGGATAAATTATATAAATATTTTGGGATAAATTATATATATATTGGAGGATAAATGATATAAATATGTTGGAGGATAAATGATATAAATATTTTGGGATAAATGATATAAATATTGGAGGATAAATGATATAAATATTTTGGGATAAATGATATAAATATTGGAGGATAAATGATATAAATATGTTGGAGGATAAATGATATATATATTGGAGGATAAATGATATAAATATTTTGGGATAAATGATATAAATATTGGAGGATAAATGATATAAATATGTTGGAGGATAAATGATATATATATTGGAGGATAAATGATATAAATATTTTGGGATAAATTATATATATATATTGGAGGATAAATGATATAAATATGTTGGAGGATAAATGATATAAATATTTTGGGATAAATTATATAAATATTGGAGGATAAATGATATAAATATTTTGGGATAAATGATATAAATATTGGAGGATAAATGATATAAATATGTTGGAGGATAAATGATATATATATTGGAGGATAAATGATATAAATATTTTGGGATAAATTATATATATATTGGAGGATAAATGATATATATGTTGGAGGATAAATGATATAAATATTTTGGGATAAATGATATAAATATTGGACAATAAATGCTATAAATATGTTCACCTTCATACACATATTGGAGGATAAATGATATATATATTGGAGGATAAATGATATATATATTGGAGGATAAATGATATATATATTGGACAATAAATGCTATAAATATGTTCACCTTCATACACATATTGGAGGGATGCCACAAGGACAGGAAGTTATCAGAGGTGAAAAGTTGATGGGATTGCTCTTGATGTCAAGTTAGCAAAGCCTTTTTACTTCTAACCTTGTCACACACACACCCACACACACACACACACCCTTCCCTGTCACATTATCTGCTTATGTATGGTTCACCTGCCACCGGCTATCTGACAGCGTTTATCTTGTGTTGCTTCCCATCAAACGCCTCATAAATTCCCTCTATAGATTAGAACAGGATGACAACATGCTCACTCTGACAACATCAGGTTTTCCCTGTCATCGTCTCCTTTCTCTTCTCTTTACACACACACACACACACACAGAGAGAGAGAGAGACACAGATACACACAACCCACCACACTTTTAATAATGAGGAATGTACATTAAACAGGTTGTGTTCACTGTTAAGTCTATACCAAGAAGAAAGAACAAGTCAATGAACACATTTAATTACATGTTATTTGTCACATGCTTTGTAAACAACAGGTGTAGACCAACAGTAAAATACATACAGGCCCTTCCCCACAATACAGAGATAAAGACAATAGAGAAATAATAGAAAAGTAAAACACGTAATAATAGAAACAGAATGAGTCATGATAACGTGTCTATACTGTCTACAAGGGGTACTAGTACTGAGTCATGATAACGTGTCTATACTGTCTGCAAGGGGTACCAGTACTGAGTCATGATAACGTGTCTATACTGTCTACAAGGGGTACCAGTACTGAGTCATGATAACGTGTCTATACTGTCTACAAGGGGTACCAGTACTGAGTCATGATAACGTGTCTATACTGTCTGCAAGGGGTACCAGTACTGAGTAATGATAACGTGTCTATACTGTCTGCAAGGGGTACCAGTACTGAGTAATGATAACGTGTCTATACTGTATACAAGGGGTACCAGTACTGAGTCATGATAACATGTCTATACTGTCTACAAGGGGTACCAGTACTGAGTCATGATAACGTGTCTATACTGTCTACAAGGGGTACCAGTACTGAGTCATGATAACGTGTCTATACTGTCTGCAAGGGGTACTAGTACTGAGTCATGATAACATGTCTATACTGTCTGCAAGGGGTACCAGTACTGAGTCATGATAACGTGTCTATACTGTCTGCAAGGGGTACTAGTACTGAGTCATGATAACATGTCTATACTGTCTGCAAGGGGTACCAGTACTGAGTCATGATAACGTGTCTATACTGTCTGCAAGGGGTACCAGTACTGAGTCATGATAACGTGTCTATACTGTCTGCAAGGGGTACCAGTACTGAGTCATGATAACATGTCTATACTGTCTGCACGGGGTACCAGTACTGAGTCATGATAACATGTCTATACTGTCTACAAGGAGTACTAGTACTGAGTAATGATAACGTGTCTATACTGTCTGCAAGGGGTACCAGTACTGAGTCATGATAACATGTCTATACTGTCTGCAAGGGGTACCAGTACTGAGTCACGATAACATGTCTATACTGTCTGCAAGGGGTACCAGTACTGAGTCATGATAACATGTCTATACTGTCTACAAGGGGTACCAGTACTGAGTCATGATAACGTGTCTATACTGTCTACAAGGGGTACCAGTACTGAGTCATGATAACATGTCTATACTGTCTGCAAGGGGTGCCAGTACTGAGTCATGATAACATGTCTATACTGTCTGCAAGGGGTTCAAGTACTGAGTCATGATAACTTTGTTATATATAAGGGGTACCAGTACTAAGTAATGATAACTTGTCTATACTGTCTGCAAGGGGTTCAAGTACTGAGTAATGATAACTTGGTTATATACAAGGAGTATCAGTACTGAGTAATGATAACTTGGTTATATACAAGGGGTACCAGTACTGAGTAATGATAACTTGGTTATATACAAGGGGTACCAGTACTGAGTGGATGTGCAGGGGTACAAGGTCATTGAGGTAGATATGTACATATAACTAGGAATAAAATGACAGATAGCAGCAGCGTATCTGATGAGGCAAAAAAAGTTTGTGCTGGGCCTCCCGGGTGGTGCAGTGGTTTAAGGCACTGCATCACAGTGCTAGCTGTGCCACCAGAGACTCTGGGCTCGATCGCAGCCGGCCGTGACCGGGAGGTCCATTGGGCAACGCACAATTGGCCTAGCATCGTCCGGGTTAGGGAGGGTTTGGCCGGTAGGGATATCCTTGTCTCATCGTCGCACTAGCGACTCCTGTGGCGGGCCGGGCGCAGTGCACGCTGACCAGGTCGCTAGGGGCACAGTGTTTCCTCCGACACATTGTTGCGGCTGGCTTCCGGGTTGGATGCGCGCTGTGTTAAGAAGCAGTGTGGCTTGGTTGGGTTGTGTATCGGAGGACGCATGACTCAAGACCTTCTTCTCTCCTGAGCCCGTACGGGAGTTGTAGCGATGAGACAAGATAGTAACTACTAAAAACAATTGCATACTACGAAATTGGGGTGAAAAAAGGGGTACAATTTAAAAAATAAATAAAAAAATAAGTTTGTGCAACAAGGCTCACTGCATATAATCCAGGTAACTATTTACCTAACTATTTTAGCAGTCTTATGGTTTGGAGGTAGAAGCTGTTCATGGTCCTGTTGGTTCTAGACTTGGCGCTCCGGTACCGCTGGCTGTGAGGTAGCAGAAAGAACTAGGGTGGCTGGAGTCTTTAACCATTTTTAGGGCCTTCCTCTGACACCGTCTGGTACAGAGGTCCTGGATGGCAGGGAGCTCGGCCTCAGTGATGTACGCACTACGCCCTGTATTGCCTTGCCAATCAGTTGCCTTACCAAGCGGTGATGCAGCCAGTCAATATGCTCTTAATGGGGCAGCTGTAGAACTTTTTGTAGATCCTAGGGCCTGGATCCTAGGAAGTCCAGGATCCAGTTGCAGAGGGAGGTGTTCAGTCCCAGGGTCCTGAGTTTAGTGATGAGCTTGGAGGGCACTATGGTGTTGAACGCTGAGCTGTAGTCTATGAACAGCATTCTCACATAGGTGTTCCTGTTATCCAGGTGGGAAAGGGCAGTGAGGACTGCGATAGAGATTGAACAAAGATAAGGAAGTGCCGATGGACACCGCTGTTTAGAGGAATTAAACACAGATTTGTGTCCTAATATATTTATCACAATGTCAATACACAGGGTTCATGTCTGTGCGTACCAGAATGCAGTGCAGGGTGCAAACCGGGGGTTAAAAAGACTGAATGTTCATGAAGCACAGGGAAGTACACAGCATCCCCTTTCATCTGTCTGGGTTTCTGCAGCCCACAGAGAGAGAGGAGGCAGCCCTTCTCACATACATTAGAGGACAGGAACTGAAAGAGAAAACTCCTGAGATCAAACCGTTAATCAGAGGAGAAGAACCAGGAAGACGTAGCAGCATGCTACATCAAGATGCAGAGAATATTTCTTAGCCCAAACCCGCTTCTTTCCTTTCACTCATCCCCCTCTCCTCTCCTCTCCTCCACGCGCCTCCCTCCCTCCCTGAAGCGCCGAGTGAGACTCCCTTTGGGCTTAACTTGTCATCCAGCAGGAGAAAGAGAGAGGGGAGGGGGATAGAGAGAAGGGGGGGACAGAAGGAGGTAAATGGAGGGAGAGAGAGGGGTGGGGGGGGAGTTAGAGAAGGGAGGGAGAGAGAGACAGCGAACAGGTGACAGGCAAGTGTTGACTAAAGGACAAACGCTCTGTTCCGCCTAGCGCAGAGTAACAGGGCCATGGGGACAGTAGAACAGTCATTTGTCATGTCCTCGCCAATAGAAGAAAAGAAAAACTACAGAAGGGAAAATGTAAGACTTGAATAGTGAACATAAACATCCATCCTATAGAAAGGCTGAAGGGGTCAACATAAACATCTATACTATAGAAAGGCTGAAGGCCCAACATAAACATCTATACTATAGAAAGGCTGAAAGGGTCAACATACACATCTATACTATAGAAAGGCTGAAGGGGTCAACATAAACATCCATCCTATAGAAAGGCTGAAGGGGTCAACATAAACATCTATACTACAGAAAGGCTGAAGGGGTCAACATAAACATCTATACTATAGAAAGGCTGAAGGGGTCAACATACACATCTATACTATAGAAAGGCTGAAGGCCCAACATAAACATCCATCCTATAGAAAGGCTGAAGGGGTCAACATAAACATCTATCCTATAGAAAGGCTGAAAGGGTCAACATACACATCTATACTATAGAAAGGCTGAAGGGGTCAACATACACATCTATACTATAGAAAGGCTGAAGGCCCAACATAAACATCCATCCTATAGAAAGGCTGAAGGGGTCAACATAAACATCTATCCTATAGAAAGGCTGAAAGGGTCAACATACACATCTATACTATAGAAAGGCTGAAGGGGTCAACATAAACATCTATACTATAGAAAGGCTGAAGGCCCAACATAAACATCCATCCTATAGAAAGGCTGAAGGGGTCAACATAAACATCTATACTATAGAAAGGCTGAAGGGGTCAACATAAACATCTATACTATAGAAAGGCTGAAGGGGTCAACATAAACATCTATACTATAGAAAGGCTGAAGGGGTCAACATAAACATCTATACTATAGAAAGGCTGAAGGGGTCAACATAAACATCTATACTATAGAAAGGCTGAAGGGGTCAACATAAACATCTATACTATAGAAAGGCTGAAGGGGTCAACATAAACATCTATACTATAGAAAGGCTGAAGGCCCAACATAAACATCTATCCTATAGAAAGGCTGAAAGGGTCAACATACACATCTATACTATAGAAAGGCTGAAGGCCCAACATAAACATCCATCCTATAGAAAGGCTGAAAGGGTCAACATACACATCTATACTATAGAAAGGCTGAAGGCCCAACATAAACATCTATCCTATAGAAAGGCTGAAAGGGTCAACATACACATCTATACTATAGAAAGGCTGAAGGCCCAACATAAACATCTATCCTATAGAAAGGCTGAAAGGGTCAACATACACATCTATACTATAGAAAGGCTGAAGGCCCAACATAAACATCTATACTATAGAAAGACTGAAGGCCCAACATAAACATCTATACTATAGAAAGGCTGAAGGCCCAACATAAACATCTATCATAGGAGCGTCAAGCAGCGTAATTCTCCCCACATATATCACAGCACAATAGAAGACAGTTGTCTCTGGAATTAGAAAGGAAGGGAGTTTTAAATAGCTGAGCCAGTTTTAGTCTGTGTGATGGTGCGTTCTCCCCCTCTCTCTCTCTCTTTTGTTGTTTAATAGAAAGGGAACCCACAGCAGAACAAATGAACACAATGCTCCTCTAAAGTACTGGCATTCATTTGGTTTCAGTACTGAGATTGGCTCTATCATTGAACTGGCCAGGATACAGTTTCATTCTGGCACTAGGCTAAATGAGACAGCTGTTACTTATGCTGTTATAGAAGATGTGAAGCGTATTCTTAGTGGGGCCACATAATTCAATTGGTGTAAATGTTTTACACACAATAATATACTCTAGGCCGGGGGTTGATTTCCTGGACACAGATTAAGACGAGGCCTGAACTAAAAAGCTCTAACTAGAATCTCTACTGAAATATATAATATATTTTTAATCCAGGGCTGAATATAACCCTCCTGCTCCAACCACTCCAGCCTGTGAGTGTTTGTGCTTATTTCGGGTTGGTTGGAATCAAAGCAGAAGACACATTTCTGTGGACTGAAAGGAAAATGAATAAATTAAGTGTTAAGTGTCTCCCTATTGTAACGTTTGATAGAATGATTCAGATAATTTAACTTCCCTTGAAGTTCCCTTGAAGTTCCCTTGCACTTCCCATGAAGTTCCAATGCAATCCTCCCAAGTTTGGCAGCACTTTACGTGAACTGAACATTGGTCATGACAGATTCATAACATCGACATAACTTACTTTTTTTCTCAGATTAAATGAAGATATACTCATTCATGTAAATAAACTGCCACCCAATTGGCATCCCTTACAAGAAAAGCACAACCACTTGCACCACTCAAGTCAAAACAGCTTCCAGTTGAAACAGCTTCCAGTTGAAACAGCTTCCAGTCAAAACAGCTTCCAGTCAAAACAGCTTCCAGTCGAAACAGCTTCCAGTCAAAACAGCTTCCAGTTGAAACAGCTTCCAGTCAAAACAGCTTCCAGTTGAAACATCCTCCAGTTGAAACAGCTTCCAGTCAAAACAGCTTCCAGTCAAAACAGCTTCCAGTTGAAACAGCTTCCAGTCAAAACAGCTTCCAGTTGAAACAGCTTCCAGTCAAAACAGCTTCCAGTCGAAACAGCTTCCAGTCAAAACAGCTTCCAGTCGAAACAGCTTCCAGTCAAAACAGCTTCCAGTCAAAACAGCTTCCAGTTGAAACAGCTTCCAGTCAAAACAGCTTCCAGTTGAAACAGCTTCCAGACAAAACAGCTTCCAGTCAAATCAGCTTCCAGTCAAAACAGCTTCCAGTTGAAACAGCTTCCAGTCGAAACAGCTTCCAGTCAAAACAGCTTCCAGTTGAAACAGCTTCCAGTCGAAACATCCTCCAGTCGAAACATCCTCCAGTTGAAACAGCTTCCAGTTGAAACAGCTTCCAGTTGAAACAGCTTCCAGTTGAAACAGCCTCCAGTTGAAACAGCTTCCAGTTGAAACAGCCTCCAGTTGAAACAGCTTCCAGTTGAAACAGCCTCCAGTTGAAACAGTTTCCAGTTGAAACAGCCTCCAGTTGAAACAGCTTCCAGTTGAAACAGCCTCCAGTTGAAACTGCTTCCAGTTGAAACAGCTTCCAGTTGAAACAGCCTCCAGTTGAAACTGCTTCCAGTTGAAACAGCTTCCAGTTGAAACATCCTCCTGTTGAAACGTCCTCCAGTTGAAACATCCTCCAGTCAAAACAGCTTCCAGTCAAAACAGCTTCCAGTCGAAACAGCTTCCAGTTGAAACAGCTTCCAGTTGAAACATCCTCCAGTTGAAACATCCTCCAGTTGAAACGTCCTCCAGTTGAAACATCCTCCAGTCAAAACAGCTTCCAGTCAAAACAGCTTCCAGTCGAAACAGCTTCCAGTTGAAACAGCTTCCAGTCAAAACAGCTTCCAGTTGAAACATCCTCCAGTTGAAACAGCTTCCAGTCAAAACAGCTTCCAGTCAAAACAGCTTCCAGTTGAAACAGCTTCCAGTCAAAACAGCTTCCAGTCGAAACAGCTTCCAGTTGAAACAGCTTCCAGTTGAAACAGCTTCCAGTTGAAACAGCTTCCAGTTGAAACAGCCTCCAGTTGAAACAGCTTCCAGTTGAAACATCCTCCAGTTGAAACATCCTCCAGTTGAAACATCCTCCAGTTGAAACAGCTTCCAGTCGAAACGGCTTCCAGTCGAAACGGCTTCCATTCGAAACAGCTTCCCGTCGAAACAGCCTCCAGTCGAAACAGCCTCCAGTCGAAACAGCCTCCAGTCGAAACAGCCTCCAGTTGAAACAGCTTCCAGTTGAAACAGCTTCCAGTTGAAACAGCTTCCAGTTGAAACAGCCTCCAGTTGAAACAGCTTCCAGTTGAAACAGCCTCCAGTTGAAACAGCTTCCAGTTGAAACAGCCTCCAGTTGAAACAGTTTCCAGTTGAAACAGCCTCCAGTTGAAACAGCCTCCAGTTGAAACAGCCTCCAGTTGAAACTGCTTCCAGTTGAAACAGCTTCCAGTTGAAACAGCCTCCAGTTGAAACTGCTTCCAGTTGAAACAGCTTCCAGTTGAAACATCCTCCTGTTGAAACGTCCTCCAGTTGAAACATCCTCCAGTCAAAACAGCTTCCAGTCAAAACAGCTTCCAGTCGAAACAGCTTCCAGTTGAAACAGCTTCCAGTTGAAACATCCTCCAGTTGAAACGTCCTCCAGTTGAAACATCCTCCAGTCAAAACAGCTTCCAGTCAAAACAGCTTCCAGTCGAAACAGCTTCCAGTTGAAACAGCTTCCAGTCAAAACAGCTTCCAGTTGAAACATCCTCCAGTTGAAACAGCTTCCAGTCAAAACAGCTTCCAGTCAAAACAGCTTCCAGTTGAAACAGCTTCCAGTCGAAACAGCTTCCAGTCGAAACAGCTTCCAGTTGAAACAGCTTCCAGTTGAAACAGCTTCCAGTTGAAACAGCTTCCAGTTGAAACAGCCTCCAGTTGAAACAGCTTCCAGTTGAAACATCCTCCAGTTGAAACATCCTCCAGTTGAAACATCCTCCAGTTGAAACAGCTTCCAGTCGAAACGGCTTCCAGTCGAAACGGCTTCCATTCGAAACAGCTTCTCGTCGAAACAGCCTCCAGTCGAAACAGCCTCCAGTCGAAACAGCCTCCAGTCGAAACAGCCTCCAGTCGAAACAGCTTCCAGTTGAAACAGCTTCCAGTCGAAACAGCCTCCAGTTGAAACAGCTTCCAGTCGAAACAGCTTCCAGTTGAAACAGCTTCCAGTCAAAACAGCCTCCAGTTGAAACAGCTTCAAGTCAAAACAGCCTCCAGTTGAAACAGCTTCCAGTCGAAACATCCTCCAGTCGAAACATCCTCCAGTCGAAACAGCCTCCAGTTGAAACATTGTTAAGAGAATTCTGTTCTCAAGGTTCATGAACTGAACTTCAATTAAATATTCTCGGTCTGTAACCCAGAGATTGTAAGGTTCTGGTTGAAATGAAATAGACAGAGGCCAGTCTACAATAGTCAGAAAAATGTATTCTCAAGAGCTCTGCCAATCATGTCATGTACAGTGGTTTATATACCTCTCATTTCGTCAAAAATGTCACTCCTCCTCTCAGACAATGACAATGCTGCTTTTCAATTTTATTCCAACACATATATTGCTTATCATATGCTACAACATGTTACACAATCTACTGCAATTAAAACGGTTTCTCCCCTCCTTGGGTGGGGGCAAGACATCTTTCCTGTTGTTAGTTTCACTGTGGTCACAAGTTGTCTGTCACAAGTTGTCTGTTAACACTTCCACTTTGCCTATGTACAAACATTCTTCATCAGACAGGATAGAATTATGTTAGTTATAGTTCTACATTAAATGTATACATCATTTAGTCATTATTCATTAAATAACATCCTACAGTTGAAACATCCTCCAGTTGAAACATGCTACAGTTGAAACATCCTACAGTTGAAACATCCTCCAGGTGAAACATGCTACAGTTGAAACATCCTCCAGTTGAAACATGCTACAGTTGAAACATGCTACAGTTGAAACATGCTACAGTTGAAACATGCTACAGTTGAAACATGCTACAGTTGAAACATCCTCCAGTTGAAACATGCTACAGTTGAAACATGCTACAGTTGAAACATGCTACAGTTGAAACATGCTACAGTTGAAACATGCTACAGTTGAAACATCCTCCAGCTGAAACATCCTCCAGCTGAAACATCCTCCAGTTGAAACATCGTCCAGCTGAAACATGCTACAGTTGAAACATCCTCCAGTTGAAACATGCTACAGTTGAAACATCCTCCAGTTGAAACATGCCTTATCCACTCAGTCACAAGTTTCCAGATGACCATGGCTCGTAACGTCTGATCAGTCAGTCATAGCGGCTGTTGTGTTCAACATGCTGACAGTAGATTCCCCCTCTGTATCATGTGTGGACTTGTATCTGTCAGACGTAATTTATCTTAACGACATACAAGGGCCAGAGTACTTGTCTGTGTTTAGACAGGCAGCTATTTTTTTCACTAGTTGATCTTTTGACCAATCAGATCAGCTCTGAAAAGGATCTGGTGTGAAAAGATCTGATCTGATGAGTCAAAAGACAAATTAGTGTGGGAAAAATATCTGAATTGTGCTGCTACCTGTCTAAATGCAGGCTTAGGCATGCACATAGCTCCCTGACCTCATAGACATCATGTCTCAGCCTCCCTTTCAACATGTCCTCATGGTTTTCCTCATCAGAGTACTTTTCATTATCTTTTATTCATATACATTAATGAACCGTAGATCATTTGATCCTTTATCTGATCTGCACATACTGTGGAGTATACCTCATTTATATATGGTGCATATGCAGACTTATACGTTATCGTACTTGGTGTTTCAGTACGATAGTATTGAAAATAATAGGCAATTAAGTGAGATATTATGCTCCCGAAGACCTCTCATGCGTATACCAATTTATTCAATGTATTCATGGGTCATTCTAATGGGGAGAGTACATAGACAGCCATTAGTTAAGACACAGTGTGTACTGTCACACAGTGATGGCTAATCAGCCACATGCTTGGGAGGGCACAGCCACACAGCTTAAAACTACATGTCTTGTGTATTTCTACATGACATCTTTGTTTGGCGCTCCAAAGATGTTTTTAGCATCTCGATTGGGTAAAGTGATATACACTACCGTTCAAAAGTTTGGGGTCACTTAGAAATGTCCTTGTTTTTGAAAGAAAAACATTTTTGGTCGATTAAAATAACATCAAATTGATCAGACAGTGATCTACAGTGTAGACATTCTTAATGTTGTAAATTACCATTGTAGCTGGAAACGGCAGATTTTTAATGGAATATCTACATTTATCAGCAACCATCACTCCTGTGTTCCAATGACACGTTATGTTAGCTAATCCAAGTTTATCATTTTAAAAGACTAATTGATCATTAGAAACCCTTTTGCAATTATGTTAGCGCAGCTGAAAATAACTTTCTTCTGAAACTCGTCAGTCTATTCTTGTTCTGAGAAATGAAGGCTATTCCATGCGAGAAATTGCCAATAAACTGAAATCTCGTACATTGCTACTCCCTTTGCAGAACAGCACAAACTGTCTCTAACCAGAATAGAAAGAGGAGTGGGAGGCTTCGGTGCACAACTGAGCAAGAGGACAAGTGCATGTTTGAGAAACAGACGCCTCACAAGTCCTCAACTGGCAGCTTCAAAGATAGTCTCTTTTTTAATTTCATTTTAATTTTACCCCTTTTTCTACCCATTTTCGTGGTATCCAATTGTCTTGTCTCATCGCTACAACTCCCGTACGGGCTCGGGAGAGACGAAGGTTGAAAGAAGTCCTCCGATACACAACCCAACCAAGCCGCACTGCTTCTTAACACAGCGTCATCCAACCCGGAAGCCAGCCGCACCAATGTGTCGTTTGCCAGCCGTAAACTGGCAACCTTGGTTAGCACCCACTGCGCCCGGCCCGCTACAGGTGGTCCGGCCCGCTACTGGTGCGCGATGAGACAAGGATTTCCCTACCGGCCAAACCCTCCCTAACCCGGACGACGCTAGGCCAATTGTGGACTTTTTCCCAGAGCCTGGGCGCGAACCCAGAGTCTCTGGTGGCACAGCTGGCGCTGCAGTACAGCGCCCTTAACCACTGCGCCACCCGGGAGGCCCAAAACACCAGTCTCAACGTCATTACTGAATAGGATGCTGGCCTGTGTCTCTCTATCATGCGTGGGAATTCTTTGTAACAGGTTTCCAAAATTAAAATAACTTGGAGCTGATTTGCTCTTGTTTTTACAGTCTTGTATGTCCCTAACAATTTTGAGGGGCCGAAAAAAAATTGCCCACGAACCACCAACTGGGGAACCCCGCCCAGTTGGTCCCTCTGGGTTGGTTTCCCAGAGTCAGATTAAGCCAGTTGGTCCCTTGAGGTTGGTTTGAAGCCCAGTTGGTCTCTGGTGATAAAAAGACCCAAAAGAGAGTGTGTCTGGATATCAGTATAATATTCAGAAATATTGACTCATTCTTTTAAGATACAAATAATGCATCTCTTTTCAATAGCTTGCATGTCAGGTACTGCTGTGAAAGAAATTCCAATTTTAACTTACTGGAAAATTGTTTTGTTATTTTCATTCAATCCAACATAATTTTTCTGTTAATAGAAATGCATTGTGGGTGCTGAAAGGATGGAAATTGGTTTTAAATTAAATTCCAAACGATTCCTATTCACATATTGTATCTCCGTCAAATTGGTAGTTGAAGTCGGAGATTTCTTTGAGAAGATCAGAATTGTTAAAGAATAGCCTGAATAGACATATATAGGCCACTAAATCCAAACCAAAATAGGCCACTTTTGAAATTATTTTGAACTGATCGTATTATCTCTGCTCTTTTCAGCTCGGGAAGAGAATTTAGGTGATCGGTTTCTCCACGTGTTGCTCCAGGATGGGATCCCTGTGGTAAAACTGGGATGTAGTGGTGTCCAGGTGTTGAATGCAGACGCAGGCCAAACCATCAACACTAACAGGCAGACATCCATCAGAATACGGTAAGAAGTGCTTATTTTATTTATTTTTGGGATAAATACAGAGGTCAGTTGAAGAAGGAAGACAAATGTGGGAAGAATGGAAGGTCGCAGGGCGGTTTTAGAACCCATGACCAGAGAGGTCATGTGTGGTCCACTTAGCAGGCCTTTCACTGACCGGACTCTTTTACTTCATATACCTATGCCACTTAGCAGACTATTTTACCAAAGCTACTTACAGGATAGTAAGTCATAAATTTTTCGTACAGTATGTGATGATCCCTGCGGGAATTGAACCGATGACCTTGGTGCAGCTAGAGTCACAATCTCTAACTATTCCCCACTGTATCTTACCTCATCATATTCCCACTGTATCTTACCTCATCCTATTCCCCACTGTATCTTACTTCATCCTATTCCCACTGTATCTTACCTCATCCTATTCCCCACTGTATCTTACCTCATCCTATTCCCCACTGTATCTTACCTCATCCTATTCCCCACTGTATCTTACCTCATCCTATTCCCCACTGTATCTTACCTCATCCTATTCCCCACTGTATCTTACCTCATCCTATTCCCCACTGTATCTTACCTCATCCTATTCCCCACTGTATCTTACCTCATCCTATTCCCCACTGTATCTTACCTCATCCTACTCCCCACTGTATCTTACCTCATCCTATTCCCCACTGTATCTTACCTCATCCTATTCCCCACTGTATCTTACCTCATCCTATTCCCCACTGTATCTTACCTCATCCTATTCCCCACTGTATCTTACCTCATCCTATTCCCCACTGTATCTTACCTCATCCTATTCCCCACTGTATCTTACCTCATCCTATTCCCCACTGTATCTTACCTCATCCTATTCCCCACTGTATCTTACCTCATCCTATTCCCCACTGTATCTTACCTCATCCTATTCCCCACTGTATCTTACCTCATCCTATTCCCCACTGTATCTTACCTCATCCTATTCCCCACTGTATCTTACCTCATCCTATTCCCCTCTGTATCGTACCTCATCCTATTCCCCATTGTATCTTACCTCATCCTAACGATGTCATAATATGTCATAACAGCTGACGTAACTTGTCATAACATGGTCATAACACTGTCATGACCCATGTATTTACAGCTGTTGTGACATATATTGTGTTATTTTATCTCTGATTATGACACCTACATAGGCATGTCAAAAGCCACAAAACCAACCACACAAGGCATAACATTCCATAGCCTACTTGTCAATAGCATTTTTATGTTACATGACATTTTCTGAACGTGACAGTGTCATAAAGTGTATTTTCTGAAAGTTATTTAAAATGTAATGAAAAATTAACATGACTGTAAAGAATGAATTACAAACTTTCAAAACGAAAGGAAACCTTTTTTGCTGGGGAAATTTATTTTTTTTGAAAAAATGTGGATTTTTACACTTTTATGTAGGTGTCATAGCCAGCCTTTAAAATAACACAATATGTTACAACAGATGTAACTATATGGGTAATGACAGTGTTATGACCATATTATGACAAGTAATGACACATTACTGTGTCATAACGTGTTATGACGCTGGGTGTCAAGTAGAGTGTTTACCCCTCATCCTATTCCCCACTGCCTGCCCATTCACCATTATCTTGAGATCCTTTCATGAAATACCTTATGTTCAACCGTGAAATCACTTCAATGGAAAGGGGATTGGAGAGTCCGTATTCACTAAGCTTCTCATAGTAAGACTGCTGATCTAGGACCAGTTTAGCCTTTTAGATCACAATGAATAAGATCACATGGACAGGAGGAACCTGATCCTAGACCAGCACTTCTATCATTCCATTAGAGAGATAATAAAATCTGAGGTGTTCCCTTAGAGCTGATAAACCTGAGATGTTCCCTTAGAGAGATGATAAACCTGAGGTGTTCCCTTAGAGATGATAACCTGAGGTGTTCCCTTAGAGATGATAACCTGAGGTGTTCCCTTAGAGATGATAAAACCTGAGGTGTTCCCTTAGAGAGATGATAAAACCTGAGGTGTTCCCTTAGAGATGATAAAACCTGAGGTGTTCCCTTAGAGATGATAAAACCTGAGTTGTTCCCTTAGAGAGATGATAAAACCTGAGGTGTTCCCTTAGAGAGATGATAAAACCTGAGATGTTCCCTTAGAGAGATGATAAAACCTGAGGTGTTCTCTTAGAGAGATGATAAAACCTGAGGTGTTCTCTTAGAGATGATAAAACCTGAGATGTTCCCTTAGAGATGATAAAACCTGAGATGTTCCCTTAGAGAGATGATAAAACCTGAGGTGTTCCCTTAGAGAGATGATATAACCTGAGGTGTTCCCTTAGAGAGATGATAAAACCTGAGGTGTTCCCTTAGAGAGATGATAAAACCTGAGGTGTTCCCTTAGAGAGATTATAAAACCTGAGATGTTCCCTTAGAGATAATAAAACCTGAGATGTTCTCTTAGAGAGATGATAAAACCTGAGATGTTCCCTTAGAGAGATTATAAAACCTGAGATGTTCCCTTAGAGATAATAAAACCTGAGATGTTCTCTTAGAGAGATGATAAAACCTGAGATGTTCCCTTAGAGAGAGATGATAAAACCTGAGATGTTCTCTTAGAGAGATGATAAAACCTGAGATGTTCTCTTAGAGAGATGATAAAACCTGAGATGTTCCCTTAGAGATAATAAAACCTGAGATGTTCTCTTAGAGAGATGATAAAACCTGAGGTGTTCTCTTAGAGAGATGATAAAAAGCTATGGTGTTCCCTTAGAGAGAGATGATAAAACCTGAGATGTTCTCTTAGAGAGATGATAAAACCTGAGATGTTCCCTTAGAGAGATGATAAAACCTGAGGTGTTCTCTTAGAGAGATGATAAAACCTGAGGTGTTCTCTTAGAGAGATGATAAAACCTGAGGTGTTCTCTTAGAGAGATGATAAAACCTGAGGTGTTCTCTTAGAGAGATGATAAAACCTGAGGTGTTCCCTTAGAGAGATGATAAAACCTGAGGTGTTCTCTTAGAGAGATGATAAAACCTGAGGTGTTCTCTTAGAGAGATGATAAAACCTGAGGTGTTCTCTTAGAGAGATGATAAAACCTGAGGTGTTCTCTTAGAGAGATGATAAAACCTGAGGTGTTCCCTTAGAGAGATGATAAAACCTGAGGTGTTCTCTTAGAGAGATGATAAAACCTGAGGTGTTCTCTTAGAGAGATGATAAAACCTGAGGTGTTCTCTTAGAGAGATTATAAAACCTGAGGTGTTCTCTTAGAGAGATTATAAAACCTGAGGTGTTCTCTTAGAGAGATGATAAAACCTGAGGTGTTCTCTTAGAGAGATTATAAAACCTGAGGTGTTCCCTTAGAGAGATTATAAAACCTGAGGTGTTCCCTTAGAGAGATGATAAAACCGGAGGTGTTCTCTTAGAGAGATGATAAAACCTGAGGTGTTCTCTTAGAGAGATGATAAAACCTGAGGTGTTCTCTTAGAGAGATGATAAAACCTGAGGTGTTCCCTTAGAGAGATGATTAATCCTGAGGTGTTCCTTTAGAGAGATGATAAAACCTGAGGTGTTCTCTTAGAGAGATTATAAAACCTGAGGTGTTCCTTTAGAGAGATGATAAAACCTGAGATGTTCTCTTAGAGAGATGATAAAACCTGAGGTGTTCCCTTAGAGATGATAACCTGAGGTGTTCCCTTAGAGAGATGATAAAACCTGAGGTGTTCTCTTAGAGAGATTATAAAACCTGAGGTGTTCTCTTAGAGAGATGATAAAACCTGAGGTGTTCCCTTAGAGAGATGATAAAACCTGAGATGTTCTCTTAGAGAGATGATAAAACCTGAGATGTTCTCTTAGAGAGATGATAAAACCTGAGATGTTCCCTTAGAGATGATAAAACCTGAGGTGTTCCCTTAGAGAGATGATAAAACCTGAGGTGTTCCCTTAGAGATGATAAAACCTGAGATGTTCCCTTAGAGATGATAACCTGAGGTGTTCTCTTAGAGAGATTATAAAACCTGAGGTGTTCTCTTAGAGAGATTATAAAACCTGAGGTGTTCTCTTAGAGAGATGATAAAACCTGAGGTGTTCCTTTAGAGAGATGATAAAACCTGAGGTGTTCTCTTAGAGAGATTATAAAACCTGAGGTGTTCCCTTAGAGAGATGATAAAACCTGAGGTGTTCCCTTAGAGAGATGATAAAACCTGAGGTGTTCCCTTAGAGATGATAAAACCTGAGATGTTCCCTTAGAGATGATAACCTGAGGTGTTCTCTTAGAGAGATTATAAAACCTGAGGTGTTCTCTTAGAGAGATTATAAAACCTGAGGTGTTCTCTTAGAGAGATGATAAAACCTGAGGTGTTCCTTTAGAGAGATGATAAAACCTGAGGTGTTCTCTTAGAGAGATTATAAAACCTGAGGTGTTCCCTTAGAGAGATGATAAAACCTGAGGTGTTCCCTTAGAGATGATAACCTGAGGTGTTCTCTTAGAGAGATGATAAAACCTGAGGTGTTCCCTTAGAGATGATAACCTGAGGTGTTCTCTTAGAGAGATGATAAAACCTGAGGTGTTCTCTTAGAGAGATGATAAAACCTGAGGTGTTCTCTTAGAGAGATGATAAAACCTGAGGTGTTCTCTTAGAGAGATGATAAAACCTGAGGTGTTCTCTTAGAGATGATGAAGGGGCAAACTGGCATGTTGGGGATAGCATCATAACTTCACTTAGCTTTGATTTGTTATATTTTGCATTTATGTACAGTAATTACAAAGAAAAGACAAGACCAAAAACATGGCTTCAAAACAGTGTGTGTGTGTGTGTGTGTGTGTGTGTGTGTGTGTGTGTGTGTGTGTGTGTGTGTGTGTGTGTGTGTGTGTGTGTGTGTGTGTGTGTGTGTGTGTGTGTGTGTGTGTGTGTGTGTGTGTGTGTGTGTGTGTGTGTGTTAGTGTACAGTAGCTGATCAGTAGCAGAATATGAGTCAGCATGGTTGTGTTGAGAAATTTCAGTCATGAAAAGATGTAATAATACCAGCAACAATAACATCAGTCATGATCACTGATCTCAGATCATCTGGGAATCTACAGCAGTGAAAGCACCACAGGAGTGAAACATATTGTCATTTTATTTTATTCAAGTTTGAGTCAGCACTGTTTTCTCTTCCCCTCCTCTCCTTCCTTCTATCTTCCTCTCTCTCTACCTATCTCTCTCACCATCTCTCTCTCAAGCCTTTAATAAATTACTTCAAAAGTGTTTTTGCACCATTTTACAACAAAATAACAGGGAGGGTTAAAAAACATGTGGTCTGCCTAGTCTACAGTGGCAGTCACTTTGAGCTAGCATATTGCATGTGGTCTGCCTAGTCTACAGTGGCAGTCACTTTGAGCTAGCATATTGCATGTGGTCTGCCTAGTCTACAGTGGCAGTCACTTTGAGCTAGCATATTGCATGTGGTCTGCCTAGTCTACAGTGGCAGTCACTTTGAGCTAGCATATTGCATGTGGTCTGCCTAGTCTACAGTGGCAGTCACTTTGAGCTAGCATATTGCATGTGGTCTGCCTAGTCTACAGTGGCAGTCACTTTGAGCTAGCATATTGCATGTGGTCTGCCTAGTCTACAGTGGCAGTCACTTTGAGCTAGCACATTGCATGTGGTCTGCCTAGTCTACAGTGGCAGTCACTTTGAGCTAGCATATTGCATGTGGTCTGCCTAGTCTACAGCGGCAGTCACTTTGAGCTAGCATATTGCATGTGGTCTGCCTAGTCTACAGTGGCAGTCACTTTGAGCTAGCATATTGCATGTGGTCTGCCTAGTCTACAGTGGCAGTCACTTTGAGCTAGCACATTGCATGTGGTCTGCCTAGTCTACAGTGGCAGTCACTTTGAGCTAGCATATTGCATGTGGTCTGCCTAGTCTACAGCGGCAGTCACTTTGAGCTAGCATATTGCATGTGGTCTGCCTAGTCTACAGTGGCAGTCACTTTGAGCTAGCATATTGCATGTGGTCTGCCTAGTCTACAGTGGCAGTCACTTTGAGCTAGCACATTGCATGTGGTCTGCCTAGTCTACAGTGGCAGTCACTTTGAGCTAGCATATTGCATGTGGTCTGCCTAGTCTACAGTGGCATATTGCATGTGCATCCAAGACTGCTTTGTACATAAAAGCTCTGTATCTGTGTGATTCATCGCCACAATTGCCTGCTGTGTAGCTTTTTTTTTTCTTCATTTTTACATTGAACAATTTCATTTTTCCCCCTGGGGTGACCTTGCCGATCTCGGATCAAATTACTTTATAATAATAATAATACTTCTGCTTTGTTGGACAATAATATTATTACCTGGACATAAATGGGTAGAGGAGGAGGTGTAGAGCCAAAGTGATTTGGCTCTTTAAAATGACTTATCAGTGCTTTAGTTATGAAAAATATTGTTTTTAAGCTTTGCTGTTAATGTTTTGCTCATGGCAATTGATTCAAGTGTGTTTTTTAAAAAGATGACACTGTTGAACATTTGCACTAAGTGGCTGACCTCAAACGGCTTTCATGGAACACCATTTGAACATTGTTGAAGGTGCACACTCCAAATATATGATCAAACATGCTTGATATGCTATTGTCCCCTATGCCTATAAAACACACCTAAGTGCTGGGAAATCTGTGCATTTGAAAGCCTTGACTCTTCTGACTGGCATGCTGAGGGAGGGAGGGAGGGAGGGAGGGAGGGAGGGAGGGAGGGAGGGAGGGAGGGAGGGAGGGAGGGAGGGATATCAAACGGACATCTGTTCAGTCTTTTGTCTGAGTTGACCTACTCTTCCTATTCACATGTTGCCTACATTTGAATTGAAAGGGCTTTATTGGCATGGGAAACATATGTTTATATTGCCAAAACAAGTGAAATAGACAATAAACAAAAGTGAAATAAACAGTAAGCATTACACTCACAAAACCTACTCTCTATTTCTCTCTCACTCCCATCTCTCTCACACAAATTTAAATAAAACACATAAATTATAAATTATGAAAGTACATCATATGGTAATTTATAAGGAACAGGGTACCATTTGTGATGCACTGTCAGTTTACTATTGAAAATATAAAATTGGATTCTCGTGGACTGAAAGTGAGAATTTAATTATATCAGAAAAATCGCCTGATGTACATTGTTATTTTTGAGGCCACTTTATTTGAAGAATGTGAAATGTCAGAGTAATAGTAGAGAGAATTATTTATTTCAGCTTTTACTCAGGCACTGAGTTTGAAGGTAGGCCTTGAAATACATCCACATGTACACCTCCAATTGACTCAAATGATGTCAATTAGCCTATCAGAAGCTTATAAATCCATGGAATTACTTTCTGGAATTTTCCAAGCTGTTTAAAGGCACAGTCAACTTATTTTTTGTACACTTCTGACCCACTGGAATTGGGATACAGTGAAATAATCTGTCTGTAAACAATTGTTGTAAAAATTACTTGGTGTCATACACAAAGTAGATGTCCTAACCAACTTGCCAAAACTATAGTTTGTTAACAAGAAATGTGTGGAGTGGTTGAGAAACGAGTTCTAATGACTCCAACCTAAGTGTATGTAAACCTCCGACTTCAACTGTATATATATATTCTGTATTAGTATATTTTTTTATTCAGATTTTTCAGGGGGTTCTGCAGTACCCTCAGCACCCCTACTTCTAGTGGTTAGAGCGTTGGGCCGAAAGGTTGCTCGATCAAATCCCCGAGATGAGGTAAAAAGGTAAACTTCTCTCATTCTGCCCCTGAACAAGACAGTTAACCTACCGATCCCTGGGCGCCGAAGTTGAATACATTCAGTTGTACAACTAACTAGGTATCCCCCTTTCCCTTTACCACGGCAATGCCCATGTACAGTATTGAAGACCAGACCCCCACACATTCATTTTGTACCGTTGCAATGTTAATGATTACTTCCTTAATAACCTGGATATTTGACATTGAAGATGATTAACTGAGAATCATTGTGACATAGTGCCATGTTGGTTACATATTTAGACTATGGCATCGCTTTACTGCACATTTTATACAGTAGTGCTGCCATACGGTGTTTTACTTAAACATGAGGCTGCCAGCTACAGAGGAGCTAATGTACAGTATATGAAATCAACGGTCTTCAACATGAGGCTGCCATCTACAGAGGAGCTAATGTACAGTATATGAAATCAACGGTCTTCAACATGAGGCTGCCATCTACAGAGGAGCTAATGTACAGTATATGAAATCAACTGTCTTCAACATGAGGCTGCCATCTACAGAGGAGCTAATGTACACTATATGAAATCAACTGTCTTCAACATGAGGCTGCCATCTACAGAGGAGCTAATGTATCTGAATGTAGTACTGTAGTGCTGATTTAGAATCAGTTTTGTATTTTAGATAATGAATCATTGTGATTATTATGGACAGGGAGGACCTGATCCTAGATCAGCACTCCTACTCTGAGATGCTTGATAAATTGGGTCCCAGCTCAGTAGTGACAAGTCATCTGTCTCATCTGATTCCACTCCTCAACCTTGCTGATCACACACAAATCGAGGGAACATGGAGCATTGTGAAAATTTAATCAAGAATATACTTTAGCTGACGTCTCTTGATAGTTAAGACACAGTGGATTATATTTGTATGTTAAACAGTGCTTGTAGTGGTGTGAAACATGGAGGATATCAAAAACGATGTCTAATGGTTAATAATATAGACTAGAGGTCATCTGATAGAAAATACGTTTGAGATTCTAAAGTATAATTTTGCGATGTGCAATGGTAGATTAAAGGAGAGAGACAGAGACCTGTGAACATCACTTCTCTTTAAAGCTGTTCCACAGGAACACAGCGAGATAGAAACCACCAGGGCTGTGTCCCAAATGCCACCCTATGCAGTGCACTACTTCTGGCCCATTGGAAATATAGGAAATAGTGTGTTGTTTGGGACGCAACCCAGATCACCATTTTTTTTCAACTCTGATGTCTCATCAGTATTATCCAAACTCTGACTCATCATCATGTGTTTGAGTTCTAAACTCATTGTTAGATGTTGGAGAACTAAACTCTGACTCATCGTTAGGTGTTGGATGTCTAGACTGACTCTCATCGTTAGGTGTTGGATGTCTAAACTCTGACTCTCATCAGTAGGTGTTGGATGTCTAAACTCTGACTCATCAGTAGGTGTTGGATGTCTAGACTCTGACTCTCATCAGTAGGTGTTGGATGTCTAAACTCTGACTCTCATCAGTAGGTGTTGGATGTCTAAACTCTGACTCTCATCAGTAGGTGTTGGATGTCTAAACTCTGACTCATCAGTAGGTGTTGGATGTCTAGACTCTGACTCTCATCAGTAGGTGTTGGATGCATAAACTCTGACTCATCGTTAGGTGTTGGATGTCTAGACTCTGACTCTCATCAGTAGGTGTTGGATGTCTAAACTCTGACTCATCGTTAGGTGTTGGATGTCTAGAGTCTGACTCTCATCAGTAGGTGTTGGATGTCTAAACTCTGACTCTCATCAGTAGGTGTTGGATGTCTAAACTCTGACTCATCAGTAGGTGTTGGATGTCTAGACTCTGACTCTCATCAGTAGGTGTTGGATGCATAAACTCTGACTCATCATTAGGTGTTGGATGTCTAGACTCTGACTCTCATCAGTAGGTGTTGGATGTCTAAACTCTGACTCATCGTTAGGTGTTGGATGTCTAGAGTCTGACTCTCATCAGTAGGTGTTGGATGTCTAGACTCTGACTCATCAGTAGGTGTTGGATGTCTAAACTCTGACTCATCAGTAGGTGTTGGATGTCTAAACTCTGACTCATCAGTAGGTGTTGGATGTCTAGACTCTGACTCTCATCAGTAGGTGTTGGATGTCTAAACTCTGACTCATCAGTAGGTGTGGGATGTCTATTCCACGGTATGACGGTTTGTGCTGTTTTTTCCATCATTCTGTTACCAAACTTTGTTTGGGTCCACTGAGGGGTGGGCCATAATGAAACACACACACACACACACACACACACACACACACACACACACACACACACACACACACACACACACACACACACACAGAGAAAGACACACACACACACACACAGAAAGAAACACACATATGCCCCTTTCAGACCCGCCCACACACACTGTTAGACACACTACCGTACGACAGCTGTGATAGAAACAGGAAGTTCTAGTACAATTTTATAAATGCCGACAGATAATTTGTCTGCCAACATGGTAGGATTTCTTTTGTGTCTATGAAATGGTGAAACACCTTAATGCGCAAATATTGATATAATAACCAGTCTTTTCAAAGTCAACTTGGAGTCACGCGATGACATGTTGTGTGGTCCTCCCACTACGACTTAGGAAACCATGCAGTTTATTAGACTACAGATGAAATAAATTATGATGAACTTCACAGGGTGGTGAAAAAGCACGGTGATGAGCTTGATGCTCTTTTCCAATCAATATCCAGGGTCTTATTCTGGTGACATGATGATCAATGATTATCCATAATAATCTCATCATGTAGACTAGCCTACTCACACAGCCTACTCACACAGCCTACTCACACAGCCTACCCACACAGCCTACCCACACAGCCTATCCACACAGCCTACCCACACAGCCTACTCATACAGCCTACTCACACAGCCTACCCACACAGCCTACCCACACAGCCTACTCACACAGCCTACTCACACAGCCTACTCACACAGCCTACCCACACAGCCTATCCACACAGCCTACTCACACAGTCTACTCACACAGCCTACTCACACAGCCTACCCACACAGCCTACTCACACAGCCTACTCACACAGCCTACCCACACAGCCTACCCAGACAGCCTACTCACACAGCCTACTCACACAGCCTACCCACACAGCCTATCCACACAGCCTACTCACACAGCCTACTCACACAGCCTACCCACACAGCCTACCCACACAGCCTACTCACACAGCCTACTCACACAGCCTACCCACACAGCCTACCCACACCGCCTACCCACATAGCCTACTCACACAGCCTAATCACACTGTATCTGTGAGCTGTTGGCTAGAGCACAGGTGCCAAGACCAGATTAGACACATTTGCTATTCAATGCAGTAGTTTTTGTGACAAATCATTCGGCAGAGTTGAAAATACGATGGAAACACATAGAATTTTTTATTCGTTACATGAAAACCTAAGCGAGAAAGCACATTTTGTGTGCACTACGCATCAAACACAACTGGTGGGAAAATGCACATATTTTATAATGCAGATTTTAGAATATTCACATGAAAATCTGTTGCCAAATGAGCTGATTTGTTGGAGTTGATTTCTTATCAGAAAGATTCCAGATTCTTCTCTTTAAGATGAAGACCTGTAGAACCTTTCCCACTGCATTAGGATTCCACTAAAGTGTCTCCTGTCTCTCCTGTCTGACCTTGAGTTCCAACACACTGTGATGCCCATAAAAACACACACCAAACACACACACTAAACACACACACACACACCAAACACATACACACACACACCAAACACATATGCACACACACACACACACACACACACACACACACTGCTCAATAGACACAGGGAGGTGACGTCTCCACTCTCCCTATGAAATCAACTGGCAGAATTATTGATATGTTTCCACTACAATGCAGGGTTTATTTATCCCTTCAACCAGACAGGAGAGAGAGATTAAAAGGCAAAGGAACATGTCAATGTTATAGGGGTCAGAGACAGATTTACAGCCTGCATCCCAAATGACACCCTGTCTACTCCCTATAAAGTGGACTGCTTTTGACCAGGGCCCATAGGTTATAGCTCTGACTGAGTAATTTCCATTCGCCAAGAAACAAAAGATCCCTGCTGGTCAAAAGTAATGTACTATATAGGGAATAGGGTGCCATTTGGGACACTAGAGACTGCATATTCTGACTGACAGGAGGGGAGAGGAGAGGAGAGGAAGCTAGCTAGTTAATTATCTTCATTGAATCTTGTAAAGGGGTAGAAGGAGAGGTACTCCGCTGCTGTTGAAATAGCTGAAGACAAAGATACTGGGGGCCATGTTGGCTCCATTTTGATATGGATGAAGACAAATATAGAAGCTACTGGGGGCCATGTTGACTCCATTTTGATATGGATGAAGACATAAATATAGAAGATACTGGGGGCCATGTTGGCTCCATTTGGATATGGATGAAGACATAAATATAGAAGTTGCTGGGGGCCATGTTGGCTCCATTTGGATATGGATGAAGACATAAATATAGAAGATACTGGGGGCCATGTTGACTCCATTTTGATATGGATGAAGACATAAATATAGAAGATACTGGGGGCCATGTTGGCTCCATTTTGACATGGATGAAGACAAATATAGAGCTAAACGACTACCGCCCCGTAGCACTCACTTCCGTCATCATGAAGGGCTTTGAGAGACTAGTCAAGGACCATATCACCTCCACCCTACCTGACACCCTAGACCCACTCCAATTTGCTTACCGCCCCAATAGGTCCACAGACAAAGCTATCACAATCACACTGCACACTGCCCTAACCCATCTGGACAAGAGGAATACCTATGTAAGAATGCTGTTCATCGACTACAGCTCAGCATTTAACACCATAGTACCCTCCAAACTCGTTATTAAGCTCGAGACCCTGGGTCTCGACCCCGCCCTGTGCAACTGGGTCCTGAACTTCCTGACGTGCCGCCCCCTGGTGGTGAGTGTAGGTTACAACATCTCCACCCCGCTGATCCTCAACACACGGGCCCCACAAGGGTGCGTTCTCAGCCCTCTCCTGTACTCCCTGTTCACCCATGACTGCGTGGCCATGCACGCCTCCAACTCAATCATCAAGTTTACAGATGACACTACAGTGATAGGCTTGATTACCAACAATGACGAGACGGCCTACAGGGAGGAGGTGAGGGCCCTCGGAGTGTGGGGTCAGGAAAATAACCTCACACTCAATGTCAACAAAACAAAGGAGATGATTGTGGACTTCAGGAAACAGCAGAGGTAGCACCCCCCTATCCACATCAACGGGACAGTAGTGGAGAAGGTGGGAAGTTTTAAGATCCTCAATGTACACACCACGGACCAACTGAATTGGTCCACCCACACAGACAGCGTGATGAAGAAGGCGCAGCAGCGCCTCTTCAACCTCAGGAGGCTGAAGAATTTTGGCTTGTCACCAAAAACCCTCACAAACTTTTACAGATGCACAATCGAGAACATCCTGTCAGGCTGTATCACCGCCTGATACGGCAACTGCTCCGGCCCCAAAACCGCAAGGCTCTCCAGAGGGTAGTGAGGTCTGCACAACGCATCACCGAGGGGCAAACTACCTGCCCTCCAGGACACCTACACCACCCGATGTCACAGGAAGGCCGAAAAGATCATCAAGGACAACAACCACCCGAGCCACTGCCTGTTCACCCCGCTATCATCCAGAAGGTGAGGTCAGTACAGGTGCATCAAAGCTGGGACCGAGAGACAGACAAACAGCTTCTATCTCAAGGTCATCAGACTGTTAAACAGCCATCACTAACATTGAGTGGCTGCTGCCAACATACTGACTCAACTCTAACCACTTTAATAATGGAAAAATGTATGTAATAAATGTATCACTAGCAACTTTAAACAATGCCACTTTATATCATGTTTACATACCCTACATTACTCATCTCATATGTATATACTGTACTCTATACCATCTACTGCATCTTGCCTATGCTGTTCGGCCATCACTCATTCATATATTTTTATGTACATATTCTTATTCATTCCTTTATACTTGGTAGTTGTTGTGAAATTGTTAGGATATATTACTTGTTAGATATTACTGCATTGTCGGAACTAGAAGCACAAGCATTTTGCTACACTCGCATTAACATCTGCTAACCATGTGTATGTGACAAATCAAATTTGAAGCTACTGGGGTTAGCTTGATATAGATGAAGACATAAAGACAGAAGCTTCTGGGGGCCATGTTGGCTCCATGTTGATATAGATGAAGACGTAAAGATAGAAGCTACTGGGGGCCATGTTGGCTCCATGTTGATATAGGGTTTGTTCGTAAATTCAATCTGGAGTGCCAGAGTGCGCGCAGAGTGTGCTCGGGGCGTTCGTAAATTAAGAGTGTTGCCAGATTTTTAGTTTGTAAAAATCGCTCTCGTAGCATTCAGAGCGCACACTGGATGCTCTGGCCGAGGAGTAGGGTTGATCTGAGCGTTCTGACCACACAACAGCAGTCAAGCACCCAAGCTAACTGGCTAACGTTGGCTAGCTTGCTAGCTACTTCCAGACACAAATGAGAGACCAGCTCACTCTGACAATTTTACCTGCCCTAGCAGAGCTGGTTAGGCAGTTTTTATGTTATCCAGAGCGTTGGTGACTGTGACTGTGCTGGTGGGAACAATTTAATTACTATTTTTTGCCAACGTTTACTGGCACCGGTCATATTCAACGGGTGTTGAGCGTTCATAAATTCGCCAGTGATTCTGCGCTTTGACACACAGACGAGAGTGCTCTGAAATCAGTGGAGATAGTCAGAGTGAATTTACAAACACACCCATAGATGAAGACATAAAGATAGATGCTACTGGGGGGCCATGTTGGCTCAAAGTTGGTATAGATGAAGACATAAAGATAGATGCCACAGGAGGGCCATGTTGGCTCCATGTTGGTATAGATGAAGACATAAAGATAGATGCCACTGGGGGGCCATGTTGGCTCCATGTTGGTATAGATGAAGACACAAAGATAAATGCCACTGGGGGGCCATGTTGGCTCCATGTTGGCTCCACTAAATATTTGCAATATTTGCAGCAGTGCTTCTCTAAGCATCTCGTATTGCCTTTGCACTGTTTGTATCTGGGTGTTATACAGTATGCTGTGTTGTGTGTCTCATTGTAACTATATGGATGCAGCTCTTGGCCAGGGCTCAATTGGGGAAAAAAATGTAAACATCAGTGGGACTTCTCTGGTTAAATGAAGGATGGATAAATATGAATGATACAATACAAGATGACAGCTAAATTGTATTTAGATGTAAACTGTAAATGAAACAGAATATACTGTTGCTGTATTATTCACTTTCATGTTGTAATTAGCTGAATGTCAGTGTGTCTGTCTGTCCTGTCCTGTCCTGTCCTGGTCTGTTAAAGGCCTGGAGTGTTTGTGTATTGCACAAACACACACAGCTACAGTGCCTTCAGAAAGTATTCACACCCCTTGACATTTTCCACATTTCGTTGTTACAGCCTTAATTTTGTGTCACTGGCCTACACACAATACCCCATAATGTCACAGTGGAATTGTGTTTTTCAAAATATTTACAAAATGAAAAGCTGAGAAGTCTTGACTCTAAATAATTCAACACCTGTTTTATGGCAAGCCTAAACAAGTCACATAAGTTGCATGGACTCTATGTGTGCAATAATAGTGTTTAACAAGATTTTAGAATGACTTCCTCATCTCTGTACCCCACACATACAATTATCTATTATCAGGGAGGTTTTCCAATGCCTCACAAAGAAGGGCACCCATTGGTAGATGGGTAAAAAAAAATAAAAAGCAGACATTGAATATCCTTTAGCATGGTGCAGTTATTAATTACATGTTGGGTGGTGTATCAATACACCCAGTCACTACACAGATACAGGCGTCCTTCCTAACTCAGTTGCCAGAGAGGATGGAAACCACTCAGGGATTTCACCATGAGGCCGATGGTGACTTTAGAACAGTTACAGAGTTTATTGGCTGTGGAACGCTCTTAGAGACTTACCCAGGCCATTGGTGACTATAGAACAGTTACATAGTTTATTGGCTGTGGAACGCTCTTAGAGACTTACCCAGAAAGACTCACAGCTGTAATCACTGCCAAAGGCGATTCTAATATGTATTGACTCATGGGGTAGAATACTTATCTAATCAAGATACACTACATGACCATAAGTATGTGGACACCTCTTCGTCAAACATCTCATTCCAAAATCATGGGCATAAAAACAAAAACTGCGAAAACAGCCTTCAATCTTCTGGCAAGGCTTTCCACTAGATGTTGGAACAAGAGCATTAGTGAGGTCGGGCACTGATGTTGGACGATTAGGCCTGGCTCACAGTCGGTGTTCCAATTCATCCCAAAGGTATTTTTGTGTGGACCTTGCTTTGTGCACGGGGGCATTGTCATGCTGAAACAGGAAAGGGCCTTCTCCAAACTGTTGCCACAAAGTTGGAAGCACAGAATCGTCTAGAATATCATTGTATGTGTTAAGATAGTGTTAAGATTTCCATTCACTGGAACTAAAGGGCCTGAACCATGAATAACAGCCCCAGACCATTATTCCTCCTCTACTAGACTTTATCCATTTGGGCAGGTAGTGGTCACCTGGCATCTGCCAAATCCAGATTCTTCCTTCAGACTGCCAGATGGTGAAGTGTGATTCATCACTCCAGAGAATAGGATTCCACTGCTCCAGAGTCCAATGGCGGCAAGCATTACACCACTCCAGCTGACACTTGGCATTGCTCATGGTGATCTTAGGTTTGTGTGCGGCTGCTCGGCCATGGAAACCCATTTCATGAAGCTCCCGACGAACAGTTATTGTACTGGCATTACTTCCAGAGGAAGTTTGGAACTCGGTAGTGAATGTTGTAACCAAGGACAGACAATTTATCCAAACGATTCAGCACTCGGTGGCCCTGTTCTGTGTGGCCTACCACATTGCGACTGAGCCGTTGTTGCTTCTAGACGTTTCCACTTCACAAAAATGGTTTGTCGAGATTGGTGTGGAAGAACTTGACTGGCCTGCACAGAGCCCTGACCTCAACCCCATCAAACACCTTTGGGGTGAATTGTAACTCAGACTGTGAGCCAGGCCTAATCGTCCAACATCAGTGCCCGACCTCACTAATGCTCTTGTGGCTGAATGGAAGCAAGTTGACCAGGGCAGTTCTAGCAGGACATTTTATGAACTGACTTGTTGGAAAGGTGGCATCCTATGACAGTTCCACGTTGAAAGTCACTGAGCTCTTCAGGAATACCATTCCACTGCCAATGTTTGTCTATGGAGATTGCATGGCTGTGTGCTTGATTTTATAAACCTGTCAGCAACGGGTGTGGCTGAAATAGCCGAATCCACTAATTTGAAGGTGTATCCACATACTTGTTTAGTGTATATTAGTGTTTTATTTTTTATATATATACTGTATATATATTTTTTTTACAAACGTTAGAATGTTTCATCCGTGTTGACATTAGACTCTACGCTACTCTCTTCTACTCTGCACTGCCAGATGTTTCCACAGTGGTTTAGGTTAGAATGAGTCATTCCCATTCACTACCAGACAAAATGCTACGTCCCAAATGGCACCATATTCCCTGTGTCATTCACTACTTTTGACCAGGGCTCATAATGGGGCTCTGATCAAAAGTAGTGCACTACATATGGAATAGGGTGCCATTTGGTTATAGCTCAGAGTGAGTCATTTACATTATCTAAGGATGCATCCTAAATGGCACCCTATTCCCTATATAGGCCCTGGTCAAAAAGAAGGCACTATAAAGAGAATAGGGTGTCATTTGAGACACATCGTAAGAGAGTAAAGGTCAACAAGCGTGGGACATTGCTTTCCACAGCATCCCTTTCAGTCCTTTATTACACATCAACTGTCTTCTCCCTGCTCGATAGGATTATTTAAATGTATGCTCCCTGCTACAGCTGCTGCTGCTGGTGCTTTGTGGGTGTTTTATTCAAAGTAAAGTGGGAGAGAAAATAATACTCAAGTGTTTTTTGTGTTTTTTTCTGCAGATAATTTCGTTTTTTTTTCTTCTTTTTTTTCGTTTTTTTCATGGATACTTTTTTCCCCCACAGTTTGAATATTTATAATGATGTCCGTGTTGACAGTTGAATATTTATGATGGTATCCGTGTTGACAGTTTGATTATTGATGGTGATGTCCGTGTTGACAGTCAGAATACTTTTGATGATGTCCGTCTTGACAGTTTGAATATTTATGATGATGTCCGTGTTGACAGTTGAATATTTATGATGGTATCCGTGTTGACAGTTTGATTATTGATGGTGATCAATTTTTGATGATCTCAAAACAATGCCGTTGGAGGGGAGGGTGCCGGAGCGGTCTTCTAGTGAGGCTTCAGATGCGCGCACACCACCCACAGCTTCCAAGTATATTACTCACTAATGTCCAGTCCCTAGTTAACAAAATCTATGAAAATAGGGCAAGAGCTGCTTTCCAAAGAGATATCCGGGATTGTAACATACTCTGTTTCACGGACACATGGCCAGCTAGGGGCATGCTGTCGGAGTCCAAACAGCCAATGGGATTTTCAGTGTGTCGCGCCGACAGGAACAAACATCTCTCTGGTGAGAAGGGCGGTGGTGTATGTTTCATGATTAACGACTCATGGTGTAATTGTAACAACAATTACACCATGTTCACCTGACATAGAATTCTTCACAATCAAATGCTGACCGTATTATCTCCAAGAGTACTCTCCTCGGTTATCGTCATAGCCGTGTATATCCCCCCGCAAGCGGTTACCAAGACGGCCATCAAGAAACTTCACTGGAATTTATGCAAACTGGAAACAATATATCCTGAGGCTGCATTTATTGTAGCTGGGGATTTTAACAAAGCTAATCTGAGAACAAGGCTACCTAAATTATATCAGCATATCAATTGCAGTACATGAGCGAGTAACACACTTTACCTTTAACTTCCACGATGCATACATGGCCCTCCCCCGCCCTCCTTTTGGCAAATCTGACCATGACTCCATCTTGTTGCTCCCCTCCTATAGGCAGAAACTAAAACAAGAAACGCCCGTGCTTAGGTTTATCCAACGCTGGTCAGACCAATCGGATTCCACGCTTCAAGATTGCTTCGATCACGTGGACTGGGATATGTTCCGGGTAGCCTCAAACAATAACATTGGCGTATACACTGACTCAGTGAGCGAGTTTATAAGGAAGTGTATAGGTGTCACGTTCTGACCTTTATTTCCTTTGTTTTGTCTTTATTTAGTATGGTCAGGGCGTGAGTTGGGGTGGGCAGTCTATGTGTGTTTTTCTATGTTGGGGTTTTGAGTTCAGCCTAGTATGGTTCTCAATCAGAGGCAGGTGTCGTTAGTTGTCTCTGATTGAGAATCATACTTAGATAGCCTGGGTTTCACTTTTTAGTTGTGGGTGTTTGTTTTCGTGTGAGTGTTTGTTGCCACACGGTACTGTTTCGGTTTCGTTCACGTTTATTGTTTTGTATTTCAGAGTGTTCAGTTTATGTCTCAAAATAAACGTTATGGACACTTACCACGCTGCGCTTTGGTCCTCCTCTATCTCCAGACGACATCCGTTACAATAAGATATGTTGTACCCACTGTGACTATTAAAACCTTCCCTAACCAGAAACCGTGGATTGATGGCAGCATTCGTGCAAAACTGAAAGCGCGTACCACCGCATTTAATCATGGCAAGGCGACTGGAAACATGACCGAATACAAACAGTGTAGTTATTCCCTCCGTAAGGCAGGAGAAAAGCGTCAGTATAGAGACAAAGTGGAGTCGCAATTCAATCACGGATTACAAAAAGAAAACTAGCTCCGTCGCAGACATCGACGTCTTGCTCCCAGACAAATTAAACAACTTCTTTGCACGCTTTGAGGACAATACAGTGCCACCGACTCAGCCCGACATCCCAAGCCGCGTCCTCAGAGCATGCGCAGACCAGCTGGCTGGTGTGTTTACGGACATATTCAATCAATCCCTATCCCAGTCTGCTGTCCCCACATGATTCAAGATGGCCACCCTTGTTCCTGTTCCCAAGACAGCTAAGGTAACTGAGCTAAATCATTGTTGCCCCGTATCACTCACTTCTGTCATCATGAAGTGCTTTGAGAGACTAGTCAAGGATCATGTCACCTCCACCCTACCTGACACCCTAGACCCACTCCAATTTGCTTGCCGCTCCAATAGGTCCACAGACGATGCAATCGCCATCATACTGCACACTGCCCTAACCCATCTGGACAAGAGGAATACCTATGTAAGAATGTTGTTCATTGACTACAGCTCAGCATTCAACACCATAGTACAGTGCCTTGCGAAAGTATTCGGCCCCCTTGAACTTTGCGAACTTTTGCCACATTTCAGGCTTCAAACATAAAGATATAAAACTGGAAATTGGATATTTCCAATTTTTTTAACAAATCAAAAACTGAAAAATTGGGCGTGCAAAATTATTCAGCCCCCTTAAATGAATACTTTGTAGCGCCACCTTTTCCTGCGATTACAGCTGTAAGTCACTTGGGGTATGTCTCTATCAGTTTTGCACATCGAGAGACTGACATTTTTTCCCATTCCTCCTTGCAAAACAGCTCGAGCTCAGTGAGGTTGGATGGAGAGCATTTGTGAACAGCAGTTTTCAGTTCTTTCCACAGATTCTCGATTGGATTCAGGTCTGGACTTTGACTTGGCCATTTTAACACCTGGATATGTTTATTTTTGAACCATTCCATTGTAGATTTTGCTTTATGTTTTGGATCATTGTCTTGTTGGAAGACAAATCTCCGTCCCAGTCTCAGGTCTTTTGCAGACTCCATCAGGTTTTCTTCCAGAATGGTCCTGTATTTGGCTCCATCCATCTTCCCATCAATTTTAACCATCTTCCCTGTCCCTGCTGAAGAAAAGCAGGCCCAAATCATGATGCTGCCACCACCATGTTTGACAGTGGGGATGGTGAGGTCAGGGTGATGAGCTGTGTTGCTTTTACACCAAACATAACGTGTTGCATTGTTGCCAAAAAGTTCAATTTTGGTTTCATCTGACCAGAGCACCTTCTTCCACATGTTTGGTGTGTCTCCCAGGTGGCTTGTGGCAAACTTTAAACGACACTTTTTATGGATATCTTTAAGAAATGGCTTTCTTCTTGCCACTCTTCCATAAAGGCCAGATTTGTGCAATATACGACTGATTGTTGTCCTATAGACAGAGTCTCCCACCTCAGCTGTAGATCTCTGCAGTTCATCCAGAGTGATCATGGGCCTCTTGGCTGCATCTCTGATCAGTCTTCTCCTTGTATGAGCTGAAAGTTTAGAGGGACGGCCAGGTCTTGGTAGATTTGCAGTGGTCTGATACTCCTTCCATTTCAATATTATCGCTTGCACAGTGCTCCTTGGGATGTTTAAAGCTTGGGAAATCTTTTTGTATCCAAATCCGGCTTTAAACTTCTTCACAACAGTATCTCGGACCTGCCTGGTGTGTTCCTTGTTCTTCATGATGCTCTCTGCGCTTTTAACGGACCTCTGAGACTATCACAGTGCAGGTGCATTTATACGGAGACTTGATTACACACAGGTGGATTGTATTTATCATCATTAGTCATTTAGGTCAACATTGGATCATTCAGAGATCCTCACTGAACTTCTGAAGAGAGTTTGCTGCACTGAAAGTAAAGGGGCTGAATAATTTTGCACGCCCATTTTTTCAGTTTTTGATTTGTTAAAAACGCTCTAGTCTGTACCATACAGAGATGTATCTTAATGCTCTAGTCTGCACCATACAGCAATGTATCTTAACGCTCTAGTTTGTACCATACAGAGATGTATCTTAATGCTCTAGTCTGTACCATACAACGATTTATCTTAATGCTCTAGTCTGCACCATACAGCGATGTATCTTAATGCTCTAGTCTGCACCATACAGCGATGTATCTTAATGCTCTAGTCTGTACCATACAGAGATGTATCTTAATGCTCTAGTGTGTACCATACAGAGATGTATCTTAATGCTCTAGTCTGCACCATACAGAGATGTATCTTAACGCTCTAGTCTGCACCATACAGTGATGTATCTTAATGCTCTAGTCTGTACCATACAGCGATCGATGTATCTTAACGCTCTAGTCTGTACCATACAGCGATGTATCTTAACGCTCTAGTCTGTACCATACAGAGATGTATCTTAACGCTCTAGTTTGTACCATACAGAGATGTATCTTAATGCTCTAGTCTGTACCATACAACGATTTATCTTAATGCTCTAGTCTGCACCATACAGCGATGTATCTTAATGCTCTAGTCTGTACCATACAGAGATGTATCTTAATGCTCTAGTCTGTACCATACAGAGATGTATCTTAATGCTCTAGTCTGCACCATACAGAGATGTATCTTAACGCTCTAGTCTGCACCATACAGTGATGTATCTTAATGCTCTAGTCTGTACCATACAGCGATCGATGTATCTTAACGCTCTAGTCTGTACCATACAGCGATGTATCTTAACGCTCTAGTCTGTACCATACAGAGATGTATCTTAACGCTCTAGTCTGTATCATACAGAGATGTATCTTAATGCTCTAGTCTGTGCTGTGCCTGTAGCCAAGGGTGTACACTGAGAATTGAAACGAAACAAGCATATATTTTGAAATAGGCCCTACAACTAAAATTCAACACTAATTGTCTTAATTAATAAAAAATCACATGCTTCATTGTACAGTGTTATCTTTTTAACACTCTGCTCATACTCAACCAGGTGAGGCGGAACTGAACATGCAGTTATTTTAATCTGAGAAACATGTCTGTCAGCCTGTCTGACTGCTTGGTTCCTCACTGATCGTCTCTTGTGGAAGCCTCACAATGCCTGTCTTGTAATTTCACTAAAGTGGATCAGCTGGAGAGAGAGAAGAGTGTGTGTGGGTGGGGGGTTAAGAGAGAGAGAGAGAGAGAGGGGAAAGAGAGAGACAAAAAGAACAGAGAGAATTGAAGAGGAAGGGAGAGAGTGTTGGTCAAGAGAGAGAGAGTTGATAGAATGAGAACACAGAGGGAGAGAGAGAGTTGGTAGAATGAGAACACAGAGGGAGGGAGAGAGTTGGTAGAATGAGAACACAGAGGGAGAGAGAGAGTTGGTAGAATGAGAACACAGAGGGAGAGAGAGAGTTGGTAGAATGAGAACACAGAGGGAGAGAGAGAGTTGGTAGAATGAGAACACAGAGGGATAGAGAAGGTTGGTAGAATGAGAACACAGAGGGATAGAGAAGGTTGGTAGAATGAGAACACAGAGGGATAGAGAATGTTGGTAGAATGAGAACACAGAGGGATAGAGAAGGTTGGTAGAATGAGAACACGGAGGGATAGAGAAGGTTGGTAGAATGAGAACACAGAGGGATGCAGAAGGTTGGTAGAATGAGAACACAGAGGGATGCAGAAGGTTGGTAGAATGAGAACACAGAGGGATAGAGAAGGTCGGTAGAATGAGAACACAGGGATGGAGAGAGAGTTGAGAGAGAATACAGAGAGAGAGGGACAGAGAGTTTAGAGATAACACAGAGGGAGAGAGTTCGTAGAATGAGAACACAGATGGAGAGAGACATGATACCCAAATGAATTGAGCGCTGCCAGTCACAATGCAAATTATGCAGTGAATACAGCGTCTCTTTAGTGTGAGGGGAGTCAGTGCACCAGAACAGCAGAACAAGACTGCATCCCAAATGGCACCCTAGCAGGGTCCATGGGGCTCTGGTCATGGCAGTGCACTATTAGGGAATAGGGTTCCATTTGGGACACAACCAAGAGTCAGAACAGGAGGTCACAGTCCGCTGATATTTGATACGCTTCGGGGGTGGGGGGGTGGGAACCATGTGCCACTGTGCAATAATGTAAGATAGACAGGGAGAAGCATCGTTAACACAGAACACGCCAGCAGTACAACTACAACAAGAGCCATCTTCACATGCTCTTAGGTCCACACTGGGATACAGAAGACTGCAATGGTTATGGAACCCTTATATTTGGAATTGGAAACACTGAATAGAATACTACTATAGAACACTGAATTAGAACATTTGGAACCACTGAAAGCCGTCAGCTATAATGCATTATGATGTCCATGTAATGCATGCTCTCTAGGACGTTGACTAAATATACTGTAGCATTGATGATGGAGCTGTTGAAATGTCATAATGCTATTCCTATGAATGTCCTTATGTTTATGAACTGCTGTTAGAACCAATGTTAAGCTTTCTTATGCATTATGTAAATGTGCTTATCGTGCATTATGAAGAGGGTGTTCATAGAAAGCATTATCATGTAGCTTTACAGTAAGAGTGCCTGTTGAGTTAAGGTGTAATGTGAGTCATTACATTATATTAAATTACAATAAGCTGAAACTCCCAAATCTAAAACATCCTGATGAAAGTCTATTAAGCTTAGGTCTATTTACTGTGCAAGACGTTGTGTCAGAATCAGGTTTATTTACTGTAATATTGGTATATAGATCATTAAAACCAGGCGTTGTGTCAGAATCAGGTCTATTTACTGTAATATTGGTATATACAGTTGAAGTCAGAAGTTTACATACACCTTAGCCAAATACATTTAATCTCAGTTTTTCACAATTCCTGACATTAAATCCTAGTAAAAATTCCCTGTTTTAGGTCAGTTAGGATCACCACTTTATTTGAAGAATGTGAAATGTCAGAATAATAGAATAACAAAAATGTTCTATAGGAATGAGGTCAGGGCTTTGTAATGGCCACTCCAATACCTTGACTTTGTTGTCCTTAAGCCATTTTGCCACAACTTTGGAAGTATGCTTGAGTCATTGTCCATTTGGAAGACCCATTTGCGACCAAGCTTTAACTTCCTGACTGATGTCTTGAGATGTTGCTTCAATATATCCACATAATTTCCCTACCTCATGATGCCATCTATTTTGTGAAGTGCACCAGTCACTCCTGCAGCAAAGCACCCCCACAGCATGATGCTGCCATCACCATGCTTCACGGTTCTATTTATTTTTGAAAAGCAGACAAGAGGACATTTCTCCAAAAAGTACGATCTTTGTCCCCATGTGCAGTTGCAAACCGTAGTATGGCTTTTTTATAGCGGTTTTGGAGCAGTGGCTTCTTCCTTGCTGAGCGGCCTTTCAGGTTATGTCGATATAGGACTCGTTTTACTGTGGATATAGATACTTTTGTACCGGTTTCCTCCAGCATCTTCACAAGGTCCTTTGCTGTTGTTCTGGGATTGATTTGCACTTTTCTCACCAAAGTACGTTAATCTCTAGGAGACAGAATGTGTCTCCTTCCTGAGAGGTATGACGGCTGCGTGGTCCCATGGTGTTTATACTTGCGTACTATTGTTTGTACAGATGAATGTGGTACCTTCAGGCGTTTGGAAATTGCTTCCAAGGATGAGCCAGACTTGTGGAGGTCTACAATTTGTTTCTGATTTATTTTGTTTTTCCCATGATGTCAAGAGGCACTTAGTATGGTAGGGCTTGAAATACATCCACGGGTACACCTCCAATTGACTCAAATAATGTCAATCAGCATTTCAGAAGCTTCTAAAGCCATTTGGCCATTTTCTGGAACTTAGTGTATGTGAACTTCTGACCCACTGGAGTTGTGATACAGTGAATTATAAGTGAAATAATCAGTCTGTAAACAATTGTTGGAAATATTACTTGTGTCAGCACAAAGTAGATGTCCTAACTGACTTATCAAAACTATAGTTTGTTAACAAGAAATGTGTGGAGTGGTTGAAAAGTGAGTTTTAATCACTCCAACCTATGTGTATGTGGACTTCTGACTTCAAATGTATATCTATATCAGTAGTGTACGGTGGGATCAAGAGGCAGTATGATGATGTTTAGTACTATCTGTTGTCAACATTTCTACACTGAACAAAAATATAAACGCAACATGTAAGGTGTTGGTCCCATGTTTCATGAGCTGAAATAAAACATCCCAGAAATGTTTGAGATGTTTACATCCCTGTTATTGAGCATTTCTCCTTTTCCAAGATAATCCATCCACCTGACAGGTGTGGCATATCAAGAAGCTGATGAAACAGCATGATCATTACACAGGTGTATGTTTTGCTAGGGACATTAAAAGGCCACTCTAACATGTGCAGTTTTGTCACACAACACAATGCCACAGATGCCTTAAGTTGTCACGCCCTGACCTTAGAGAGCTTTTTATGTCTCTATTTTGGTTTGGTCAGGGCTGGATAGAGCACAGAGCCAACAGGCTGGGCCAGAGCCCAGAGACACCAGGCTGGGTCAGAGCCCAGAGACACCAGGCTGGGTCAGAGCCCAGAGACACCAGGCTGGGTCAGAGCCCAGAGACACCAGGGTGTGATTTGGGTGGGCATTCTATGTTCATTGTTTTATGTTTTGTAATTCTTTGTTTTGGCCGGGTATGGTTCTCAGTCAGGGACAGCTGACTATCGTTGTCTCTGATTGGGAACCATACTTAGGTAGCTTTTTCCCACCTATGTTTTGTGGGTAGTTGTTTTCTGTGTAGTGTTCTTCACCTGACAGGACTGTTTCGGTTGCGTGTATTTCACTTGGTTATTGTTGTTTTTGTGTTCAGATCAATAAAAGTCATGAACACTCACCACGCTGCGCTTTGGTCTGATTCCTCCTCATCCGACAACGAAACATAAGTTTAGAGGGAGCGTGCAATTGGCATGCTGATTGCAGGAATGTCTACCAGAACTGTTGCCAGAGAATTTAATGTTAATTTCTCTACCATAAGCTGCCTCCAACATTGTTTTAGAGAATTTGGTAGTACGTCTAACTGGCCTCACAACGGCAGAACACGTGTAACCACGCCAACCCAGGACCTCCACATCCTGCTTCTTCACCTCAGACCACGTGTAACCACGCCAGCCCAGGACCTCCACATCCTGCTTCTTTACCTCAGACCACGTGTAACCACACCAACCCAGGACCTCCACATCCGGCTTCTTCACCTCAGACCACGTGTAACCACGCCAACGCCAGGGCGGCAGGGTAGCCTAGTGGTTAGAGCGTTGGACTAGTAACCGGAATGTGGCAAGTTCAAACCCCCGAGCTGACAAGGTACAAATCTGTCGTTCTGCCCCTGAACAGGCAGTTAACCCACTGTTCCTAGGCCATCATTGAAAATAAGAATTTGTTCTTAACTGACTTGCCTAGTTAAATAAAGGTAAAATAAAACCCAGGACCTCCACATCCGGCTCCATAGATTAGGGCCTAATGAATTCATTTCAATTGACTGATTTCCTTATATGAACTGTAACCCGGTAAAATGGTTGCAGTTGTTTAATGTTGTGTTTCTATCTATTCACTATAGATGGTTTAATTAGTAGAGCTCCTGTCATGATCCTTTACATCCCTCCTCCTTGATTTCCCAACGTGTTTAATGGGTCACATCCCAAATGGCACACTATTCCCTTTATAGTGCATAACTTTTGACTAGGGCCTCGTCAAAAGTAGTGCACTATATCGGGAATAGTGTGCCATTTGGAACACACAGGGACCCTACTCTGCCAGCGTCATAAAACAAGATTGGTCCGATTAAACACATTGTATCTATCAGACTGAAAGCAATATTTTGGGGGGAAATCAGAAGATCGGAAAATTGAGCTCATTTATGTAGCAACTGCTAATCAGAAACTGTTCAGTCCCTCTATGATTGTAGGGGTGTGTCCCATTAATATCTCCTTTCTCCTGTTCACTCGTTCACTACTTCCCATGAATCTTAGAAAGCGTTAGATTGAGTTTCCACTATATTTCTTATGCCAGTCCTTTCCTTGCAAACCAGTGAAGGGAACAAATCCACTTTGTGAGAAAGGAGAGATAATTGGGACGAAGTGTAGTTGTATGTATCAGCTCTGAAACCTTGAGATAGATACTGTACTGAGTTATCCAGACCATCTGTATAGGTATCTGTAGGAGTTGTCTGAGTTATTCACTCTCCAGACCATCTGTATAGGCATCTGTAGGAGTTGTCTGAGTTATTCACTCTCCAGACCATCTGTATAGGCATCTGTAGGAGTTGTCTGAGTTATTCACTCTCCAGACCATCTGTATAGGCATCTGTAGGAGGTGTCTAAGTAATCACACCACACACACACACACACACACAATAAAAGTTGAAAGTTGAAGCCCACTCTCTGGGAGCCTGTAGCCATTAGTGATTCCAGCTGCAGCCACATGAAGAGATGATGATGAAGGGATGATGATGATGATGAAGGAATGCATGGTGATGATGATGAAGGGATGATGATGATGAAGGGGTGAGAAAAGCAGAACCCGAAAGAAAGATTCCAGCAGTATTCTGTATTATTTATTGGGATGATTAAATATTGAATGAGTGTTGGTTTATCTCAAGTTGTGGAACTGTAAATGTTATGAGGGCCTGAGATACATTTGGACTGGATACCCACTGCTGAATGGTAGGGAGCTTTGCAATGAGCCAAATATATATTGAGCTATATATTAACAATGGTAGGGTAGTCTTCATTATTTAATGACAGTCACTCTCCTACGTACTGCCGTTGACAAACCACTAGGCAACTGTGTCCTCATTATTGAGTTAATCTCCTCCATTGATATACTGTTAGAAGGCCTTTGAGAAAATGAGTTATGTGTGTGTGCATACATGTGAATTTCTTTCAGCTAGTGTGGGTTGACAGGTATTGGAACACGCGCATATACACACACTCACACACACACACACAAACTAACACACACACAGCTGATGCTGCACAATCAACTCATCCCAGCCTGAGGATATAGGAGCCATGTAAATGAGTCTGCATGGTGGACCATTCATATTCTGCGTCCCAAATGGCACCCTATTCCATAGTTTGACCAGGGCTCATAGGAAAACCCATAGAGCTCTGGTTAAAAGTAGTGCAATTTTTAGGGAATAGGGTGCAGTTATGGGATGCATATGGGGCACTTGGTAGAGCATGAAGCTTGCAACACCAGGGTTGTGGGTTCGATTCCCAACATACTGCTCCGTAGGCCACTGATCAGGAGACCTCATCAGGAAACAACATGCTGCTCCGTAGGCCACTGATCACGAGACCTCATCAGGAAACAACATGCTGCTCCGTAGGCCACTGATCATGAGACCTCATCAGGAAACAACATGCTGCTCCGTAGGCCACTGATCATGAGACCTCATCAGGAAACAACATGCTGCTCCGTAGGCCACTGATCACGAGACCTCATCAGGAAACAACATACTGCTCCGTAGGCCACGGATCACGAGACCTCATCAACATGCT
Organism: Oncorhynchus clarkii lewisi; assembly: GCF_045791955.1. NCBI lineage: Eukaryota > Metazoa > Chordata > Actinopteri > Salmoniformes > Salmonidae > Oncorhynchus > Oncorhynchus clarkii. The sequence goes on from NC_092169.1 coordinate 52,116,751, forward strand.
GCTCCGTAGGCCACTGATCACGAGACCTCATCAGGAAACAACATACTGCTCCGTAGGCCACTGATCACGAGACCTCATCAGGAAACAACATGCTGCTCCATAGGTCTGTGTTGTTGTCTGTTCTGCTATGCTTTATCTTGGCCAGGTCGCAGTTGTAAATGAGAACTTGTTCTCAACTAGCCTACCTGTTTTTTTTTTTAAAGGTCACTGATCATGAGATCTCATCAACATGCTGCTCCATAGGCCACTGATCATGATATCTCATCAGGAAACAACATGCTGCTCCATAGGTCACTGATCATGAGATCTCATCAACATGCTGCTCCATAGGCCACAGATCACAAGACCTCATCAGGAAACAACATGCTGCTCCATAGGCCACTGATCACAAGACCTCATCAGGAAACAACATACTGCTCCATAGGCCACTGATCACGAGACCTCATCAGGAAACAACATGCTGCTCCATAGGTCACTGATCACAAGACCTCATCAACATGCTGCTCCATAGGCCACAGATCACAAGACCTCATCAGGAAACAACATGCTGCTCCATAGGCCACTGATCACAAGACCTCATCAACATGCTGCTCCTTGGCACTGATCATGAGACCTCATCAACATGCTGCTCCATAGGCCACTGATCACAAGACCTCATCAGGAAACAACATGCTGCTCGTTCACTGCTCTCTCTCACCAGGAAATGCTTCGCTCCATTATCAAGACAAATAAAGACCTAAAGCACCATCATATCCAAATGCCTGTAGCTCTGTACTGTAACAATATTATGAAGCGGAAGAGAGCTCTTTAGCTCTGTACTGTAACAATATTATGAAGAGGAAGAGGAAGGGAAGCTCTGTACTGTAACAATATTATGAAGAGGAAGGGAGCTATGTAGCTCTGTACTGTAGCATTATTACGAAGAGGAAGGGAGCTCTGTACTGTAACAATATTATGAAGAGGAAGGGAACTCTGTAGCTCTGTACTGTAACAATATCATGAAGAGGAAGGGAGCTCTGTAGCTCTGTACTGTAACAATATTATGAAGAGGAAGGGAGCTCTGTAGCTCTGTACTGTAACAATATTATGAAGAGGAAGAGGAAGGGAGCTCTGTAGCTCTGTACTGTAACAATATTATGAAGAGGAAGAGGAAGGGAGCTCTGTAGCTCTGTACTGTAACAATATTATAAAGACGAAGGGAGCTATGTAGCTCTGTACTGTAACAATATTATGAAGAGGAAGAGGAAGGGAGCTCTGTAGCTCTGCACTGTAACAATATTATGAAGAGGAAGGGAAGCTCTGTACTGTAACAATATTATTAAAAATGTTTACCTTCAAAAAAATCTGCCATAAAAAGACTTGTCTGGCTGCGTTGGATCGCTGTATTCTGGTGGACATTTCTGCAGGCGGCAGCTGGGATGGAGCTGGAGACATTTCTGCTGGGATGGAGCTGGAGACATTTCAGCTGGGATGGAGCTGGAGACATTTCAGCTGGGATGGAGCTGGAGACATTTCAGCTGGGATGGAGCTGGAGACATTTCTGCAGGCTACAGCTGGGATGGAGCTGGAGACATTTCTGCTGGGAAGGAGCTGGATACATTTCTGCTGGGATGGAGCTGGAGACATTTCTGCTGGGATGGAGCTGGAGACATTTCAGCTGGGATGGAGCTGGAGACATTTCTGCTGGGATGGAGCTGGAGACATTTCTGCTGGGATGGAGCTGGAGACATTTCTGCTGGGATGGAGCTGGAGACATTTCAGCTGAGATGGAGCTGGAGACATTTCTGCAGGCTACAGCTGGGATGGAGCTGGAGACATTTCTGCAGGCTACAGCTGGGATGGAGCTGGAGACATTTCAGCTGGGATGGAGCTGGAGACATTTCTGCAGGCTACAGCTGGGATGGAGCTGGAGACATTTCAGCTGGGATGGAGCTGGAGACATTTCTGCAGGCTACAGCTGGGATGGAGCTGGATACATTTCAGCTGGGATGGAGCTGGAGACATTTCTGCAGGCTACAGCTGGGATGGAGCTGGAGACATTTCTGCAGGCTACAGCTGGGATGGAGCTGGATACATTTCTGCAGGCTACAGCTGGGATGGAGCTGGAGACATTTCTGCTGGGATGGAGCTGGAGACATTTCTGCTGGGATGGAGCTGGAGACATTTCTGCTGGGATGGAGCTGGAGACATTTCTGCTGGGATGGAGCTGGAGACATTTCTGCTGGGATGGAGCTGGAGACATTTCTGCTGGGATGGAGCTGGAGACATATCTGCAGGCTACAGCTGGGATGGAGCTGGAGACATTTCTGCAGGCTACAGCTGGGATGGAGCTGGAGACATTTCTGCTGGGATGGAGCTGGAGACATTTCTGCTGGGATGGAGCTGGAGACATTTCTGCTGGGATGGAGCTGGAGACATTTCTGCTGGGATGGAGCTGGAGACATTTCTGCTGGGATGGAGCTGGAGACATTTCTGCTGGGATGGAGCTGGAGACATTTCTGCTGGGATGGAGCTGGAGACATATCTGCAGGCTACAGCTGGGATGGAGCTGGAGACATTTCTGCAGGCTACAGCTGGGATGGAGCTGGAGACATTTCTGCTGGGATGGAGCTGGAGACATTTCTGCTGGGATGGAGCTGGAGACATTTCTGCTGGGATGGAGCTGGAGACATTTCTGCTGGGATGGAGCTGGAGACATTTCTGCTGGGATGGAGCTGGAGACATTTCTGCTGGGATGGAGCTGGAGACATTTCTGCTGGGATGGAGCTGGAGACATATCTGCAGGCTACAGCTGGGATGGAGCTGGAGACATTTCTGCTGGGATGGAGCTGGAGACATTTCTGCTGGGATGGAGCTGGAGACATTTCTGCTGGGATGGAGCTGGAGACATTTCTGCAGGCTACAGCTGGGATGGAGCTGGATACATTTCTGCTGGGATGGAGCTGGAGACATTTCCGCTGGGATGGAGCTGGAGACATTTCTGCTGGGATGGAGCTGGAGACATTTCTGCAGGCTACAGCTGGGATGGAGCTGGAGACATTTCTGCTGGGAGGGAGCTGGAGACATTTCTGCTGGGATGGAGCTGGAGACATTTCTGCAGGCTACAGCTGGGATGGAGCTGGAGACATTTCTGCTGGGATGGAGCTGGAGACATTTCTGCTGGGATGGAGCTGGAGACATTTCTGCTGGGATGGAGCTGGAGACATTTCTGCTGGGATGGAGCTGGAGACATTTCTGCTGGGATGGAGCTGGAGAATTGTTGTTCCCTTATTTTTATTTTGTTTGCTTAAAAAACAGCCGTTGCAATATTCATAAAGTGATGATTGTTTCATGACCACACACACACACACACACACACACACACTGGAAGGCTTCAGGGAAAAAATACGGTACTAGAAGCCTTATGGCGCTCTTTCATTGTTTCATTAGTCACACACACACACACACACACACACCACACACACACACACACTTCACGCTGTCTAAACGTCAGTTTAATTTTCACGTTTTCCAGTCTTCATAGGACATTAATTCATCAATCTGTATGCAGAACGGCCCCTTATAACTTCAATTCAATCTGTAATTATTCCTACCTGGGGATACGTCCCAAATAGAACCCTATTCCCTTTTTTAGGGCACTACAATTGAAAGGAATTGCACTATGTAGGGAATAGGGTGCAATTTAGGATGTAGACTTCTTGGAGTCATATGGTTGGTGATTGGCTTCAGGTATCCTGCTGGAAGGCTTCTGTAAATTAGCACACACACACACACACACAGAGTGAGAGAGAGAGAGGCCCTTCGCCCTGATTGCTCACATCTGGTCATTAAAGTTGTATGTGTTTTCTGCCAGAGAAGTGGTGCTGCAATCACAAGATGGACAGAGGAACAAGTGGCACCACCTGCATAGAAAACTACAATCTGATTGATCCCTGGGTTAATTACTGGGCTCTGATTGGCTCTATAGGGGTTATTAACGGTACTTTGTTATAGGCTGCTGTACAGGTGTTGGATCTTAATTTGCCCAGTATTGTCACAGCAAAATAATCCTGCAGCAACAGGATTTGAACACTGAAACTTTTCTGCTGATGTAATGTTGCTTGATCGGTTGTTAGGCTATTAGCTGGCCAACATCAGGGCCACATGAAACGTGCAGTACTGATAATATAACCATGTGGCTTTTCAGTGAATTTATGTTAATCACGAGCTCATCTGCAGGAATGTTATCAGCGATCAAAGTAAGATCCTACATGTGTATTGACACCCTGAGGCCAAACAGCAAAGGACAGCAAAAGGAGAGTCACCTTGAGTCCCATACCAACAGACACTAATGATCGATCAGGAAATGCATGCTTATTATCACTCATAGGCCCCGTATACACTCAACCTGTACAACTGATGTCATTCTCATAGGCCCTGCACACACTCAACCTGTACAACTGATGTCATTCTCATAGGCCCTGCACACACTCAACCTGTACAACTGATGTCATTCTCATAGGACCTGTACACACTCAACCTGTACAACTGATGTCATTCTCATAGGCCCTGTACACACTCGAACTGTACAACTGATGTCATTCTCATAGGCCCTGTACACACTCGAGCTGTACAACTGATGTCATTCTCATAGGCCCTGTACACACTCAACCTGTACAACTGATGTCATTCTCATAGGCCCTGTATACACTCAACCTGTACAACTGATGTCATTCTCGTAGGCCCTGTACACACTCGAGCTGTACAACTGATGTCATTCTCATAGGCCCTGTACACACTCGAGCTGTACAACTGATGTCATTCTCATAGGCCCTGTATACACTCAACCTGTACAAGTGATGTCATTCTCGTAGGCCCTGTACACACTCAACCTGTACAACTGATGTCATTCTCGTAGGCCCTGTACACACTCAACCTGTACAACTGATGTCATTCTCATAGGCCCTGTACACACTCAACCTGTACAACTGATGTCATTCTCATAGGCCCTGTACACACTTGAGCTGTACAACTGATGTCATTCTCATAGGCCCTGTACACACTCGAGCTGTACAACTGATGTCATTCTTATAGGCCCTGTACACACTCGAGTTGTACAACTGATGTCATTCTCATAGGCCCTGTACACACTCGAGCTGTACAACTGATGTCATTCTTATAGGCCCTGTACACACTCGAGTTGTACAACTGATGTCATTCTCATAGGCCCTGTACACACTCGAGCTGTACAACTGATGTCATTCTCATAGGCCCTGTACACACTCGAGCTGTACAACTGATGTCATTCTCATAGGCCCTGTATACACTCAACCTGTACAAGTGATGTCATTCTCGTAGGCCCTGTACACACTCAACCTGTACAACTGATGTCATTCTCGTAGGCCCTGTACACACTCAACCTGTACAACTGATGTCATTCTCATAGGCCCTGTACACACTCAACCTGTACAACTGATGCCATTCTCATAGGCCCTGTACACACGCGAGCTGTACAACTGATGCCATTCTCATAGGCCCTGTACACACTCAAGCTTTACAACTGATGTACAGTACAACGTATTTGGCACAACAGTTGTGATAGGACAGTTTTCCCTGCAGAAAAATAATTACACAAACGTTGTGTAACCACATAATGGTTGTATAAACATTTGAGCTCAAACTCTGTTGTGTCTCAGAAATATCAGTTGTATCAAATCACATTTTATTTGTCACATGCTCCGAATACAACAGGTGTAGCTCTTACAGTGAGTCCTTAACCAACAATGCAGTTTAAAGAAAAAATAAGTGTTAAACAAGTATTTACTAAATAAACTGAAGTAAACAATAAATAAATACAACATTTAAGAAGAAAGAATAAATGTCCTACCATTGTCACAACCATTGTGTTAAATATGTTGTGCATCAGTTGTATGACTTGAGTGTATATGGGGCCATAGACTCTGAATCAACCCCAGTTGGTAGAGGTAGCCTGATGCTAGTGGAGGTTGTCTGGTAGAGGTAGCCTGATGCTAGTGGAGGTTGTCTGATAGAGGTAGCCTGATGCTAGTGGAGGTTGTCTGATAGAGGTAGCCTGATGCTAGTGGAGGTTGTCTGGTAGAGGTAGCCTGATGCTAGTGGAGGTTGTCTGGTAGAGGTAGCCTGATGCTAGTGGAGGTTGTCTGGTAGAGGTAGCCTGATGCTAGTGGAGGTTGTCTGATAGAGGTAGCCTGATGCTAGTGGAGGTTGTCTGATAGAGGTAGCCTGATGCTAGTGGAGGTTGTCTGATAGAGGTAGTCTGATGCTAGTGGAGGTTGTCTGATAGAGGTAGCCTGATGCTAGTGGAGGTTGTCTGGTAGAGGTAGCCTGATGCTAGTGGAGGTTGTCTGATAGAGGTAGTCTGATAGTGTTAGAGTGGATTGTAGTAGAGGTAGTCTGATAGTGGTAGAGTGGATTGTAGTAGAGGTAGTCTGATAGTGTTAGAGTGGATTGTAGTAGAGGTAGTCTGATAGTGTTAGAGTGGATTGTAGTAGAGGTAGCCTGATGCTAGTGGAGGTTGTCTGATAGAGGTAGCCTGATGCTAGTGGAGGTTGTCTGATAGAGGTAGCCTGATGCTAGTGGAGGTTGTCTGATAGAGGTAGTCTGATAGTGTTAGAGTGGATTGTAGTAGAGGTAGTCTGATAGTGGTAGAGTGGATTGTAGTAGAGGTAGTCTGATAGTGTTAGAGTGGATTGTAGTAGAGGTAGTCTGATAGTGTTAGAGTGGATTGTAGTAGAGGTAGCCTGATGCTAGTGGAGGTTGTCTGATAGAGGTAGCCTGATGCTAGTGGAGGTTGTCTGATAGAGGTAGTCTGATAGTGTTAGAGTGGATTGTAGTAGAGGTAGTCTGATAGTGGTAGAGTGGATTGTAGTAGAGGTAGCCTGATGCTAGTATTAAAGTGGATTGTAGTAGAGGTAGTCTGATGCTAGTATTAAAGTGGATTGTAGTAGAGGTAGTCTGATGCTAGTATTAAAGTGGATTGTAGTAGAGGTAGCCTGATGCTACTGTTAGAGTGGATTGAAGTAGAGGTAGCCTGATGCTACTGTTAGAGTGGATTGAAGTAGAGGTAGCCTGATGCTAGTATTAAAGTGGATTGTAGTAGAGGTAGTCTGATGCTACTGTTAGAGTGGATTGGGAAGCCATATACATCCATAATGGAATGGATCAACTAGGGCCCGCAGTCATTCCCTCCCAGAGCTTCAGGGGCTGCATGCATTGGATTCAGCCAAGCCAATGATGAATTGGAGAGAGAAATCAGTTGAGTGTGTATGTGTAGTATGTACGTGTAGTTTATCATTCAACCCCCTCTCCTCTACCTCTCCTCTGAGGACTCATGGACTGCATTAGTCATTATCTCTCTGCTCCAACATGAATAGATGTCCTGTAATGCTAAGTAGTCGCTGCGTTGCTCCTCATATTCCATGTCTTGGCAAAGTCAAGTGATTTCTCTGTCTCTCGCATGCACGTGCACACACACACACTGTACACACACTGTACACACACACATACACACATACACACCACCATATGTTAATGATGTATGTACATCTCTGGCTTCCTGGGTGCCCTCGTTTCCTTCATTCATTAATCCTGAGTGAATAAATACCTTAAATCATTGTATAATCTAGTACCTTTGTAGACCGGAGTTACAGTATAGACTACCCATTATTATACCATAGTAAGTAGATCATTATTACACTGTAGTAAGTACATATATACTGCGTGATAATAATAGTCATGTATAATCTAGTATCTTTGTAGACCGGAGTTACAGTATAGACTACCCATTATTATACCATAGTAAGTAGATCATTATTACACTGTAGTAAGTACATATATACTGCGTGATAATAATAGTCATGTATAATCTAGTATCTTTGTAGACCGGAGTTACAGTATAGACTACCCATTATTATACCATAGTAAGTAGATCATTATTACACTGTAGTAAGTACATATATACTGCGTGATAATAATAGTCATGTATAATCTAGTATATTTGACCATAATGTTACAATGCACACTGTTAAAATAAAGGTGTAGTTTGAACCCATCTATGGATTTCACATGACTGGGAATACAGATATACATCTGTTGGTCACAGATACCTTTAAAAAAAACGGTAGGAGTGTGGATCAGAAAACCAGTGAGTATCTGGTGTGACCACCATTTGCCTCATACAGCGCGACACATCTCCTGTCGTACCCGTCGATCCAGAGCATCCCAAACATGCTCAATGGGTGAGATGTCTCGTGAGTACGCAGGCCATGGAAGAACTGGGAAAAGTTAAGATTCCAGGAATTGTGTGCAGATGCTTGGCGACATGCGCTGTGCATCATCATGCTGAATCGAAGTGATGGCGGTGGAAGAATGGCACGACAACGGATCAGGATGTCGTCACGGTATCTCTGTGCCTTCAAATTGCCATCGTTAAAATGCAATTGTGTACGTTGTCCGTAGCTCATGCCTGCCCATACCATTACCCATACCATTACCCATACCATTACCCATACCATTGCCCATACCATTGCCCATACCATTACCCATACCATTACCCATACCATTACCCATACTATTGCCCGACCGCCACCATGGGGCACTCTGTTCACAACGTTGACATCAGAGAACCTGTTATCTTTTACTTCATGAAACATGGGACCAACACTTAACCTTTTGCGTTTATATTTTAGTTCAGTGTAGATCGGTGATATAAATGTTAGGTTCAGATCAGATTACTGTGATTTGGTTAAGGGCAAGAAGGACAACTGCTTGGTGCATGTATATAACAAACACAGATTCAATGGAAAATACGCATTGATGCGGGTACAGCATGCTCCTTCTGACACGACATTCAGTATAAACTGCTCTTCGTTTCTCTGTTGACAAATCATTTTTAAATCAGCACAGGGACACAGCACTTTATATCACTTTAGTGTTGTGGAAGAACCTATTTCTAGACACGTGTGTCTCAAATAGCACCCTATTCACAACGTAGTGCACTACTTTAGACCAAGAACCACAGGGCTCTTCAAAAGTAGTCCACTATGTAGGGAATAGGGTGACATTGGGCTCTGGTAAAAGTAGTGCACTATGTAGGGAATAGGGTGACATTGGGCTCTGGTAAATGTAGTGCATTATGTAGGGAATAGGGTGCCATTAGGACCAACCCCCGTGTGTGGAGGGAGGTAGGAGAGGCTGCCTTCTATTTATTATGCTTTTCTTCTGGAGTTTAGACTGATCTACTGCACTGGATACACATGTAGCAACACACACACACACACACACACACACACACACCTGCTTCCTCGTTTAAGGTGTTTATGTAGTAATGGCTAATGGCAGTACAGCTTAACAGTCTCAGTGGTTGTAATGGCAGTACAGCTTAACAGTCTCAGTGGTTGTAATGGCAGTACAGCTTAACAGTCTCAGTGGTTGTAATGGCAGTACAGCTTAACAGTCTCAGTGGTTGTAATGGCAGTACATCTTAACAGTCTCAGTGGTTGTAATGGCAGTACAGCTTAACAGTCTCAGTGGTTGTAATGGCAGTACAGCGTAACAGTCTCAGTGGTTGTAATGGCAGTACATCTTAACAGTCTCAGTAGTTGTAATGGCAGTACAGCTTAACAGTCTCAGTGGTTGTAATGGCAGTACAGCTTAACAGTCTCAGTGGTTGTAATGGCAGTACAGCTTAACAGTCTCAGTGGTTGTAATGGCAGTACAGCTTAACAGTCTCAGTGGTTGTAATGGCAGTACAGCTTAACAGTCTCAGTGGTTGCAATGGCAGTACAGCTTAACAGTCTCAGTGGTTGTAATGGCAGTACATCTTAACAGTCTCAGTGGTCGTAATGGCAGTACAGCTTAACAGTCTCAGTGGTTGTAATGGCAGTACATCTTAACAGTCTCAGTGGTTTTAATGGCAGTACATCTTAACAGTCTCAGTGGTTGTAATGGCAGTGCATCTTAACAGTCTCAGTGGTTTTAATGGCAGTACATCTTAACAGTCTCAGTGGTTGTAATGGCAGTACAGCTTAACAGTCTCAGTGGTTGTAATGGCAGTACAGCTTAACAGTCTCAGTGGTTGTATAGCTCACATGTTAACAATGTCAGTGGTTGTACAGCTCACATGTTAACTGGGGTGTTATTTTTAGGGCCCATTATGCTGTTTGTTCATTCACTGGTACCTGCCAATACCTCTAGTAGTGGTTCCCTCTTTTGACAGAGGATGAAGGAGAAACCATAATGCATTTCATTTTACCCTCATTTTCCATTGATGCTAGACTGACAGCAAACAACCCATTACTCTCCCTTATGTTGTGCTAGTTAAAAGAGCCATGAAAATTACAGAGCTGTTCTCAAATGGCACCCTATTCCCTACATAGCACACTAGTTTTGACCAGGGCTCGTGTCCAGGCTCTCTATTTATGGAATGGCAGCAGAGTGTTTTTGCAATACAGAGACTATGTCCCAAATGGCACCCTATTCCCTACAAACCCTATAGGCCCTGGTCAGAAGTAGTATGCTATGTACAGATGGAGAGTCTTAATTTGACCAGGATTCTCACAGCAAAATAATCCTGCAGAAACAGGATTTGAACGTTTAGTCCATAATGTTGCTTGATCGGTGGTTAGGCTTGTACTTGGCCAAAAGTAGGCTACATAAAAGGTGTAATACTGTTAATATAACCGTGGGTTTTCAGTGAATTTATGTAAATGTATGTAAATCACAAAGCTTATCTGCGTTTCCTGCTGTGCAGGAACATTCTCAGTAATAAAAGAGTGATCAAATCAAGATCCTGCATCTGTACGGAATAGGGTTGCCATTTGGAACACAATCACAGTGTATTTGGAACCAACAGACAGTTACACTAGCTCCATTACTGAGCCCTCTCTCTCCACTCAGCCTCCTCTTAGTCGCCTCTCTCCAAGTCTGCATAATTTTCATGCTTAAATGGATTTATTGTGAATACCGCATATTCTTATGAGATTTCCCTTCCCTTGCTGTCCCTCTTTCTTCCTCTTGTTCTCTCTTCTGGTGTTTATTTCTCTCTCTCTCTCTATCCATGTCCTCCTCCCCTTTCTCTCTCTCCTTTGTTTCTCCCAACCCTCTCTTTCTTTCTCCTCTTTCTTTTCTCTTTTTCTCTCTTTCCCCCTCTCTCGTTCTCCTGACCTCTCTCTCTCTCTCTCTCTCTCTCTCTCTCTCTCTCTCTCTCTCTCTCATCCCTCTACCTCCCTCCCTCCCTCCCTCCCTCCCTCCCTCCCTCCCTCTCTCTCCACAGATATGGGCTGCCTGTCGGTAGGAGTGGAGGGTCATGTATGATTGAAATAGCAGTAGATAATGGAACAGTGAAACGTCAGGAGGAATCCTTGTTCCAGCCTGTGTCAGAGGTAAACCCAGTTATCTTACTCAAGAGCTTCATGGCACCCTTTTTCCTATATAGTGGCCTCTATGGACCCTGGACTATACAAACATGCATTATACAAACATGAAGAACAGCTGCTCTTTCCATGACTTAGACTGACCAGGTGAATCCAGGTGAAAGCTATGATCCCTTATTGATGTCACTTGTTAAATCCACTTCAATCAATGAAACAGCTGCTCTTTCCATGACTTAGACTGACCAGGTGAATCCAGGTGAAAGCTATGATCCCTTATTGATGTCACTTGTTAAATCCACTTCAATCAATGTAAATGAGAGAAGAGGACAGGTTAAATAAGGCTTTTTAAGCTTTGAGACAATTGAAACATGGATTGTGTATGTGTGCCATTCAGAGGGTGAATGGACAAGGCTAAATATTTAAGTGTCTTTGAACGGGGTATGGTAGTAGTAGCCAGGTGCACCGGTTTGTGTCAAGAACTGCAATGCTGCTGGGTTTTTCATGCTACACAGTTTCCTGTGTGTATCAAGAATGTTTGAGGGGGGGGGGGGGGGGTACAACTAAATATTAAGGTGTTCTTACTGTTTGTACACTCAGTGTACATATCTATCTAACTGAAAATACCTCAGGTTATAACTCTGAAGCCTAACATGTCTAGCATGAATGATTTCAAACAAACTTGAGTTTCAATATTATTTTTTGTAGCAAAACAATTATAGCTCACTTGTTATAGATGCATTATGCAGAAAGTGCTCCACCATTTCCTGGTTTGCTAAAATGTAAATAGTTCACCTAATTTGAGTTTATGTAACAAAACAAGCAAGTATTGTGTAGAGAATCATTGTACTAAACCGCTTTGAAATATATTTTCTATATCCAAAAATATTGTATTTTCAGTTGTTTTGAAGCTGGTGTAAAAAAAAAATGAAAATAAAAGGCGCAAAGACTAAACTTAAGACTGGGATGCATAGAAATAGAGCACATAGAACAGATCTATCTTGCTTTCAATGAGAATGACATATCTATGAATTTGGTCGGGTTGCCCAGAAAATGTACTTATTGCAGCTTTAAATTGAGGAGGATAAGTTGTCGGTTCACTGGATTCACATCCAGAAAACACCTGATTTGCATCCTAAATGGCACCCTATTCCCAAAATAATGTACTACTTCCCATAGGGCTCTGGTCAAAAGTAGTGCACTAAGAGTAGTGCACTAAAAGTAGTGCACTATGTAGAAAACAGGGTTCCATTTGTGACGTAGGCACACTTTACCTTACCTGAAGATTTGTATTGTTGATTACCATAGCAGGTCTTGTCTACACTGAGTATACCAGACATTAGGAACACCTTCCTAATATTGAGTTGCACCCCCCCCTTTTTGCCCTCAGAACAGCCTCAATTCGTTGGAGCCTGGAATCTACAAGGTATCAAAAGCTTTCCACAGGGATGCTGGCCCATGTTGGCTGGATGTTGTTTGACTGGTGTACCATTCTTGATACACACGGGAAACTGTTGAGTGTGAAAAACCCAGCAGCGTTGCGGTTCTTAACACAAACTGGTGCGCCTGGTACCACCTACTACCAGACCCCGTTCAAAGGCACTTACATTTGTTGTCTAGCCCATTCACCCTCTGAATGACACACATACACAATCCGTGTCTCAATTGTCTCAAGGCTTAAAAATCATTATTTCACCTGTCTCCTCCCCTTCCTCTACACTGATTGAAGTGGATTTAACAAGAGACATAAATAAGGGATCTTCACTTTCACCTGGATTCACCTGGTCAGTCTGTTTTGTACAGTCAGTGTATCATAACTGACTAAATGTCTGTAGTAGTTTACATGGAACTGTGATGTAATGAAGTATGCAGTGAAGCACATGGACTGTATATAGAAGTGTGTGTGTGTGTGTGTGTGTGTGTGTGTGTGTGTGTGTGTGTGTGTGTGTGTCCCTGCTACCTCCCTACCTGCCTTTGAACATGTGCATACATTTGTCTTTGTGACATCCTTCCAGGTAGCGTTGGGGCCTATATTCCTGGGGGACGTCCCCTCCCATAGGGATCAGCCTGCCAGCACCAGGGAGGTGACGGGTTTTGTAGGCTGTATCAGGGAGCTGCAGGTCAACAATAAGGACATCTACATAGCAGGAGAGGCACTGGGAGGGAGGAACATCCACAACTGTGACACACCTGTCTGTCAGCACCTGCCCTGCCGCAATGGAGGCACCTGTGTCAGGTAGGATATGCCCATGTGGATATTTCAGTCGTCTTTAAAACAATATTAGTGTTTTGAAATACTGTCTTTGAGAGCTAAAAGTAAAAGACTGAATTAACCAGCTCTATTTAATGTCACCTAATGGTCTTAAAAAACTTAAATCTTCCTACATTGATTAGTAGTAATGGACTCTTAATGAAGGTCCAGGTACATCAAGGTTAATGGTAATGTGAGGCTAGAGGGCCGGCCATATCGCAGTGTATTGATTCATACCATTCATACTATCAGGCATGTTTCAGTCCACTATCTTAACAGTCATACCACTAATACTATCAGCCATGTTTCATTCCACTATCTTAACAGTCATACCATTAATACTATCAGCCATGTTTCAGTCCACTGTCTTAACAGTCATACCACTAATACTATCAGCCATGTTTCAGTCCACTATCTTAACAGTCATACCATTCACACTATCAGCCATGTTTCAGTCCACTATCTTAACAGTCATACCATTAATACTATCAGCCATGTTTCAGTCCACTGTCTTAACAGTAACACTAGCAGGCATGTTTCAGTCCACTATCTTAACAGTCTTACCATTAATACTATCAGCCATGTTTCAGTCCACTATCTTAACAGTCATACCATTCACACTATCAACCATGTTTCAGTCCACTATCTTAACAGTCATACCATTCACACTATCAGCCATGTTTCAGTCCACTATCTTAACAGTCATACCATTCACACTATCAGCCATGTTTCAGTCCACTATCTTAACAGTCTTACCACTCATACTATCAGCCATGTTTCAATCCACTATCTTAAGAGTCTTTGACCAGGATCCTAGCCTGGTAGGTAATTCAGTAAATAGCTAAGGTTACATTGAGTCTCTACCCTCTACACGCTGACATCGTTAATCAATTTTTAAAATATATTTTTGCTAATTGAATACTTAACACAAATGAACAAAATCAGGTTAATAATATTTTGTGGTCAGATCATCATACGCAAAGCTCTACCGTCAGTCAGCGTTGTTAATTATGAGTGTGAATTATATTCCATCACGGTGCCAAACCCTCTTGGACCCCATAGCTGGTGTAGGGTTATAGAGAGTTCACAGAGCAATCTTCATTCAGTCAATTGACCCGGGTGGCTCTGGCATAATACCAGATGGTTAAAGTATTGGCTGTGGGCATAATGGCTGGCGATTTGATTGCTTCCTGTCTTAATGTCATCGTTCTGTCTTCTACAGCCTGTCGACATTTGCATATTACTGAGATGTAATGATAGAATTGTGTTTTATCATAAATGTCTACGGCTCAGCATCTTTGGATTCTACTTGTAATAAAAATCTCTATATAAAACATACATATATATAAATATATATATTCTTATAGAATTTGAAAACATACAATCTACCTGCAGTGAATAATAATTATTATTATTAAGACTGAACATTGCACATTGTCTGTAGTTTATAAAAGAAACAACTCAAGGTCTTAGGAATAATCATTAGGCCGAATTCTCAATGAGGAACCAACAAAGACTATGTATACGTCCCAAATGGCACCCTATTCCCTACAAATGGCACCCTATGCCCATAGGTCTTTGGTCCAAAGTAGTGCACTATAAAGGGAAAAGGGTACCATTTGGAACTCAGGCCTATAATCAGACAATGCTGCAGCCTATAGTGATGATGTACAACGTTCCCCTAGGATACTTCAGAAAGAAAATGACTCATTAAAGAGTTGGTTGCAGAAACGTCTTTGAATTCTGGAGGACATATACATTCAAAAGAAGTGTAGGAGTTGAATTATAGATAAATTGGCTACTGTTTTAATAAGTTATTTTATGGGTATGTTCATTCTGTTTGTTGTGTTTTGAAATGTCCTAAATTCAAGGAATCCACACAAAAGATAAGGGACTTCGAATACATCCTTGAGGAACCTTATTGTAAAGTGTTACCTTCTTTAATAAAGCAGCAGAAGAAGTCTTGTTAAAACTCTGCTTTGCTGGTGACTGGCTGGCTGCCTGGCTGGCTGGCTGCCTGGCTGGCTGCCTGGCTGGCTGGCTGACTGGCTGCCTGACTGGCTGGCTGCCTGACTGGCTGGCTAGCTGGCTGGCTGGTGGCTAGATGGTGCCTGGCTGGTTGGCTGGCTGGCTGCCTGGCTGGCTGCCTGACTGGCTGGCTGGCTGCCTGGCTGCCTGACTGGCTGGCTGCCTGGCTGGCTGGCTAGCTGGCTGGCTGGTGGCTAGCTGGTGCCTGGCTGGTGCCTGGCTGGTTGGCTGGCTGGTGCCTCGCTGGCTGTTGCCTGGCTGGCTGGTGGCTGGATGGTGCCTGACTGGCTGGCTGGCTGGGGTGGAATGGCTACCAGATGTAGTGAAGGTGTGGATGGATAAGGGGATGTGGTAGTGTTGACACACACTTTAGCTCTTAATTGCTGTAATCAGAGGCTTGATTACATTAAATATGGGTGGTAACAAAAGGGTTTTCCCATTTTTACCTTCACGCAATCATTTGATTACAAAGTGTGTTTATGTTTAGTGAATATGTGAATATGTAAATCACATACACACATATCATATTATCTGTGTGTGAACCCACACACATGCACGTACACAAACACACCGTTCCATACACACAAACACACCCTGTTTCACACACACAAACACACCCTGTTTCACACACACAAACACACCCTGTTTCACACACACAAACACACTGTTCCACACACACAAACACGCCGTTGCACACACACAAATACACCGTTCCACACACACAAATACATCGTTCCACACACACAAACACACCGTTCCACACATAAAGGACTTCTTGTAGTCTCCTCTCCCATAGAAGGACAAGAACGTTACAGGAACCTCACAAACAAACACACTGCTATTCATTATTAAAGGCTGTTGAGTAGCAGATTAACTACTGAATAATGGATTGGCCTGCACATGATATCTCTGTCAGATGAGCTCTCAGTAATCAAGTTGTGTGGTGCCCAATGTCATAACCTGAGTATAGCAATCATTAAAAACACCATTCTAATATAGAGTTGCACCCCCCTACAGGGATGCTGACCCATGTTGACTCTGATGCTTCCCACAGTTGTATCAAGTTGGCTGGATGTCCTTTGGGTGGTGAACCATTCTTGATACAAACAGGAAACTGTTGAGCGTAAAAAGCCCAGTAGCATTGCAGTTCTTGACACACACCGGTGCGCCTGGCACCTACTACAACACCCCGTTCAAAGGCATTTAAATATTTTGTCTTGCCCATTCCCCCTCTGAGTGGCACACATACACAATCCCATGTCTCAGTTGTCTCAAGGCTTCAAAATAAGTGCAAATTGGTGTAAATGCAGCTCTTGATGGGATTTAGCTTTGTAGTCTATTGCCTTAGTCAGTTTGGCTTGATCACCTACTTATTGCAAACACTTTTGAGATAAAATGTACAAAAACAAAAATATCCGCCCAAAGGTTTTACTTTGCATTCAGAATGGATTCAGAATGCAGTATTCATTTCAATGATACATTCATTTTCCTCATGAAACACAAACTGCACCCTACATTATAAAACTATACCATACATTCACTCCCTGAAACTTGTCAAATTGAGTCACTGTGAGGCATAGCTACCGAGGTCATGATCAAACTGGGTTAAGATGTTCTCCATATTTCACAGTGTTCTCCAACACACACACATTTGACGAGTAAAAATAATAAGCTGTCAGTACCACGGGTGATTTTATAAAACATGTCAAATAACCCTGTTGAAACAAACCCCTGCTGGATCATAGCAGGGAAATGTAAAGCGGAGGTGGACGGTTATAGCTGGTCATGAGGTTTTGTTCTCGGTTCAACAGAATCATGACCCATCCATCTAGCACGGTTTCCCGCTTCGGATTCTGCAGCTTTGACTCGCTGAAACTGCTACAGGGAAACTTTAGCTGTTTAGTTGGCCTTGGTCACCGTAACAGTGGTAACTTTACGTTTTGGCTGGGCACTGAGTCAAAAGATTAAGAACGCGTCTGTATATAGTACTGCCCAGCTAAAGCTCCAGGATGTTTATCGCTGGCCCTGCAGTGGTGGAATAAGACGCCAATATACACAACGTCATTCTGAACTCTAACCACATACTGTAAATGTAATGCCTTCCAGACAATCATGTATTGTAAGATGCAGTTCAAGTAACTACTGTTCAGCGCCATGCAGCACATAAACAATCTAAAGTTCAGGCTGAAAGTAGTGCATGAAAACCACACAACACACATAACAGATATTAACAACATCCTATAGGAAAATACACAACATCCTATTAGAAAATACACAACATCCTATTGGAAAATATACAACATCCTATTGGAAAATACACTACATCCTATAGGAAAATACACAACATCCTATAGGAAAATACACAACATCCTATAGGAAAATATACAACATCCTATAGGAAAATATACAACATCCTATAGGAAAATATACAACATCCTATAGGAAAATACACAACATCCTATAGGAAAATACACAACATCCTATAGGAAAATATACAACATGCTATAGGAAAATACACAACATCCTATAGGAAAATATACAACAACCTAGAGGAAAATACACAACATCCTAGAGGAAAATACACAACATACTATAGGAAAATATACAACATCCTATAGGAAAATACACAACATCCTATAGGAAAATATACAACAACCTAGAGGAAAATACACAACATCCTAGAGGAAAATACACAACATCCTATAGGAAAATATACAACATCCTATAGGAAAATATACAACATCCTATAGGAAAATACACAACATCCTACAGGAAAATACACAACATCCTACTGGAAAATATACAACATCCCATTGGAAAATATACAACATCCTACTGGAAAATATACAACATCCTACTGGAAAATATACAACATCCTATAGGAAAATATACAACATCCTATAGGAAAATACACAACATCCTACAGGAAAATACACAACATCCTACTGGAAAATATACAACATCCTACTGGAAAATATACAACATCCTACAGGAAAATATACAACATCCTATTGGAAAATATACAACATCCTATTGGAAAATATACAACATCCTATAGGAAAATACACAACATCCTACAGGAACATACACAACATCCTACAGGAAAATACACAACATCCTATAGGAAAATATACAACATCCTATAGGAAAATACACAACATCCTACAGCAAAATACACAACATCCTATAGGAAAATATACAACATCCTATAGGAAAATACACAACATCCTACAGGAAAATACACAACATCCTACAGGAAAATACACAACATCCTATTGGAAAATACACAACATCCTACAGGAAAATATACAACATCCTATAGGAAAATATACAACATCCTACAGGAAAATATACAACATCCTACAGGAAAATATACAACATCCTACAGGAAAATATACAACATCCTATTGGAAAATACACAACATCCTACAGGAAAATACACAACATCCTACAGGAAAATACACAACATCCTATAGGAAAATATACAACATCCTATAGGAAAATATACAACATCCTATAGGAAAATACACAACATCCTACAGGAAAATATACAACATCCTATAGGAAAATACACAACATCCTATAGGAAAATATACAACATCCTATAGGAAAATATACAACATCCTATAGGAAAATACACAACATCCTACAGCAAAATACACAACATCCTATAGGAAAATATACAACATCCTATAGGAAAATACACAACATCCTACAGGAAAATACACAACATCCTACAGGAAAATACACAACATCCTATTGGAAAATACACAACATCCTACAGGAAAATATACAACATCCTATAGGAAAATATACAACATCCTACAGGAAAATATACAACATCCTACAGGAAAATATACAACATCCTATTGGAAAATATACAACATCCTATTGGAAAATACACAACATCCTACAGGAAAATACACAACATCCTACAGGAAAATACACAACATCCTATAGGAAAATATACAACATCCTATAGGAAAATATACAACATCCTATAGGAAAATACACAACATCCTACAGGAAAATATACAACATCCTATAGGAAAATACACAACATCCTACAGGAAAATACACAACATCCTACAGGAAAATACACAACATCCTACAGGAAAATACACAACATCCTATTGGAAAATACACAACATCCTACAGGAAAATATACAACATCCTATAGGAAAATATACAACATCCTACAGGAAAATATACAACATCCTATTGGAAAATATACAACATCCTACAGGAAAATACACAACATCCTATTGGAAAATACACAACATCCTACAGGAAAATATACAACATCCTATTGGAAAATACACAACATCCTACAGGAAAATATACAACATCCTATAGGAAAATATACAACATCCTACAGGAAAATATACAACATCCTATTGGAAAATATACAACATCCTATTGGAAAATACACTACATCCTATTGTAAAATACACTACATCCTATAGGAAAATATACAACATCCTATTGGACAATAAACAACATCCTACAGGAAAATACACAACATCCTATAGGAAAATACACAACATCCTATTGGAAAATATACAACATCCTATTGGAAAATACACAACATCCTACAGGAAAATACACAACATCCTATAGGAAAATACACAACATCCTATTGGAAAATACACAACATCCTACAGGAAAATACACAACATCCTATAGGAAAATATACAACATCCTATAGGAAAATACACAACATCCTACAGGAAAATACACAACATCCTACAGGAAAATACACAACATCCTATTGGAAAATACACAACATCCTACAGGAAAATATACAACATCCTATAGGAAAATATACAACATCCTACAGGAAAATATACAACATCCTATTGGAAAAACACTACATCCTATAGGAAAATATACAACATCCTATTGGACAATACACAACATCCTACAGGAAAATACACAACATCCTATAGGAAAATACACAACATCCTATTGGAAAATATACAACATCCTATTGGAAAATACACAACATCCTACAGGAAAATACACAACATCCTATAGGAAAATACACAACATCCTATTGGAAAATACACAACATCCTATAGGAAAATGCACAACATCCTACAGGAAAATACACAACATCCTATTGGAAAATATACAACATCCTATTGGAAAATATACAACATCCTATTGGAAAATATACAACAACCTATAGGAAAATACACAACATCCTAGAGGAAAATACACAACATCCTATAGGAAAATACACAACATCCTACAGGAAAATACACTACATCCTATAGGAAAATACACAACATCCTATAGGAAAATATACAACATCCTATAGGAAAATACACAACATCCTATAGGAAAATACACAACATATTATTGGAAAATACACAACATCCTATAGGAAAATACACAACATCCTATTGGAAAATACACAACATATTATTGAAAAATACACACCATCCTATTGGAAAATACACTACATCCTATTGGAAAATACACAACCCCCATATATAGGCAGACGGCTTGGGTGAGGTCTACTACATTATCCTGTCTGTCTGTCTACATAATCAATCACCACAATCATTGTATTAATGACAAATAACGACCATGGCAGCATTTCACAGAGTGTATTGGACTGCAGTCATCATCTGACATGTCTTACAATTGAGCCTTACAACTGCCACTTCATTAGTAGAGGCTGCCTCCCTAATGGGACCCTATTCCCTGCCAGACCCCTGGTCAAAAGTAGTGCACTATACATGTAATAGGGTGCCATTTGGGACGTAGACAGAGTCGAATGTCCGATATAATAAGGTCATCATGGTATTGGGGTTTGGCAGACATCTGCTTATCTTAGAGAGATACGCTATCTTTGTCTTCTTACAGACATGTTCTATGTAATAGCTGTGTGCTATAACAGTCTCCACTTTTCTGGGAAGGCTTTCCACTAGATGTTGGAACATTGCTGCGGGGACTTGCTTCCATTCAGCCCATTCAGAGCATTAGAGGGGGTGGGCACTGATGTTGGGCAATCAGGCCTGGCTCGCAGTCGGTGTTCCAATTCATCCCTAAGGTGTTTATGGGGTTGAAGTAAGGGCTCTGTGCAGGCCAGTCAAGTTCTTCCACACCGATCTCAACAAACCATTTCGGTATGGACCTCGCTTTGTGCACGGGGGCATTCTCATGCTGAAACAGGAAAGGGCCTTCCCCAAACATTTGCCACAAAGTTGGAAGCATGGAATTGTCTAGAGTGTCATTGTATGCTGTAGCATAAAGATTTCACTTAACCCCAGACCATTATTCCTCCTCCGCCAAACTTTACAGTTGGCACTATGCATTGAGGCAGGTAGCGTTCTCCTGGCATCTGTCAAACCCAGATTCGTCCGTCGGACTGCCAGATGGTGAAGCGTGATTCATCACCCCAGAGAACGTGTTTCCACTGCTCCAGAGTCCAATGGCGGCAAACTTTACACCACTCCAGCCGACGCTTATCATTGGGTGTGGTGATGTTAGACTTGTGTGCGGCTGCTCGGCCATGGAACCCCACTTCATCAAGCTCCCGAACAGTCCTTGTGGTGACGTTGCTTCCAGAGACAGTTTGGAACTCGGTAGTGAGTGTTCCGACCGAAGACAGACATTTTTTACGCGCTAATCATTGTAGCACTCTGCGATGCCGTTCTATGAGCTTGTGTGGGCTACCACCTCACGGCTGAGCAGTTGTTGTTCCTAGACGTTTCCACTTACAATAACAGCACTTATAGGTGACCGAGGCAGCTATATCAGAGCAGAAATTTGACGAACTGACTTATTGGAAAGGTGGCATCTTTTTTTCTTTTTTTTAACCTTTATTTAACCAGGCAAGTCAGTTAAGAACAAATTATTATTTACAATGACGGCCTAGGAACAGTCGGTTAACTGCCTGTTAACCTTCCGGTTACTAGTCCAACACTCTAACCACTAGGCTACCCTGCCGCCCCAAAGGTGGCATCTTATGACGGTGCCACATTGAAAGTCACTGAGCTCTTCAGTAAGGCCATTCTACTGCCAATGTTTGTCTATGGAGATTGCATGGCTTGATTTTATACACCTGTTAGCAACGGGTGTGACTGAAATAGCCAAATCCATACATTTGAAGGGGTGTCCACTACTTTTGTGTATATATAGTGTATTTTGTATACAAATCCAACATGCCCCAGTTAAAGTAGACTATGTACTGTATATTACACTGAACACGTTTTAACACAGACATACGTGTTCATCATGTGGCAGTTTTTAGATAACAGGTCAGACATACCATCATGTGGCAGTTTTTAGATAACAGGTCAGACATACCATCATGTGGCAGTTTTTAGATAACAGGTCAGACACATTTAGTTGCCAGTGAAGAGAGTGGCGGTCACTTAATCCTGCAGGAGCCACATGAGTGGTTAACACTTAAAGCCTACCACCTGACTGAGCAGTGTGTTAAAGCTCAATCAGAATGGACATGATGTTTAACGGAGGTCCATAAAGCAGGACACTGACCTTACAGCTGATGATCGTGTCATCATTAGTTCCTGCTGACCCTAAACACTGTGTATACGTCTGAAATGGCACCCCTTTCTCTATATAGTGCACTAAGTTTGGGACCATATTCCCTATATAGTGCAGTGAGTTTGGCACCATATTCCCTATATAGTGCACTAAGTTTGGCACCATATTCCCTATATAGTGCACTAAGTTTGGGACCATATTCCCTATATAGTGCAGTGAGTTTGGCACCATATTCCCTATATAGTGCACTAAGTTTGGGACCATATTCCCTATATAGTGCACTAAGTTTGGCACCATATTCCCTATATAGTGCAGTGAGTTTGGCACCATATTCTCTATATAGTGCAGTGAGTTTGGGACCATATTCCCTATATAGTGCACTAAGTTTGGCACCATATTCCCTATATAGTGCACTAAGTTTGGCACCATATTCCCTATATAGTGCACTAAGTTTGGCACCATATTCCCTATATAGTGCACTAAGTTTGGGACCATATTCCCTATATAGTGCACTAAGTTTGGCACCATATTCCCTATATAGTGCAGTGAGTTTGACACCATATTCCCTATATAGTGCAGTGAGTTTGGCACCATATTCCCTATATAGTGCAGTGAGTTTGGCACCATATTCCCTATATAGTGCAGTGAGTTTGGCACCATATTCCCTATATAGTGCAGTGAGTTTGGCACCATATTCCCTATATAGTGCAGTGAGTTTAGCGCCATATTCCCTATATAGTGCAGTGAGTTTGGCACCGTATTCCCTATATAGTGCAGTAAGTTTGGCACCATATTCCCTATATAGTGCAGTGAGTTTGGCACCATATTCCCTATATAGTGCAGTGAGTTTGGCACCATATTCCCTATATAGTGCAGTGAGTTTGGCACCATATTCCCTATATAGTGCAGTGAGTTTGGCACCATATTCCCTATATAGTGCAGTGAGTTTGGCACCATATTCCCTATATAGTGCAGTGAGTTAGGCACCATATTCCCTATATAGTGCAGTGAGTTTGGCACCATATTCCCTATATAGTGCAGTGAGTTTGGCACCATATTCCCTATATAGTGCAGTGAGTTTGGCACCATATTCCCTATATAGTGCAGTGAGTTTGGCACCATATTCCCTATATAGTGCAGTGAGTTTGGCACCATATTCCCTATATAGTGCAGTGAGTTTGGCACCATATTCCCTATATAGTGAACTACATACAGTATTATGCATAATATCTATGTTAGGGTGGTGTTTCAGAAGCTTCCTGTGACCTGCCACTGTCTTAGATCTACAGTACACATGAGATTAACATGTTAATATGGTAACATTTACTATGTTAAATAAATATCATTCATATTTTAATGAAAATAGATTAAAACGTTTAGCAAATTCTTAAAAGGAAAATGTACTGCCTACTATGTCATAATTTAGTTTAATATTCATTGTAACAAGTCATCAGCTGTTATTTAAATAAGTGTGTGAATTACGTCTGTTCACATTGAGAAACATTACTGGGTCATTCATTCCCGCGTCCCAGGTGGCTCCTTATTCCCTATATAGTGCACTTCCTTTGACCTGAAGCTGGGACGAGACCGTCATGATCACACTGACCACCACATGGAAGGAGATGAAGAAGATCATCAAAGAGGACACTCGCTGTTTCAAGTTCTCAAGTAGTGACAGAAATAGTGGCAGAAGTAGGGCCACTATATTAGGGGTTAGGATGCTATTTGACTGATAATATTTACCACCGTTAACAGTCAGTGTGACATATATGCTGAAAACAAGACTCGACTGTACAGTCTATTTCCCTTCCTTCTAAGCCGCGTTCCATACAGTCATTCCAACAGTTCTAAATTCCAGCGACAGAAGGTAAATATTTCATTTCTAGAAGCCCGTTTCTGGAGGAGAAAGTGAAGGAAAATACATCCAGCAGTGCTGGCTGCTCACGGCCCATTATTCATTTATAGACGTGAAACCCCACCAATGCCTTCTCTATCTGATATTATACCTTTGAAAAGTGTGTGCCTCTTACAGAGGAGCTTATGAAGTGTAAATAATATGACTAGCCTAGCCTCCACTTCCTCTCCAACCCAGAGATAAAGCAACCGCATGAATATGAATTGAGAAAAGGAGAAGGGGATAGGGTAGGAGAGTCATGTGTATACTTTTTGGGCCATATGTTTGCTCAACCACTCCCAATCATTGGTTTCCTGCAGGTTATTATGTGCATCCTAAATGGTGCCCTATTCCCTATATAGAGCACTACTTTTGACCAGGACTCATAGGGAATCGGGTGCCGTTTGGGACAGTGGTTATTATCTGCATTCACTGAAAGCGCAGATGTGTTTACATTTTTGTAAGGAGCTGAAAGAGGCAGAACACACACACACATATGTACATGCGCGCGCACACAGACACACACACACACACACACACACACACCTGCTGTTGAATCTGATGTGTTATCTGAATTAAATCTATGACATAACACCTGTCCATCTCCTCAACCAGCCAGTCCATCCTTCTAACGCGGCAGCTCCTTTCTGCAGAGCTCCAGTATGGATTCATACTGGATGTGTTCCATCTGGGACTGATGGAGATATTGTTCATGTCTTAACTCGTCTCTATTGATTCATCACAGAGTTTAATACAGTGTTTTCATTCATGAAGTTGTTGATTTTTTTATTATCTCTCTCTCTCTCTCTCTCTCTCTCTCTCTCTCTCTCTCTCTCTCTCTCTCTCTCTCTGTCTCTCTGTCTCTCTGTCTCTCTGTCTCTCTCTCTCTCTCTCTCTCTCTCTCTCTCTCTGTCTCTCTGTCTCTCTCTCTCTCTCTCTCTCTCTCTCTGTCTCTCTCTCTCTCTCTCTCTCCTAGATAGAAACACATCACTAGAACTACCAGGGTCCATTTCCCCTTGGTCCTAATGATCTCTCCTCTCTGTGTGTGTCTGTCTCTATCTCTCCCTGTGTATAGTGATGCAGAGGACTGGTTCTGTGAGTGCCCTCCTCTCTACTCTGGTCGGCTCTGCCAGTTCACAGCCTGTGAGTGGAGCCCCTGTGGTCACGGAGCCACCTGTATCCCCAAGTCCCACCAGGAAGCTGTGTGTCTCTGCCCTTATGGAAGACAGGGCCTGCTGTGTGATGATGGTAAGATATAGACACAATATGTTATATATAATATATAACATTATAGTTATACATAATACATGCGTATCACAGGAGGCTGCTGAGGGGAGGACGGCTCATAATAATGACTGGAACGGAGCGAATGGAATGACATCAAACACATGGAAACCATGGAAACCATATGTTTGTTGTGTTTGATACCATTCCACTGATTCCACTCCGGCCATTACAGCAAGCCCGTCCTCCCCAATTAAGGTGCCACCAACCTCCTGTGAAGCATATAAGACATACAGTGTGACAGGTCCTGCTGTGTAGAGGAAGGTTAGACCCATACATACAGTACTCTAATAACCGTTTCACACTACTGAGCCGTGCCGAGCTGTACTGCACTGGCCTGGTTAGTCATTCACATGGACCGTTGTTGCTGGACACTTGTTCTTGTTTGAAAGGATGGCGTTTGATATGGCCAGCACAGTAAGGATCATGTTGGCACAGATGTGTGTAAAGGATACAAAACTTCAGGGCATCAGACCTGGTTTCAAATAGTATCTGTTTTCTTTCAAATATTTCAAATGAGCCTGATTGACCTGGCGTAGAGCAACGGGACCAATATAATAGTACCAAAAGTGCAAACCCCACCTAGCTGGCACTCCAGGCAGGCTCAAATCAAACACTCAAAGTGTGTGAAAGAAAACACATACTAGTTGAACCCAGGTCTGCTCCACAGTCTCAGGGATCGGTTGAGAGGCAACAGTGGAGAGATGAAAGATAGTGAAGAACAGCAAGGAAGTAAAAGGGAGAAGTTAATGAAATGGAAATCCTGCTGGGGGAAAAAGCTTGTGTCTTCCTTTGCGAATGGATTTTCACATTAGGGTGATAATAATCAATAGCTTTACAAAGTGTATCTATCTACTCTGCTGGATGTTCCAGAGAGGCGGTGGAGCTCTGATAAGTTCTTAAAAGGATATTTTCTAAGTAGCTGGCTGGTTTAGTGCATTGGTTTTCCAAGCAGTCACCTTTAATAAGGGTTAACCTACAGTCAAGGAATGCGTCCCAAATGGGACCCTATATAGTGCCCTACATTTTTATCCAGAGCAACTTATAGGAGCAACTAGGGTTAAGTGCCTTGCCCAAGGGCACATCGACAGATTTTTCACCTAGTCATCTCGGGGATTCGAGCCAGCAACCTTTCAGTTACTGGCCCAACCTCTTAACCGCTAGGCTACCTGCCACCCTACTTGGGCTTTGGTCATAAATAGTGTACTATAAAGGGAGAAGGAGTGCACTATAAAGGAAAAAGGAGTGCACTATAAAGGGAGAAGGAGTGCACTATAAAGGGAGAAGGAGTGCACTATAAAGGGTAAAGGAGTGCACTATTAAGGGTAAAGGAGTGCACTATAAAGGGAGAAGGAGTGCACTATAAAGGGAGAAGGAGTGCACTATAAAGGGTAAAGGAGTGCACTATTAAGGGTAAAGGAGTGCACTATAAAGGGAGAAGGAGTGCACTATAAAGGGAGAAGGAGTGCACTATAAAGGGAAAAGGAGTGCACTGTAAAGGGAAAAGGAGTGCACTATAAAGGGTAAAGGAGTGCACTATGAAGGGAGAAGGAGTGCACTATAAAGGGAGAAGGAGTGCACTATAAAGGGAGAAGGAGTGCACTATAAAGGGAAACGGAGTGCACTATAAAGGGAGAAGGAGTGCACTATAAAGGGAGAAGGAGTGCACTATAAAGGGAGAAGGAGTGCACTATAAAGGGAGAAGGAGTGCACTATAAAGGGAAAAGGAGTGCACCATAAAGGGTAAAGGAGTGCACTATAAAGGGAGAAGGAGTGCACTATAAAGGGAATTTCAGGTGCAGTCACGGACTATGAATCCAGTAATGTGTCCAGTTAAGATGAACACAAATACAGTATGGCACTATGCTACACTTAGAAAAGAAGGGAACCTAAACGGTTCTTCAGCTGTTTACATAGGAAAATATTTTTGGGAGTTTCAGGTAGAACCCTATTTGGTTCTACGTAGAACCCTTTTGGATTCAATGTAGAACTAATCTCTGTAGTTTAAAGACCTGGCAACACTGTGTCCAATCTCTGTAGTTTAAAGACCTGGCAACACTGTGTCCAATCTCTGTAGTTTAAAGACCTGGCAACACTGTGTCCAATCTCTGTAGTTTAAAGACCTGGCAACACTGTCCAATCTCTGTAGTTTAAAGACCTGGCAACACTGTGTCCAATCTCTGTAGTTTAAATACCTGGCAACACTGTCCAATCTCTGTAGTTTAAAGACCTGGCAACACTGTGTCCAATCTCTGTAGTTTAAAGACCTGGCAACACTGTCCAATCTCTGTAGTTTAAAGACCTGGCAACACTGTGTCCAATCTCTGTAGTTTAAAGACCTGGCAACACTGTCCAATCTCTGTAGTTTAAAGACCTGGCAACACTGTGTACAATCTCTGTAGTTTAAAGACCTGGCAACACTGTGTCCAATCTCTGTAGTTTAAAGACCTGGCAACACTGTCCAATCTCTGTAGTTTAAAGACCTGGCAACACTGTGTCCAATCTCTGTAGTTTAAAGACCTGGCAACACTGTCCAATCTCTGTAGTTTAAAGACCTGGCAACACTGTGTACAATCTCTGTAGTTTAAAGACCTGGCAACACTGTGTCCAATCTCTGTAGTTTAAAGACCTGGCAACACTGTCCAATCTCTGTAGTTTAAAGACCTGGCAACACTGTGTCCAATCTCTGTAGTTTACAGACCTGGCAACACTGTCCAATCTCTGTAGTTTAAAGACCTGGCAACACTGTGTCCAATCTCTGTAGTTTACAGACCTGGCAACACTGTGTCCAATCTCTGTAGTTTAAAGACCTGGCAACACTGTGTCCAATCTCTGTAGTTTAAAGACCTGGCAACACTGTGTCCAATCTCTGTAGTTTAAAGACCTGGCAACACTGTGTCCAATCTCTGTAGTTTAAAGACCTGGCAACACTGTGTCCAATCTCTGTAGTTTAAAGACCTGGCAACACTGTGTCCAATCTCTGTAGTTTACAGACCTGGCAA
>NC_092169.1:52151117-52411117 GCF_045791955.1 Oncorhynchus clarkii lewisi
ATAGAACATCCTTTATTCCCTCACCACCACCTGGGTGATAGAACATCCTTTATGCCCTCACCACCACCTGGGTGATAGAACATCCTTTATTCCCTCACCACTACCTGGGTGATAGAACATCCTTTATTCCCTCACCACCACCTGGGTGATAGAACATCCTTTATTCCCTCACCACCACCTGGGTGATAGAACGTTCTTTATTCCCTCACCACTACCTGGGTGATAGAACATCCTTTATTCCCTCACCACCACCTGGGTGATAGAACGTTCTTTATTCCCTCACCACTACCTGGGTGATAGAACATCCTTTATTCCCTCAAACCTGTCATAGAAGGTCCATGAAGGTCAATAAGCATCTCATGGTTAATAAACAGCAGTGTTGGGGTCAGTTCCTGAATCAACTTAATTGAAATGGAATTGATCCCAACCCAGATATACAGTGAGAATAATGTGTGTAGGTCCTAAACTCAAAAGAGTGTTCATTTAAACAGACTGATTATTCCCAAAATTATTTGCATAACTGATGAAACCCAAAGAGCCCACCCTCTCTCTACTGTGTCTGTAACCCCTTATATCACTGAGTTGTGCCACAGCTGTTCTTGTGTTCTGTCCATGCTTAGAATGACGTACCTCTACACTACTACAGAAATCAAGCCTGGTCCCTGATCTAGTTATGCTGTCTTGCCAACTCTGATGGTCATTGTCATGTCTAGTCATTCAATAGGATTTAGCAACACAGCTCAAACTGATCTGAGACCTGGCATTTATGACAGCAGAGTTAATACTAAACTTCCTGTCTTACAGCTCAAACTGATCTGGGACCTGGCTATCATATTTATAACAGCAGAGATAATACTAAACTTCCTGTCTTACAGCTCAAACTGATCTGGGACCTGGCTATCATATTTATAACAGCAGAGATAATACTAAACTTCCTGTCTTACAGGTCAAACTGATCTGGGACCTGGCTATCATATTTATAACAGCAGAGATAATACTAAAACTTCCTCTCTTACAGCTCAAACTGATCTGGGACCTGGCTATCATATTTATAACAGCAGAGATAATACTAAACTTTCTCTCTTACAGCTCAAACTGATCTGGGACCTGGCTATCATATTTATAACAGCAGAGATAATACTAAACTTTCTCTCTTACAGCTCAAACTGATCTGGGGCCTGGCTATCACATATATAACACCAGAGATACTTAACCTCCTGTCTTACTTATTCTCTTCATGATGCTGTGTTGTATGTCATTTCTGGAAGGATTAGATTGCAGTGTTATTTTTTGGCTTGTTGTAGGAAATATTTTCCCACAGTTGTGGGTGGATTCAATAGGCTACACACAGTTCAAATAAATCTGCAGGCCTCAATCTCAAATGAATGGGAATGATTATTCATTTATTTTATTTTCATTTGGGAATCCGACCTCTTCATTTACTTGAAATAGGCATCTGTTTTCTCTGCCTAGAAGCAATGTTTTGTATTTTCCCCATTGCAAGCTTTGATTGAATGGCAGCCAGCCATGTCAGCCAAGGTCTTATAATGTGTTAGACATTCATTCCCACAGGGAGAGGAGAACACAATATAAACTTCTACTGTACTTGGTGGAAATAGTTGATGTTCTGGTATGTGGTCTATTGAAGTGTGTAATAATGCAGTACTCCTAGCTACAGGAGTTAGGACCAGACTACATGAGGTGAACTCACAAACTCAGAATAACAACAGCAGGCTTTATGGTGTCTATTGATTTGTGTTGTTCAAACCGTCGGTTCACAACGAATATAGTAACACAAGCTACTCCCAATAAGTCAGCCTTAAGGCTTCCTGTATATCAGAATAGATTGGGTGGGAGCAGGGGAAGGGTCGGTAGGTTATATTTTTAATGGTTGTGGATGCATCCCAAATGGCACCCTATTTCTTACGTAATGCACTTCCTGATGGATCTGGTCAAAAGTAGTGCACTATTTAGGAAATAGAGTGCCATTTTGGACTTGGCATCACCATGTTCAGTTCATACCGACAGAGTGTGAGGAAAGATGTGGAATGCTTGAGGCCATCTAGAGAGAAGAAACCAATCACTACTCTCAGTGCTATCACACAGATGCAACCTAACATAGCAGGCGCAAAAAGACGCCTGGGCGGAGTTCCCACATCCGGTTTCAGAAGAAAAAGAAGCTACTGTAAGTTGAATTAGCTGTATTTCTGATAAACGGATGCATCCGGGTGCTGTAAAACCCCGCTTAGGGTACACTGGATGTCAGGGAATACACATAGAACACCAAGATCTTCCACAACCGCTGAACCTGTCGATAGGAGGTCACACCTGGGCTCCACCTACCGTTGATCCTGTCGATAGGGGGTCACGCCTGGGCTCCACCTACCGTTGATCCTGTCGATAGGAGGTTATGCCTGGGCTCCACCTACCATTAAACCTGTCGATAGGGGTCACGCCTGGGCTCCATCTACCGTTGATCCTGTCGATAGGGGGTCATGCCTGGGCTCCACCTACCGTTGTTGAACCTGTCGATAGGGGGTCACGCCTGGGCTCCATCTACCGTTGATCCTGTCGATAGGGGGTCATGCCTGGGCTCCACCTACCGTTGTTGAACCTGTCGATAGGGGGTCACGCCTGGGCTCCATCTACCGTTGATCCTGTCGATAGGAGGTCACGCCTGGGCTCCACCTACCGTTGATCCTGTCGATAGGGGGTCATGCCTGGGCTCCACCTACCGTTGATCCTGTCGATAGGGGGTCACGCCTGGGCTCCACCTACCGTTGATCCTGTCGATAGGGGGTCATGCCTGGGCTCCACCTACCGTTGAACCTGTCGATAGGGGGTCACGCCTGGGCTCCACCTACCGTTGATCCTGTCGATAGGGGGTCACGCCTGGGCTCCACCTAGCGCCGTTGAACCTGTCGATAGGGGGTCACGCCTGGGCTCCACCTACAGTACAACCTTTTGTGCCTGTCTATGATATTTGATGGAGGAGGGGATTTGTACCCTGTGGATACCTCACTATCCTTTGTCAAATGTAGTGTATAGTGCCCTGATCCCCAAGACTATTCTGTCCTAGAAATAGCAATGTATATGACCCTTGACAAGAAGCTCAACAGGAATTCATGCTCATATCAGCTCTCCCTGCAAATAACCACAAAGAAGGGGAGGAGGAGGAGGAACAGGAAGAGAGGGAAGCTGCATTGCACTCAGAGAGCAGAGGTAAAAACATGCTGCATGCCACTGAGGGAGCGTCCACAGACAATCAGTTCAAACTGACTATAGAAACTCAGATTGAGCTGTTGCTATAAAGCCGTGAAGCAGCCGCTCAATAAACACTGTGGAAATACAAAACCAATGTTGAAACCAAATACAAACCAGACTTAACAATAACAGCAGAATTTTTTTCCTGCATAACAGGCATCAATAATTCACTAGCCAAACAGAGGAGCACCGACCAGTCACAGAGGGGAGCTCTGTAAAGGATGCCGCGCTGCTTGATTAGCCATTACAGCTTCCTCCTGAAGCGTCTTACCAGTTGGCGCCAAGTGAAAAAGCTAACTATTCACTGACGTAAGTGGAGACACCTCAGACCGAGGAATACGCTTCACAAATCCCCATGTTAGAACAGCTGTAGTGCAGAATTAAGGGAATACACTACCATTTGGGATGCAGACATTGTATGTAGACATGGAGGGCTAGAAGGACTGAGGGGAAGGAAAGAGACAGACAGAGAGAAGGAAATCACGAGAAAGAGAGACAGACAGAGAGAAGGAAGTCACGAGAAAGAGACAGACAGAGAGAAGGAAATCACGAGAAAGAGAGACAGACAGAGAGAAGGAAGTCACGAGAAAGAGACAGACAGAGAGAAGGAAGTCACGAGAAAGAGAGAAAGAAAGAGACAATATGCAAGTTACAATATATTTGCTAAGATATAGAGCCTAATGTTGCTGCACGACCAGGGTCTGATTGGTGTGCCGAGATATGCCACAGATGTTTCATTTATTCTGGGGCGGGAGGGGGGAGGGAGGGAGAGATGGGGAGAGAGAGAGGATATTCCCATTAAGTCCCTCCCTGGTGTAAAATCCAGTGAATCAGTGGTCAGTGCTAAAATGGGAAGAGAACAAGGGAGAAAGAGGCAGGCAGCATTATTGAATCAACTATGCATTTAGAACTAGTAAGCTGTTGATTGTAATTGATAATCACTGGGATTAGTTATTGTCCCCCTGCTACCAGCAGTGAACATTATGTAGGGTATTTGAAATGTTGCTCGCCTGCCAAGAACCTTTGTTAGCAGCGACTAATGAAAAGAAAATGGGGATGGGGAAAAGGCAGTATTCTAAAACAGGCCATCATCCTTATATCATTGTGAGGTGGTGGTACGGCATGGTGTCTCTGTGGTACGGCATGGTGAATCAACAGTGCTGTCTTGTGGCAGCTGCTAGTACTGCCGATGCTGGTGACGTGTTGGAAGCAAAATAATCAAAGACATTTATGTAATAGTGATGTTAAGATTGATGTAGTAAGAGCTGTATATAGATGTATGGTGATATAGAGATACATTGGTTCTGGGTGTAACACACAGTTCGGTGTGTAATATTTCAGCTACTGTACACTTCTATTTCATCCAGGTCTATAATGTTTCATGTCCATAGGACTAAGATATGTAGGCTACTGTCAGTTATCCTCACTGGTGATTCTAGTCTATTCTATTCTATACTGTCAATTATCCTCACTGGGGCTTCTAGTCTATTCTATACTGTCAATTATCCTCACTATGGCTTCTAGTCTATTCTATTCTATACTGTCAGTTATCCTTACTGGGGCTTCTAGTCTATTCTATTCTATGTTGTCAATTATCCTCACTGGGGCTTCTAGTCTATTCTATTCTATACTGTCAATTATCCTCACTGGGGCTTCTAGTCTATTCTATTCTATACTGTCAATTATCCTCACTGGGGCTTCTAGTCTATTATATTCTATACTGTCAATTATCCTCACTGGGGCTTCTAGTCTATTCCATTCTATACTGTCAGTTATCATTACTGGGGTTTCCTAATCTATTCTATTGTATACTGTCAGTTATCCTCACCAGGTCTTCCTAGTCTGTTCTATTCTATACTGTCAGTTATCCTCACTGGGGGTTCCTAGTCTATTCTTGTCTATTATATTCTTATAACCTGTGCCATTATGTTAGATTACTCTTTATCGGTGAGCAATTGTAATGTCGTCGCATTTCTGCCTCATATTTGTTGGTGAGTAACATAACTATATGTCCCATGATGGTGAGTAACAGGACTATATTTGTCTTGATGGTGAGTAACAGAACTATATGTCCCATGATGGTGAGCAGCATAACTATGTGTTTCTTGAGGGTGAGTAACAGAACTATACGTCCCTTGATGGTGAGTAACAGAACTATATGTCCCTTGATGGTGAGTAACAGAACTACATGTTCCTTGAAGGTTAGTAACAGAACTATATGTTTGTTGATGGTGAGTAACATAACTATACGTCCCTTGATGGTGAGTAACATAACTATATTTGTCTTGATGGTGAGTAACAGGACTCTATGTTCCTTGATGGTGAGTAACAGAACTATATGTCCCTTGATGGTGAGTAACATAACTATAGGTTTGTTGATGGTGAGCAACATAACTATATATTCCTTGATGGTGAGTAACATAATTATATGTCTGTTGATGGTGAGTAACAGAACTATATTTGTCTTGATGGTGAGTAACAGAACTATATGTTTGTTGATGGTGAGTAACATAATTATATGTTTGTTGATGGTGAGTAACATAATTATATGTTCCTTGATGGTGAGTAACATAATTATATGTTTGTTGATGGTGAGTAACATAATTATATGTTCCTTGATGGTGAGTAACATAATTATATGTTTGTTGATGGTGAGTAACAGAACTATATTTGTCTTGATGGTGAGTAACAGAACTATATGTTTGTTGATGGTGAGTAACATAATTATATGTTTGTTGATGGTGAGTAACAGAACTATATTTGTCTTGATGGTGAGTAACGGAACTATATTTTTATTGATCATGAGTAACAAAATTATATGTTCCTTGATGGTGAGTAACAAAACGATATGTTCCTTGATGGTGAGTAACAAACCTATATGTTCCTTGATGGTGAGTAACATAATTATATGTTTGTTGATGGTGAGTAACAGAACTATATTTGTCTTGATGGTGAGTAACGGAACTATATTTTTCTTGATTATGAGTAACAAAACTATATGTTCCTTGATTATGAGTAACAAAACTATATGTTCCTTGATTATGAGTAACAAAACTATATGTTCCTTGATGGTGAGCAACGAACTGTAACAGAGTTTGTATATTGCTTTTTATTTTCCCCTGCAGCCATCAACATCACCCGGGCCAGGTTCAGTGGGAATGATGAGTTTGGGTACACCTCGTTCATGGCGTACTCTTCCATCCCCAGTCTCAGTGTCTACTACGAGTTCCAACTGAAACTAACGTTCGCCGACAGAGCCTCAGCTCTGAAGGACAACCTCATCCTCTTCTCTGGACAGAAAGGACAGGGTGAGGATGGAGCAGTCTATTTTTCTTTTGTTAAAGGAGAGTTGAATTCCATTCAACCTTTAGGATTTTTCATTCATTTGTTTTCAAAAGGAGTGGGGCAGTCCCAATGTGTGGCTCCTAATAGATTTTTCAGGGCGATAGATTACACGCACGCACGCAGGCACA
Organism: Oncorhynchus clarkii lewisi; assembly: GCF_045791955.1. Taxonomy (NCBI): domain Eukaryota; kingdom Metazoa; phylum Chordata; class Actinopteri; order Salmoniformes; family Salmonidae; genus Oncorhynchus; species Oncorhynchus clarkii. Next base: position 52,157,855 of record NC_092169.1, read on the forward strand.
CACACACACGCACACACACAAACACACACACACAAACACACTCTCTCTCCCACACACACACACACACACAGACTTTCCACTCACTTTCCCGCTAATAAAGATATTTTTGCCAAGGGACTCCCTTTGGCAGAGTACGAGACTGTTTCAACCTGTTTTCTACTGATGAGTGTTCCAGACATCTCTCTGCAATTAATTCAACTCTCATCTAAACTATTGTTTTCGACTTCAAGAGTTTTTTATCTTCTTTCAGAGAGGGTTATAAAATAAAGACTGTAGCTGGCAGCCAATGGATGAAGAGGTGATACAAGCAAGCAAATGACTCCCATTAATTTATGTTAATAGCTTTTAATGTTCTTTGATATGAGGCAGATGAGACATAAATTGGATACACTATTAATAAGGGACAGATGTAGCGCTATCCTTCCTTCCTTCCTTCCTTCCTTCCTTCCTTCCTTCCTTCCTTCCTTCCTTCCTTCCTTCCTTCCTTCCTTCCTTCCTTCCTTTCCTTCCTTCATTCCTTCCTTCCTTCCTTACTTTCTTCCATCCTTCCTTCCTTCCTTTCCTTCCTTCCTTCCTTCCTTCCTTCCCTTTCCTTTCCTTTCCTTCCTTACTTTTAAATGTTTCCTTTCTCTCAGGTCAACTTTAATAGCTGCTTAACTGAATGCCATGTCATCAGTGCACAGTATGTTTAATCAAAAGACAGAGGGTGCATCCCAAATGGCACCCTATTTCCTATATGGTGCATATGTAGCCCACAGGGCTCTGGTCAAAACTAGCACTATGTAGGGAATAGGGTGCCATTTGGGACAGCTGAATAGGAAACACAAGGGTTGGGTTGTGGATCTTCTGCACTTGGCTGGTTCCCTCTAGAGATGACTATTTAGGGTGATTCATAGAGGGAGAGGAGGAAGGAGACAGCCAACTTGAATAATGATGCAGTCGTGGGGGGAAGGAACCGAACAGAAAGACTAGCACTGTACAAAGAAAGAAAGAGGACAAAATAAAAAGAGGGAAATGAAAAGGGAAGGATGACGAACAACGAACAACTATAATTGGTCTGATAAATTGACATCAAACCTCCATGGGACATCCAGTAGAATGATTTGCTTTATATTCAACATGTTGGATTGTATGACAACAATTACAAAATGTCTAATCAAGTTAGACGTTTTCGAACTTTAGAAGCTATTGTACCAAACATAGATATACAAACTATTGAAGAAATAGAAAAGTAGGAAGTATATAAAACCAAAAGTAGTCCTCTGTGACGCTGGTCCCTCCACCCATATACTGCTCCATGAAGCACAACCATCCTTCACTAGATGGTGTGACAAAGACTTCCTCACCCCAAAAAAACATCAAGATTATTGACATAGTCATTGTTTTAGCTTAGATTCATTCAGACAGTTTTGAGGCAGAAATGGGGTTCAGCAATGTCACATAGGTAATATTTTGAAATGTTATGCAGCACATAGTAGTCGGACTACTTGATGATCCCATTACACTTTGTGAGATACGAGTCCATGTCATATGGTCCAGATATATAATACATATCCTATAGGCATTTAATCATCATGCAGCGTGTAATCTATATTGAATATATGATATGTGTTCTATATTGTATACATGTGTTCTGTATTGTATACATGTGTTCTGTATTGTATATATGTGTTCTATATTGTACACATGTGTTCTATATTGTATACATGTGTTCTATATTGTATATATGTGTTCTGTATTGTATATATGTGTTCTGTATTGTATATATGTGTTCTATATTGTATATATGTGTTCTATATTGTATATATGTGTTCTGTATTGTATATATGTGTTCTGTATTGTATATATATGTTCTATATTGTACACATGTGTTCTATATTGTATGTACAGTGCCTTGCAAAATTATTCGGCCCCCTTGAACTTTGCGACCTTTTGCCACATTTCAGGCTTCAAACATAAAGATATAAAACTGTATTTTTTAGTGAAGAATCAACAACAAGTGGGACACAATCATGAAGTGGAACGACATTTATTGGATATTTCAAACTTTTTTAACATTGGGCGTGCAAAATTATTCAGCCCCTTTACTTTCAGTGCAGCAAACTCTCTCCAGAAGTTCAGTGAGGATCTCTGAATGATCCAATGTTGACCTAAATGACTAATGATGATAAATACAATCCACCTGTGTGTAATCAAGTCTCCGTATAAATGCACCTGCACTGTGATAGTCTCAGAGGTCCGTTAAAAGCGCAGAGAGCATCATGAAGAACAAGGAACACACCAGGCAGGTCCGAGATACTGTTGTGAAGAAGTTTAAAGCCGTATTTGGATACAAAAAGATTTCCCAAGCTTTAAACATCCCAAGGAGCACTGTGCAAGCGATAATATTGAAATGGAAGGAGTATCAGACCACTGCAAATCTAGCAAGACCTGGCCGTTCCTCTAAACTTTCAGCTCATACAAGGAGAAGACTGATCAGACATGCAGCCAAGAGGCCCATGATCACTCTGGATGAACTGCAGAGATCTACAGCTGAGGTGGGAGACTCTGTCCATAGGACAACAATCAGTCGTATATTGCACAAATCTGGCCTTTATGGAGAGTGGCAAGAAGAAAGCCATTTCTTAAAGATATCCATTAAAAGTGTTGTTTAAAGTTTGCCACAAGCCACCTGGGAGACACACCAAACATGTGGAAGAAGGTGCTCTGGTCAGATGAAACCAAAATTGAACTTTTTGGCAACAATGCAAAACGTTATGTTTGGCGTAAAAGCAACACAGCTGAACACACTATCCCCACTGTCAAACATGGTGGTGGCAGCATCATGGTTTGGGCCTGCTTTTCTTCAGCAGGGACAGGGAAGATGGTTAAAATTGATGGGAAGATGGATGGAGCCAAATACAGGACCATTCTGGAAGAAAACCTGATGGAGTCTGCAAAAGACCTGAGACTGGGACGCAGATTTGTCTTCCAACAAGACAATGATCCAAAACATAAAGCAAAATCTACAATGGAATGGTTCAAAAATAAACATATCCAGGTGTTAGAATGGCCAAGTCAAAGTCCAGACCTGAATCCAATCGAGAATCTGTGGAAAGAACTGAAAACTGCTGTTCAAATGCTCTCCATCCAACCTCACTGAGCTCGAGCTGTTTTGCAGGGAGGAATGGGAAAAAATGTCAGTCTCTCGATGTGCAAAACTGATAGAGACATACCCCAAGCGACTTACAGCTGTAATCGCAGCAAAAGGTGGCGCTACAAAGTATTACCTTAAGGGGGCTGAATAATTTTGCACGCCCAATTTTTCAGTTTTTGATATGTTAAAAAAGTTTGAAATATCCAATAAATGTCGTTCCACTGATTGTGTCCCACAATACAGTTTTATATCTTTATGTTTGAAGCCTGAAATGTGGCAAAAGGTCGCAAAGTTCAAGGGGGCCGAATACTTTCGCAAGGCACTGTATGTGTTCTCTATTGTGTATATGATATGTGTTCTATTTTGTATGTATAATATATGTTCTATATTGTATATATGTGTTCTATATTGCATATATGAAATATGTGTTCGAAACTGTATATGTGTATATACAGCACCTAGAGATGAACGTACTTTGGTGCGAAAAGTGCAAATTAATCCCAGAACAACAGCAAAGGACCTTGTGAAGATGCTGGAGGAAACAGGTACAAAAGTATCTATACCCACAGTAAAACGAGTCCTATATCGACATAACCTGAAAGGCCCCTATTTTGTATATATGTGTTCTATATTGTGTATATGATATGTGTTCTATATTGTATATATGTGTTCTATATTGTATATATGTGTTCTATATTGTATATATGTGTTCTATATTGTATATATGTGTTCTATATTGTATATATGTGTTCTATATTGTATATTTGATATACAGTTGAAGTCAGATGTTTACATACACATAGGTTGGAGTCATTAAATCTCACTTTTCAACCACTCCACAAATTTCTTGTTTACAAACTATAGTTTTGGCAAGTCGGTTAGGACATCTACTTTGTGCATGACACAAGTAATTTTTCCAACAATTGTTTAAAGACAGATTATTTCACTTATAATTCACTGTATCACAATTCCAGTGGGTCAGAAGTTTACATTAACTAAGTTGACTGTGTCTTTAAAAAGCTTGGATATTTCCAGAAAATGTCATGGCTTTAGAAGCTTCTGATAGGCTGATAGACATAATTTCAGTCAATTGGAGGTGTACCTGTGCATGTATTTCAAGGCCTACCTTCAAACTCAGTGTCCTTTTTGCTTGACATCATGGGGAAATACTGTAGACCTCCACAAGTCTGGTTCATCCTTGGGAGCAATTTCCAAATGCCTGAAGGTACCACGTTCACCTGTACAAACAATAGTACGCAAGTATAAGCACCATGGGTCCACGCAGCCGTCATACCGCTCAGGAAGGAGACGCGTTCTGTCTCCTAGAGATGAACGTACTTTGGTGCGAAAAGTGCAAATCAATCCCAGAACAACAGCAAAGGACCTTGTGAAGATGCTGGAGGAAACAGGTACAAAAGTATCTATACCCACAGTAAAACGAGTCCTATATCGACATAACCTGAAAGGCCGCTCAGCAAGGAAGAAGCCACTGCTCCAAAACCGCTATAAAAAAGCCAGACTACGGTTTGCTACTGCACATGGGGACAAAGAAGGTACTTTTTGGAGAAATGTCCTCTGGTCTGATGAAACAAAAATAGAACTGTTTGGCCATAATGACCATCATTATGTTTGGAGGAAAAAGGGGGAGGCTTGCAAGCCAAAGAACACCATTCCAACCGTGAAGCACGGGGATGGCAGCATCATGTTGTTAGGGTGCTTTGCTGCAGGAGGGACTGGTGCACTTCACAAAATAAATGGCATCATGAGGGAGGAAAATTATGTGGATATATTGAAGCAACATCTCAAGACATCAGTCAGGAAGTTAAAGCTTGGTTGCAAATGGGTCTTCCAAATGGACAATGACCCCAAGCATACTTTCAAAGTTGTGGCAAAATGGCTGAAGGACAACAGAGTCAAGGTATTGGAGGGCCATCACAAAGCCCTGACCTTAATCCCATAGAACATTTGTGGGCAGAACTGAAAAGAGTGTGCGAGCATGGAGGCCTACAAACCTGACTCAGTTACACCAGCTCTGTCAGGAGGAATTGTCCAAAATTCACCCAACTTATTGTGGGAAGCTTGTGGAAGGCTACCCAAAATGTTTGACCAAAGTTAAACAATTTAATGGCTATGCTACCAAATACTAATTAAGTGTATGTGAACTTCTGACCCACTGGGAATGTGATGAAAGAAATAAAAGCTGAAATAAATAATTCTCTCTACTATTATTCTGACATTTCACATTCTTCAAATAAAGTGGTGATCCTAACTGACCTAAGTCAGGGAATTGTTACTAGGATGGGTGGAGCATGGGCGGTTATGGGCGGAGCAGTCACCGCCTGGTCCGGCAACTGCTCCGCCCATAACCGTAAGGCTCTCCAGAGGTTAGTGAGGTCTGGTGTAGGTGTCCTGCCCTCCAGGACACCTACACCACCCGATGTCACAGGAAGGCCAAAAAGATCATCAAGGACGACAACCACCCGAGCCACTGCCTGTTCACCCCGCTATCATCCAGAAGGCGAGGTCAGTACAGGTGCATCAAAGCTGGGACAGAGAGACTGAAAAACAGCTTCTATCTCAAGGCCATCAGACTGTTAAACAGCCACCACTAACATTGAGGGGCTGCTTTCAACATACTGATTCAACTCTAGCCACTTTAATAATGGAACAATTGATGTAATAAATGTATCACTAGCCACTTTAAACAATGCCACTTTATATAATGTTTACATACCCTACATTTCTCATATCATATGTATATACTGTACTCTATGCCATCTACTGCATCTTGCCATCTTGATGTAATAAATGTATCACTAGCCACTTTAAACAATGGCACTTTATATGTTTACATACCCTACATTACTCATCTCATGTGTATATACTGTACTCCATACCATCTACTGCATCTTGCCTATGCCGTTCGGCCATCACTCATTCATGTATTTTTATGTACATATTCTTATTCATTCCTTTATACTTATGTGTATAAGGTAGTTGTGAAATTGTTAGGTTAGATTACTTGTTACATATTACTGCATGGTTGGAACTAGAAGCACAAGCATTTCCCTACACTTGCATTAACATCTGCTAACCCTGTGTATGTGACAAATACAATTTGATTTGATTTGAGGATTAAATGTCAGGAATTATGAAAAACTGAGTTTAAATGTATTTGGCTTAGGTGCATGTTAACTTCTGACTTCCACTGTATATGTGTTCTGTATTGTATATATGTGTTCTGTATTGTATATATGTGTTCTATATTGTATACATGTGTTCTGTATTGTATATATATGTGTTCTGTATTGTATATATATGTGTTCTGTATTGTATATATGTGTTCTGTATTGTATATATGTGTTCTGTATTGTATATATGTGTTCTGTATTGTATATATATGTGTTCTGTATTGTATATATGATATGTGTTCTATATTGTATATATGTGTTCTATATTGTATATATGTGTTCTATATTGTATATATGTGTTCTGTATTGTATATATGTGTTCTGTATTGTATATATATGTGTTCTGTATTGTATATATATGTGTTCTATATTGTATATATGATATGTGTTCTATATTGTATATATGTGTTCTATATTGTATATATGATATGTGTTCTATATTGTATATATGATATGTGTTCTATATTGTATATATGTGTTCTATATTGTATATATGTGTTCTGTATTGTATATATATGTGTTCTATATTGTATATATGTGTTCTGTATTGTATATATGTGTTCTATATTGTATATATGTGTTCTGTATTGTATATATGTGTTCTGTATTGTATGTTTGTGTTCTGTATTGTATATATGATATGTGTTCTATATTGTATATATGTGTTCTGTATTGTATATATGAAATATGTGTTCTATATTGTATGTATGTGTTCTGTATTGTATATATGTGTTCTGTATTGTATATATGTGTTCTATATTGTATATATGTGTTCTATATTGTATGTTTGTGTTCTGTATTGTATATATGATATGTGTTCTATATTGTATATATGTGTTCTGTATTGTATATATGAAATATGTGTTCTATATTGTATGTATGTGTTCTGTATTGTATATACAGTGGGACAAAAAAGTATTTAGTCAGCCACCAATTGTGCAAGTTCTCCCACTTAAAAAGATGAGAGAGGCCTGTAATTTTCAACATAGGTACACTTCAACTATGACAGACAAAATGAGAAGAAAAAAAATCCAGAAAATCACATTGTAGGATTTTTTATGAATTTATTTGCAAATTATGGTGGAAAATAAGTATTTGGTCAATAACAAAAGTTTATCTCAATACTTTGTTATATACCCTTTGTTGGCAATGACAGAGGTCAAACGTTTTCTGTAAGTCTTCACAAGGTTTTCACACACTGTTGCTGGTATTTTGGCCCATTCTTCCATGCAGATCTCCTCTAGAGCAGTGATGTTTTGGGGCTGTTGCTGGGCAACGCGGACTTTCAACTCCCTCCAAAGATTTTCATTGGGTTTGAGATCTGGAGACTGGCTAGGCCACTCCAGGACCTTTAAATGCTTTTTACGAAGCCACTCTTTCGTTGCCCGGGCGGTGTGTTTGGGATCATTGTCATGCTGAAATACCCAGCCACGTTTCATCTTCAATGCCCTTGCTGATGGTAGGCTTTGTTACTTTGGTCCCAGCTCTCTGCAGGTCATTCACTAGGTCCCCCCATGTGGTTCTGGGATTTTTGCCACCGTTCTTGTGATCATTTTGCGATCAGCTTGTGATCTTGCGTGGAGCCCCAGATCGAGGGAGATTATCAGTGGTCTTGTATGTCTTCCAGTTCCTAATAATTGCTCCCACAGTTGATTTCTTCAAACCAAGCTGCTTACCTATTGCAGATTCAGTCTTCCCAGCCTGGTGTAGGTCTACAATTTTGTTTCTGGTGTCCTTTGACAGCTCTTTGGTCTTGGCCATAGTGGAGTTTGGAGTGTGACTGTTTGAAGTTGTGGACAGGTGTCTTTTATACTGATAACAAGTTCAAACAGGTGCCATTAATACAGGTAACAAGTGGAGGACAGAGGAGCCTCTTAAAGAAGAAGTTACAGGTCTGTGAGAGCCAGACATCTTGCTTGTTTGTAGGTGACCAAATACTTATTTTCCACCATAATTTGCAAATAAATTCATAAAAAATCCTACAATGTGATTTTCTGGATTTTTTTCCTTCTCATTTTGTCTGTCATAGTTGAAGTGTACATATGATGAAAATTACAGGCCTCTCTCATCTTTGTAAGTGGGAGAACTTGCACAATTGGTGGCTGACTAAATACTTTTTTGCCCCACTGTATATGTGTGTGTTCCATATTTTAATTATATGGTTACAGGCATTGATGGAGATGACTTCCTAGTTCTGGGGGTTCGGAATGGCAGAATTGTTCACAAGTTCAACCTTGGATCTGGTGTGGGAACCATGGTCAGCGACCGGCTGAACCGTGAGATCGATATCCACACTGTGAACTTTGGCAGATCCAAGAGAACAGGATGGTTAAAGGTGCTTTGCTTTTTCAGTATCTTTCTACCCCTGAAAATAATGTGTAATCGATAGTGTGAGTCTCTTGGATGTTTTAGGATATGTTTCATTTTGTAAAAAGGTTCCTTAATGCACTGTCATCTGAAAACATGACTGTTCCCATTCTGAGGTCAGAGGTCTGTGACTGGAATCTAAGCTCATATGTCCATTGACAGACTGCTATAATAGGAGTCTTCTCTTTGCTGATCCATTGACAGACTGCTATAATAGGAGTCTTCTCTTTGCTGATCCATTGACAGACTGTTATAATAGGAGTCTTCTCTTTGCTGATCCATTGACAGACTGCTATAATAGGAGTCTTCTCTTTGGTGATCCATTGACAGGCTGCTATAATAGGAGTCTTCTCTTTGCTGATCCATTGACAGACTGCTATAATAGGAGTCTTCTCTTTGCTGATCCATTGACAGACTGCTATAATAGGAGTCTTCTCTTTGCTGATCCATTGACAGACTGCTATAATAGGAGTCTTGTCTTTGTGGATCCATCAAGGCAGAGCCTGAGTATGGTGTACTGAATCATTTCTGTATCCTTTCAGGTGGACGGACAGAGAAACAGGACAGGCTCTTCTCCAGGCCACCTGGCAGGTCTCAACGCGCAAAGCCAAGTCTTTGTAGGAGGATATAATGAATATACTCCTGAACTACTGCCCCTCGGATCCAGGTTTCGCAATGGCTTTCAAGGTAAGACATTACAGTGACTCCAACAGCTTTCACAGCAAGACATTACAGTGACTGTAGTATTGCAACTATAAGTAACTACTACCACCACTACTGACTATAGTGAGTATAAAATTGAACTGATAAAATGAATATAAACACCTTTTTACAACAAAAACATTTTTCACAGTGTTTGTAACATGGCCTCGACGTCTGTAGAGTGGCAGCAGCTGGCTAGTTGCAGGCAGTCAGACAGTCAGAGGGAGTGCAATACCATTCAGAGGGGGGAGATCAGTGGCAGCAGCATAGTGGCAGGCTAGTTGCAGACAGTCAGAGGGAGTGCAATACCATTCAGAGTGGGGAGATGAGGTTAGAATAGAGCTCCAACGTTGATTGTGCCTGCGTCCTTTAAAGGGGCAATCTGGGATTGGTAAAATTTTTTTTTTTTTACTTTTAAATTGATCATATATAGCCATTGAGTGTTGAGGAATATAACTTATAAATGCCTCATGAGCTTAGTTCAACTGCCGTACCCCATCAGAACCCCCAAACATAAGCTTGTTTTTAATGCATTGTTTGTAAACACTGTAATTGTAAACAAAACTCTGTAAAGCTTCAAAACATGATTAAAACTTCACTTTGATCTCATGGATGGTCAGTCCTTGCATCCATAGCTTCGTCTATGAATTTTACATTTCTCCAGCCCCATCCCTCAGCTGTTTACCAAAAACAGTGGCTGGTTAACAGTTTAGCTGTTTTTGAATCATAGATTGTCCCTTTAATCACTTCACGCCTGTAAAGTTATGCATTCTCTGCAAATCCCATTTGGCCCGCTCATAAGTCAGTCAGACAAGGGCACCATCCAGATGACGGTTGTCATAATCAGAATCAATTCTATTGGCTCCCAGCTGACCCTTAATGAAGCCTATGGTTACATCCCAGATGGCAACCTATTCCCTATATAGTGCACTACTTTTGACCAGAGCCCTATTAGCCTCCTGGTTTAAAGGTAGTGCAGTGTATAGGCAACAGGGTGGCATTTGGGACAGAGCATCCTGAGTATAGTGTTGATTGTGATTGCTAATGCGAGTGGAGCAGCGTGGTGGGGATATCACCTCCATAACTAACAGTAATGATAATAACAGATATGAATATCATCACAAGTTGTTAAGGCACACGATGCTGCTGCCTCCACCGTGGTTATTGTCATGATGATGATGATGATGATGATGATGATGCCTTGTTATTGTGAAAGATCACTGTACTTTAAATGAAGGTGAACAAGTATTTTTCCATTTGGTGGTTATATATGCAGACAGGAGCAATCTCCCATGCTGCGTCCCAAATATAGTGCACTACCTTTTGACCAGAGCCGAATGGGGGTCAAAAGTAGTGCACTAAATAGGGAATATGGTACTGTTTGGGACGTAACCCGTCTGTCTGTTTGGTTCTATTGAACAAACATCCCAATGATTCATTCATCTCTGGATAAACATACACGCTTTGGAATGAAAATCAGCCTCTCTCTCTCACACACACACACGCACACACGCACGCACGCACGCACGCACGCGCGCAGTAGTGGTGCTGTACTGTGGTCCCACCATCCAAAATGGCATCCTATTCCCTACATAGTGCACTACCCAATGGGCCCTGGTCGAAAGTGGTGCACTTTACAGGGAATAGGGTGCAGTTTGGGATATACACAAAGACACTTCTGCTACTGCTGTATCCCTAAACATGTCCTGGGTCAATTAATTTACACCTGCTAATCAAATAATGACAAACTAACCAGAGAGAAAGACACCAGCGCAGAGTGGGTGTGTTTGTTATGGCCATGTTGTGTTTGTTATGGCCACATGGAGATGTGTTTGTTATGGCCACATGGAGATGTGTTTGTTATGGCCACGTTGAGATGTGTTTGTTATGCCCACATGGAGATGTGTTTGTTGCCACGTTGAGATGTGTTTGTTATGGCCACGTTGAGATGTGTTTGTTATGGCCACATGGAGATGTGTTTGTTGCCACGTTGAGATGTGTTTGTTATGGCCACGTTGAGATGTGTTTGTTATGGCCACGTTGAGATGTGTTTGTTATGGCCACGTTGAGATGTGTTTGTTATGGCCACATGGAGATGTGTTTGTTATGGCCACGTTGAGATGTGTTTGTTGCCACGTTGAGATGTGTTTGTTATGGCCACATGGAGATGTGTTTGTTATGGCCACGTTGAGATGTGTTTGTTATGGCCACGTTGAGATGTGTTTGTTGCCACGTTGAGATGTGTTTGTTATGGCCACGTTGAGATGTGTTTGTTATAGCCACGTTGAGATGTGTTTGTTATGGCCACGTTGAGATGTGTTTGTTATGGCCACATGGAGATGTGTTTGTTATGGCCACGTTAAGATGTGTTTGTTGCCACGTTGAGATGTGTTTGTTATGGCCACGTTGAGATGTGTTTGTTATGGCCACGTTGAGATGTGTTTGTTATGGCCACATGGAGATGTGTTTGTTATGGCCACATTGTGTTTGTTATGGCCACGGTGAGATGTGTTTGTTATGGCCATATGGAGATGTGTTTGTTATGGCCACATGGAGATGTGTTTGTTATGGCCACGTTGTGTTTGTTATGGCCACATGGAGATGTGTTTGTTATGATATATTGCCTTTTTCTGTAGCGTGAGTCAGTTTGATGCACAAGTCCAACCCCTGGAGAGAACGCTAGTAAAATGAGTTGGGGAAAGGGGTTGAATGCATAGAAATATAATTCATATTCTGTTGTTGAGTTGTTGTTCTTCATCAGGTGTGTTGACTTGTTGTTCTCCATCAGCTGTGTTGACTTGGTGTTCTAAATCAGCTGTGTTGACTTGGTGTTCTAAATCAGCTGTGTTGACTTGTTGTTCTCCATCAGCTGTGTTGAGTTGTTGTTCTTCACCAGCTGTGTTGAGTTGTTGTTCTCCATCAGCTGTGTTGAGTTGTTGTTCTAAATCTGCCTTGTTGACTTGTTGTTCTCCATCAGCTGTGTTGACTTGTTGTTCTCCATCAGCTGTGTTGAGTTGTTGTTCTCCATCAGCTGTGTTGAGTTGTTGTTCTTCACCAGCTGTGTTGACTTGTTGTTCTTCACCAGCTGTGTTGAGTTGTTGTTCTCCATCAGCTGTGTTGACTTGGTGTTCTTCACCAGCTGTGTTGAGTTGTTGGAGATGGAGATGTGTTTGTTATGGCCACGTTGTGTTTGTTATGGCCACGTTGTGTTTGTTTGTTATGGCCACATGGAGATGTGTTTGTTATGGCCACGTTGTGTTTGTTATGGCCACGTGGAGATGTGTTTGTTATGGCCACGTTGAGATGTGTTTGTTATGGCCACATGGAGATGTGTTTGTTATGGCCACGTTGAGATGTGTTTGTTGCCACGTTGAGATGTGTTTGTTATGGCCACGTTGAGATGTGTTTGTTATGGCCACGTTGAGATGTGTTTGTTATGGCCACATGGAGATGTGTTTGGTATGGCCACATTGTGTTTGTTATGGCCACGGTGAGATGTGTTTGTTATGGCCACATGGAGATGTGTTTGTTATGGCCACATGGAGATGTGTTTGTTATGGCCACGTTGTGTTTGTTATGGCCACATGGAGATGTGTTTGTTATGGCCACGTTGTGTTTGTTATGGCCACGTTGTGTTTGTTTGTTATGGCCACGTTGTGTTTGTTATGGCCACGTGGAGATGTGTTTGTTATGGCCACGCTGAGATGTGTTTGTTATGGCCACATGGAGATGTGTTTGTTATGGCCACGTTGAGATGTGTTTGTTATGGCCACATGGAGATGTGTTTGTTATGGCCACATTGTGTTTGTTATGGCCACGGTGAGATGTGTTTGTTATGGCCACATGGAGATGTGTTTGTTATGGCCACATGGAGATGTGTTTGTTATGGCCACGTTGAGATGTGTTTGTTATGGCCACATGGAGATGTGTTTGTTATGGCCACATGGAGATGTGTTTGTTATGGCCACGTTGTGTTTGTTATGGCCACATGGAGATGTGTTTGTTATGGCCACGTTGTGTTTGTTATGGCCACGTTGTGTTTGTTTGTTATGGCCACATGGAGATGTGTTTGTTATGGCCACGTTGTGTTTGTTATGGCCACTTTGAGATGTGTTTGTTATGGCCACATGGAGATGTGTTTGTTATGGCCACTTTGTGTTTGTTATGGCCACGGTGAGATGTGTTTGTTATGGCCACATGGAGATGTGTTTGTTATGGCCACGTTGAGATGTGTTTGTTATGGCCACATGGAGATGTGTTTGTTATGGCCACATGGAGATGTGTTTGTTATGGCCATGTTGAGATGTGTTTGTTTGTTGCCACGTTGAGCTAAGTTTGTTGTTGAGATGTGTTTGTTATGGCCATGTTGTTTCTTACTGGATCACAGGATAACGAAGTAGCCTTGTCCCAGACAGAATGGCCCTAGGGCATGATAACTATTTCCTGTTTCTGTAGCGTGAGTAGCCTTGTCCAGATACAATGGCCCATAGGGCAGGAGATATATTGCCTTTTTCTGTAGCGTGAGTCAGTTTGATGCACAAGTCCAACCCCTGGAGAGAACGCTAGTAAAATGAGTTGGGGAAAGGGGTTGAATGCATAGAAATATAATTCATATTCTGTTGTTGAGTTGTTGTTCTTCATCAGGTGTGTTGACTTGTTGTTCTCCATCAGCTGTGTTGACTTGGTGTTCTAAATCAGCTGTGTTGACTTGGTGTTCTAAATCAGCTGTGTTGACTTGTTGTTCTCCATCAGCTGTGTTGAGTTGTTGTTCTTCACCAGCTGTGTTGAGTTGTTGTTCTCCATCAGCTGTGTTGAGTTGTTGTTCTAAATCTGCCTTGTTGACTTGTTGTTCTCCATCAGCTGTGTTGACTTGTTGTTCTCCATCAGCTGTGTTGAGTTGTTGTTCTCCATCAGCTGTGTTGAGTTGTTGTTCTTCACCAGCTGTGTTGACTTGTTGTTCTTCACCAGCTGTGTTGAGTTGTTGTTCTCCATCAGCTGTGTTGACTTGGTGTTCTTCACCAGCTGTGTTGAGTTGTTGTTCTTCACCAGCTGTGTTGAGTTGTTGTTCTTCATCAGCTGTGTTGACTTGGTGTTCTTCATCAGCTGTGTTGAGTTGTTGTTCTTCACCAGCTGTGTTGAGTTGTTGTTCTTCACCAGCTGTGTTGACTTGTTGTTCTCCATCAGCTGTGTTGACTTGTTGTTCTCCATCAGCTGTGTTGACTTGTTGTTCTCCATCAGCTGTGTTGAGTTGTTGTTCTCCATCAGCTGTGTTGAGGTGTTGTTCTTCATCAGCTGTGTTGAGTTGTTGTTCTCCATCAGCTGTGTTGAGTTGTTGTTCTCCATCAGCTGTGTTGAGTTGTTGTTCTTCATCAGCTGTGTTGAGTTGTTGTCCTCCATCAGCTGTGTTGACTTGTTGTTCTCCATCAGCTGTGTTGACTTGTTGTTCTTCATCAGCTGTGTTGAGTTGTTGTCCTCCATCAGCTGTGTTGACTTGTTGTTCTCCATCAGCTGTGTTGACTTGTTGTTCTTCATCAGCTGTGTTGAGATGTTGTTCAGCTGCCTATGTATTGTATTTGTCTGCGAAGCTGTTGAAATCAAACACAATAATCACATAGCATGCCAACAGCTTGCCCTAAACAAGATGGTAATAAAAGATACATTTAAGTGTGAAATATATGCATGTTTAAAAAAAAGATTTTCAAAATAGAACAATTATGTCAAATTTCATGATGGCAAGATGTTTAATGAGATTTTAACAAGATATTACTGTAATGTTTTTCTTTAGACTTCGACAATGGGTTTATCATAATAACTAAAGGTCATATCTTACAGACTCTCATTTCATCAAACTGTGACACATTAAGATAATACACACACGGGTTGGTTTTTACCTTCGTTAAATGTTTGCACTTTAGCGTCCGTTTGTATTGTGATTAGATTTCTATATGCCTCAGGCATTCAGAGCTGCCTGGTGTTGATTCCCTTCCATCAGACTGTCAGAAATACCTTTTGATCTTCTTATAGGTGGGATTTACTTGTCTAAAACAAATGATAAACGTAGTTTGCACCGAGAGTTTTGTAATTTATTGATGTGGTTGAAGGGACTGGCATTAATTTTTAGCTGTAACACCAGTGATAAGAAGTTACTTCAGATGGTCAAAGGTTACTGTTATATTAACTCATTGGTTTTGACATTAATAGTCCATTCCGAAAATAATGCCTTTAAAACAATGCTAGTCTATTCATTGAAATATTATGCCTTTAAAACAATGCTAGTCTATTCATTGAAATATTATGCCTTTAAAACAATGCTAGTCTATTCATTGAAATATTATGCCTTTAAAACAATGCTAGTCTATTCATTGAAATATTATGCCTTTAAAACAATGCTAGTCTATTCATTGCATATGCTGTTCTAACAGTATGTGAGGTGTTGATACTCTGGATCTGACTGATTGGACATCAATATGGTTTGAATCTCAAATGGCAACATATTCCCTATATAGTTCACTACCTCTGACCAGAAATAGTGCCCTGTATAGGGAATGTGGTGCCATTTAGGACACACCCTGAACTCTGTTAGCTCAAACATAATTTTCTCAGTGTCATCTACAGTATCCTCTTATCTAATACCAAACATCACCCTCCCCATCCTCTTATCTAATACCAAACATCACCCTCCTCATCCTCTTATCTAATACCAAACATCACCCTCCTCATCCTCTTATCTAATACCAAACATCACCCTCCTCATCCTCTTATCTAATACCAAACATCACCCTCCCCATCCTCTTATCTAATACCAAACATCACCCTCCTCATCCTCTTATCTAATACCAAACATCACCCTCCTCATCCTCTTATCTAATACCAAACATCACCCTCCTCATCCTCTTATCTAATACCAAACATCACCCTCCTCATCCTCTTATCTAATACCAAACATCACCCTCCTCATCCTCTTATCTAATACCAAACATCACCCTCATATCTAATACCAAACATCACCCTCCTCATCCTCTTATCTAATACCAAGCATCATCCTCCTCATCCTCTTACCTCTTATTCCTCATCTAATACCAAACGTCACCCACATCGTCCTCTTATCTAATACCAAACATCACCCTCATCATCCTCTTATCTCATACCAAACATCACCCACATCGTCCTCTTATCTAAGTCCAAACGTCACCCACATCGTCCTCTTATTTCATACCAAACGTCACCCACATCGTCCTTTTATCTCATACCAAACGTCACCCACATCGTCCTCTTATCTCATACCAAACGTCACCCACATCGTCCTCTTATCTCATACCAAACGTCACCCACATCGTCCTCTTATCTCATACCAAACGTCACCCACATTGTCCTCTTATCTCATACCAAACGTCACCCACATCGTCCTCTTATCTCATACCAAACGTCACCCACATCGTCCTCTCTTAGCTAATGGCAAACATAACCCTCATAACCCTCATCTTCTTTAACCATCTGAAATTGTTAGCGACAGTATATACTTGCAGTTTGGCCACACACACACACACACACACACATACACACACACACACACACGCACACATACACACACACACACACACACTCACACACACACACATGCATGCGCACACAGAAGTCTTTCATTGTAGATGACAGTGATCTAATGGGATGACAGTTTGAAGATTAAAAATGAATGCTGCTGTTGTTTCCCTGAAGCAATGAGAATCGAAGGTAACAGGGCTGGAAACACGCACACGCAGACACACACACACACACACACACACACACACACACACACACAGGCAGAGCTAGAGACGGCATCATGCCATGATAATTCCTGCGTGAACATGGCATTTCCACAGCGCCCTGTTTATTCCAATGACTAATGCTGCAGATAGAGCGAGAAGGGGGTCTGCGCACAGTGCAGAGATGGTGTGTGTCTCGGCAAGATGCAATAGACAGAATATTTTCCCTGTTGCAGTAGACAGAATATTTTCCCTGTTGTAGTAGACAGAATATTTTCCCTGTTGCAGACAGAATATTTCCCGTTGTAGTAGACAGAATATTTTCCCTGTTGTAGTAGACAGAATATTTTCCCTGTTGTAGTTGACAGAATATTTCCCCTGTTGCAGTAGACAGAATATTTCCCCTGTTGTAGTAGACAGAATATTTCCCTTGTTGTAGTAGACAGAATATTTCCCCTGTTGTAGTTGACAGAATATTTCCCTTGTTGCAGTAGATATAATATTTCCCCTGTTGCAGTATACAGAATATTTCCCCTGTTGCAGTAGACAGAATATTTCCCTTGTTGCAGTAGACAGAATATTTCCCCTGTTGCAGTAAAGACTATAAATCACAGGAAGGAGAGAGTGAATTTGGGTGAATGTGCTTTAGTGTGAAAATAATTCAGAATCCTCATATTATGTTGGATTTAACCTAACTGCTAGTCTATGCAGAGATTTCATCCTAGTAAATTATGTAAAATGACCATTTAATGGAGAGAAATATGCAGAGAGTGAATTACAGCATATCCTTTATTTCCAACCCTTAATATAAATATTCAATGACTGGCTCAAACTTTCAGTGACCCATTTTCTTTGTGTTTTTGTTAATACACATTACAATAAACCTTACCCTAACTATACCCAAACATGAACATGAAGTCATTATCATGAAGTCATTATCGTGAAGTCATTATCGTGACGTCATTATCGTGAAGTCATTATCGTGAAGTTATTATCATGAGGTCATTATCGTGACGTCATTAACATGAAGTCATTATCATGACACCATGATCATTTCCCCAACACAATGGGGAAATAGTACTCTTCATTTTTTCTGGCTTTGTAAAAAAATATATGAAAAAATCACTTAAGTATGTGTGTGTGTGCACAGTGCCATCAGAAAGTATTCATACCCCTTGACTTATTCCACATTTTGTTGTTACAGCCTGAATTCAACATTTATTAACTAGATTATTTTCTCGCTCATCTACACACAATACCCCATAATGACAAAGTGAAAACGTGTTTTTAGAAATGTTTGCAAATGTATTGAAAATGAAATACAGAAATACACTGCATGATCAAAAGTATGTGGACACCTGCTCGGTGAACATCTCATTCCAAAATTATGGGTATTAACAGCCTCCACTCTTCTGGGAAGGCATTCCACTAGATGTTGGAACATTATTGCAGGGACTTGGTTCCATTCAGCCACAAGAGCATTAGTGAGGTTGGGCTATGATGTTGGGCGATTAGGCCTGGCTCGCAGTCGGTGTTCCAATTCATCCCAAAGGTGGTTGATGGGGATGATGTCAGGGCTCTGTGCAGGCCAGTCAAGTTCTTCCACACCGATCTCGACAAACCATTTGTGTATGGACTTCGCTTAGTTCACGGGGGCATTGTCATGCTGAAACAGAAAAGGTCCTTCCCCAAACTGTTGCCACCAAGTTGAAAGCACAGAATCATCTCTAGAATGTAATTGTATGTCCACATACTTTTGTATATGTAGTGTATTTTATTTGCATAAGTATTCACACCCCTGAGTCAATACTTTGTAGAAGCACCTTTGGCAACGATTACAGCTGTGAGTGTTTCTGGGTAAGTCTCTAAGAGCTTTCCACACCTGGATTGTGCAACATTTGCCCATTATTCTTTTCAAAAATGTTAAAGCACTGTCAAATTGGTTGTTGATCATTGCTAGATAACCCTTTTCAGGTCTTGCCATATATTTTCAATAGCTTTAAGTCAAAACTGTAACTTGGCCACTCAGGAACATTCACTGTCTTCTTGGAAAGCAACTCCTGTGTAGATTTGGCCTTGTGTTTTAGGTTATTGTCCTGCTGAAAGGTGAGTTGATCTCCCAGTGTTTGGTGAGGAGCCGACTGAACCGGGTTTTCCTCTAGGATTTTGTCTGTGCTTAGCTACATTCTGTGTATTTTTATCCTGAAAAACTCCCCAGTCCTTAATGATTACATTCATACCCATAACATGATACAGCCACCACTATGTTTGAAAATATGGACAATGGTACTCAATAATGTATTGGATTTGTCCCAAACATAGCACTTTGTATCCAGGACAAAAAGTTAATTAATTTGCCACATTTTTTGCAGTGTAACTTTAGTGCCATGTTGCAAAACAGTCTTCCTTCTTTTCACTCTTGTCATTTAGGTTAGTATTGTGGAGTAACTACAATGTTGGTGGTCCATCCTCAGTTTTCTTCTATCACAGCCATTAAACTCTGTAACTGTTTTAAAGTCACAATTGCCTCATGGTGAAATCCCTGAGTGGTTTCTTTCCTTTCCAGCAACTGAGTTAGGAAGGACGCCTGTATCTGTGTAGTGACTGGGTGTATTGATACACCATCCAAAGTGTAATTAATATCTTTACCATGCTGAAAGGGATATTCAATGACTGTTTTTTGGCCATCTATAGGTAGGTGCCCTTCTTTGCAAGGCACTGGAAAACCTCACTGGTCTTTGTGGTTGAATCTGTGTTTGAAATTCACTGCTAGACTGAGGTACCTTACAGATAATTGTATGTGTGGGGTACAGAGATGTGTCAAAAATCATGTTAAACACTATTATTGCACACAGACTTGTTAAGCACATGTTTACTCCTGAACGTATTTAGGCTTGCCATAACAAAGGGGTTGAATACTTAGTGACTCAAGCCAATTCAGCTTTTCATTTTGTATTAACTTGTAAAAATGTAGGAAAACATAACATTATGAGGTGTTGTGTGTGTGTAGGCCAGTGACAAAACATCTACATGTGATCCATTTTAAATTCAGACTGTAACACAACAAACTGTGGAAAAAGTCAAGGGGTTTGAATACCTTCTGAAGGCTCTGTGTGTGTGTGTGCGTGCGTGCGTGCGTGCGCGCTTCCAGCCCTGTTACCTTTGATTCTCATTGCTTCAGGGAAACAACAACAGCAGCATTCATTTTTAGTCTTCAAACTGTCATCCCATTAGATCACTGTCAACTACAATGAAAGACTTCTCTCTGACAGAAAGAAAACCAGTTTGAGTGGGTATGTTGTGTACGGTGTCCATATTAGGACATCCTCAGTCACCCCAGCTACTTTTGACTCCGAGGATGTCCTAATATGGACAGTTTGAAGACTAAAAATGAATGCTGCTTTTGTTTCCCTGAAGCAATGAGTTATATGTTATATGTTTTGTGATTTCAAAGGTTTTCCTATTTGAGCGATGTGAAGCTCCGAGAAATGTCTGCTTAATTAGACACACTGTTTGTCTCCTCAGTGTGAGTGGGTTTTTCTGTGTTATTTCACAGGTTGTATATTTGATCTGGAGTTTCGGACGAGGAGAGACGGGAAGTTCATAGCGTTGGGGAAGCCTGAGGGTCGTCCGAACTCTGGCCGTAGCGTGGGTCAGTGCGGGGTCACACCCTGCACCCTGGTGACATGCAGAAACGGAGGAACCTGCGTGGACTCTGGATCCTCTGTCTAGTATGTACACCACATTTTCATTGATTATTTTATTTTATTTAAACCAGGATGTCCCATTGTTATGCTTGTAAACAATTCATCAGATTAATTTATATTGCCCTTTCTACCACAATATATCTCCCAAAATGCTTTACAGTAACCCATGAAGTATGTGACTGTGGTATTATTATTATTGAGTTAAGTGACTACAATGACGTCTCTGCATAATATGACTTGTCCAGAGATGTAGGCTATGGCTGGTCATATATAGGGTTGATTGAAGTGTACTGTTGCGGGGGGGCTTGTGGTTTCTTCTATAAACCTTCTATCATTGAGACTCAGAAAATGCCCACGCTAAAACAGTCTTTGTGGCAAGTGCTCCCTCTATCCGTCTCTATGGCGAGACTGAGAAAACAGGACCATGTATTGATGTTGCATGTCAGACCAAGGGCTTAGTGGGCATCAGGCCTCCTCCGGCTGGTGGAATCAATGTTATTATCCCAGAAATGAGAGGCTTTGGAGACATAAATCACTGCTCAACATGGAGGCAAATGAATGGGTATGGCTGTACCACTGTTAGTCCTATTAATCATGGTTGGCTGGGTTGACCAGGAGATAGGTGGAGAATTCTATTTCAGCCTGTACAAGTGCTGATCTAGGATCAGGTCCCCAATGCCCATGTGTTCTTGTTCATTATGATATAAAAGGCTAAATTGATCCTAGATCAGCACTCCTACTCTGAGATGCTTTGTGAATACATGTCCAGATTCCTAACATGTGTTTGGAATCAGCTTAGCCTTTTAGCTCATAATGAACAAGATTATATGGACGGGGGGACCTGATCCTAGATCAGTTTGTTTTTGTTTTTTCTATTCAGGAGAGACTTATCTGTCTGTATTGTTGAGAACAGCATCATCAGAGCAAGGAGCTGTGTGTTTAGGACTCAATGTTAATGAATGAGATACACTACAGTGTAGGCAATAGTGGATTCATTCAGCCAATAATTGCAAAATGTTATGTAGTTGGTGAAGATATAATAACTCTTAGTAATTCACTGTAGATGTATCATCACCATCTGTAGACTCTGTAGATGTATCATCACCATCTGTAGATTGTAGATGTATCATCACCACCTGTAGACTCCATAGATGTATCATCACCACCTGTAGACTCCATAGATGTATCATCACCATCTGTAGACTCTGTAGATGTATCATCACCACCTGTAGACTCTGTAGATGTATCATCACCATCTGTAGACTCTGTAGATGTATCATCACCACCTGTAGACTCCATAGATGTATCATCACCCTCTGTAGATGTATCATCACCATCTGTAGACTCTGTAGATGTATCATCACCACCTATAGACTCTGTAGATGTATCATCACCATCTGTAGACTCTGTAGATGTATCATCGCCATCTGTAGACTCTGTAGATGTATCATCACCACCTGTAGACTCTGTAGATGTATCATCACCATCTGTAGACTCTGTAGATGTATCATCACCACCTATAGACTCTGTAGATGTATCATCACCACCTGTAGACTCTGTAGATGTATCATCACCATCTGTAGACTCTGTAGATGTATCATCACCACCTATAGACTCTGTAGATGTATCATCACCACCTGTAGACTCTGTAGATGTATCATCACCACCTGTAGACTCTGTAGATATATCATCACCACCTGTTGACTCTGTAGATGTATCATCACCATCTGTAGACTCTGTAGATGTATCATCACCATCTGTAGACTCTGTAGATGTATCATCACCACCTGTAGACTCTGTAGATGTATCATCGCCATCTGTAGACTCTGTAGATGTATCATCACCATCTGTAGACTCTGTAGATGTATCATCGCCATCTGTAGACTCTGTAGATGTATCATCACCACCTGTAGATGTATCATCACCACCTATAGACTCTGTAGATGTATCATCACCATCTGTAGACTCTGTAGATGTATCATCACCACCTGTAGACTCTGTAGATGTATCATCACCACCTGTAGACTCTGTAGATGTATCATCACCATCTGTAGACTCTGTAGATGTATCGTCACCACCTGTAGACTCTGTAGATGTATCATCACCACCTGTAGACTCTGTAGATGTATCATCACCATCTGTAGACTCTGTAGATGTATCATCGCCATCTGTAGACTCTGTAGATGTATCATCACCACCTGTAGACTCTGTAGATGTATCATCGCCATCTGTAGACTCTGTAGATGTATCATCACCACCTGTAGACTCTGTAGATGTATCATCGCCACCTGTAGACTCTGTAGATGTATCGTCACCACCTGTAGACTCTGTAGATGTATCATCACCATCTGTAGACTCTGTAGATGTATCATCACCACCTGTAGATGTATCATCACCACCTGTAGACTCTGTAGATGTATCATCACCACCTATAGACTCTGTAGATGTATCATCACCATCTGTAGACTCTGTAGATGTATCATCACCATCTGTAGACTCTGTAGATGTATCATCGCCATCTGTAGACTCTGTAGATGTATCATCACCATCTGTAGACTCTGTAGATGTATCATCACCATCTGTAGATGTATCATCACCACCTGTAGACTCTGTAGATGTATCATCACCACCTGTAGACTCCATAGATGTATCATCACCATCTGTAGACTCTGTAGATGTATCGTCACCACCTGTAGACTCTGTAGATGTATCATCACCATCTGTAGACTCTGTAGATGTATCATCACCATCTGTAGACTCTGTAGATGTATCATCACCATCTGTAGATGTATCATCACCACCTGTAGACTCTGTAGATGTATCATCGCCACCTGTAGACTCTGTAGATGTATCATCACCACCTGTAGACTCTGTAGATGTATCATCACCACCTGTAGACTCTGTAGATGTATCATCACCATCTGTAGACTCTGTAGATGTATCGTCACCACCTGTAGACTCTGTAGATGTATCATCACCACCTGTAGACTCTGTAGATGTATCATCACCATCTGTAGACTCTGTAGATGTATCATCACCATCTGTAGACTCTGTACTACAGTATTACTAGTAATAAGTCAGTCCCCTGTACTACAGTATTACTAGTAATAAGCCAGTCCCCTGTACTACAGTATCACTAGTAATAAGCCAGTCCCCTGTACTACAGTATTACTAGTAATAAGCCAGTCCCCTTGACTACAGTATCACTAGTAATAAGCCAGTCCCCTGTACTACAGTATCACTAGTAATAAGCCAGTCCCCTGTACTACAGTATTACTAGTAATACGTCAGTCCCCTGTACTACAGTATTACTAGTAATAAGCCAGTCCCCTGTACTACAGTATCACTAGTAATAAGCCAGTCCCCTGTACTACAGTATTACTAGTAATAAGTCAGTCCCCTGTACTACAGTATTACTAGTAATAAACCAGTCCCCTGTACTACAGTATTACTAGTAATAAGCCAGTCCCCTGTATTACTAGTAGTACTCCATGTCATTCTGCTCTCCCCTGTAGCACTACTTCCAGCACTGTCTGTGCCAATAAGTAGTTATTCTGATGTTATGTAAACCTCATGACATCTCCCCTAGCTGCCAGTTACCCTAACCCATGTGTTCCTCTCTCCCCTAGCTGCCAGTAACCCTAACCCATGTGTTCCTCTCTCTCCTAGCTGCCAGTGCCCATTCGGCTGGAAGGGAGCACTCTGCTCTGAGACCGTGTCTGTGTGCGACGCTGAACACCGTCCCCCTCCCTTGTGTGCCCGTGGTTCCACCTGCGTACCCCTTCCAGACGGATACACCTGCCTCTGCCCCTTGGGCACCGGCGGACTGCACTGTCAGCAAGGTCAGAATACCGACCAAACACTAACCAAATACTATCAGGTCAGAATACTGACCAAACACTAACCAAATACTATCAGGTCAGAATACTGACCAAACACTAAACAAATACTATCAGGTCAGAATACTGACCAAACACTAACCAAATACTATCAGGTCAGAATACTGACCAAACACTAACCAAATACTATCAGGTCAGAATACTGACCAAACACTAACCAAATACTATTAGGTCAGAATACTGACCAAACACTAACCAAATACTATTAGGTCAGAATACTGACCAAACACTAACCAAATAATATTAGGTCAGAATACTGACCAAACACTAACCAAATAATATTAGGTCAGAATACTGACCAAACACTAACCAAATACTATTAGGTCAGAATACTGACCAAACACTAACCAAATACTATCAGGTCAGAATACTGACCAAACACTAACCAAATAATATTAGGTCAGAATACTGACCAAACACTAACCAAATACTATTAGGTCAGAATACTGACCAAACACTAACCAAATACTATTAGGTCAGAATACTGACCAAACACTAACCAAATAATATTAGGTCAGAATACTGACCAAACACTAACCAAATACTATCAGGTCAGAATACTGACCAAACACTAACCAAATACTATTAGGTCAGAATACTGACCAAACACTAACCAAATACTATCAGGTCAGAATACTGACCAAACACTAACCAAATAGTATTAGGTCAGAATACTGACCAAACACTAACCAAATACTATTAGGTCAGAATACTGACCAAACACTAACCAAATACTATCAGGTCAGAATACTGACCAAACACTAACCAAATAATATTAGGTCAGAATACTGACCAAACACTAACCAAATACTATTAGGTCAGAATACTGACCAAACACTAACTAAATAGTATTAGGTCAAAACAATAACCAACCAACCCAACCAGTTTGTTCCAAAAAAAGAAGAAAAAGAAAGCGATTAACCTCTGTTAACCTCTCCCTTAATCTTTCCGTTAATCTCTCCGTTAACCTCTCCGTTAACCTCTCCCTTAATCTTTCCGTTAATCTCTCCGTTAACCTCTCTGTTAAACTCTCCGTTAACCTTTCCGTTAAGCTCTCTGTTAACCTCTCTGTTAACCTTTCTGTTAAACTCTCCGTAAAACACTGATGAAGGTCTATTGAGACCAAAACGTTGGTATACGTTTTTCCCCATTATCCTATCGTATCCATTTCCAGGGTTTTAAAATGTAATTACATCAAATTAATAGATCTCAGTCCCTCTCATATAACCATTTTTCTTTCCCCTTTTATTGATAGCGTGACACTAGGAAATAGATACCGTACCAGTCAAAAGTTTGGACACACCTAATCATTCAAGGGTTTTTCTTTATTTTTACTATTTTCAACATTGTAGAATAATAGTGAAGACATCAAAACGATGCAATAACACATATGGAATCATGTAGTTGCCAAAAAAGTGTTAAACAAATCTAAATATATTTTCAATTTTAGATTATTCAAAGTAGCCACCCTTTTCCTTGATGACTTTGCACATTCTTGTAATTCTCTCAACCAGCTTCATGAGGTAGTCACCTGGAATGCATTTCAATTAACAGGTGTGCCTTGTTAAAAGTTCATTCGTGGAATTTATTTCCTTCTTAATGTGTTTGAGACAATCAGCTGTGTTGTGACAAGGTAGAGGTGGTATACAGAAGATAGCCCTATTTGGTAAAAGACCAAGTCTATATAATGTCAAGAACAGCTCAAATAAGCAAAGAGAAATGACAATGCATCATTACTTTAAGATATGAAGGTCAGTCAATCTGGAACATTTTAAGAACTTTGAAAGTTTCTTCAAGTGCAGTCACAAAAACCATCAAGCGCTATGATGAAACTGCCTCTCATGAGGACCGCCACAGGAAAGGAATACCCAGAGTTACCTCTGCTGCAGAGGATAAGTTCATAAGAGTTACCAGCCTCAGAAATTGCAGCCCAAATAAATGCTTCACAGAGTTCAAGTAACAGACGCATGAATCAGGCCTTCATGGTAGAATTGCTGCATAGAGACCACTACTAAAGGACACCAATAAGAAGAAGAGACTTGCTTAGTCCAAGAAACACGAGCAAGGGACATTAGACTGGTGGAAATCTGTCCTTTGGTCTGATGAGTCCAAATTTCAGATTTTTGGTTTCAAGTAGCTGAACAGATGATCTCCGCATGTGTGGTTCCCGCCATGAAGCATGGAGGAGGAGGTGTGATGGTGTATTTTGTATTTATTATGGATCCCCGTTAGCTGTTGCCAAAGCAGCAGCTACTCTTCCTGGGGTCCAGTAAAATTAAGGCAGTTTATACCATTTTAAAAACATTACTATACATTCACAGATTTCACAACACACTGTGTGTCCTCAGGCCCCTACTCCACCACTACCACATATCTTCAGTACTAAATCCATGTGTATTATGTTATCGTGTGTGTGTATGCAAATCAAATCCAATTGTATTTGTCACATACACATGGTTAGCAGATGTTAATGCAAGTGTAGCGAAATGCTTGTGCTTCTAGTTCCGAAAATGCAGTAATAACCAACTAGTAATCTAACCTAACAATTCCACAACAACTACCTTAAACACACAAGTGTAAAGGGATGAAGAATATGTACATACAAATATATGAATGAGTGATGGTTTAGAGCAGCATAGGCAAGATGCAGTAGATGGTATAGAGTACAGTATATACATATGAGATGAGTAATGTAAGGTATGTAAACATATATAGAAGTGCATTGTTTAAAGTGGTTAGTGATACATTACATCAAGATGGCAAGATGCAGTGGATGATATAGAGTACAGTATATACATATGCATATGAGATGAGTAATGTAGGGTATGTAACCATTATATGAAGTGGCATTGTTTAAAGTGGCTAGTGATACATTTATTATATAGATTTTTCCATTATTAATGTGGCTGGAGTTGAGTCAGTATGTTGGCAGCAGCCACTCAATGTTAGTGATGGCTGTTTAACAGTCTGATGGCCTTGAGATAGAAGCTGTTTTTCAGTCTCTCGGTCCCTGCTTTGATGCACCTGTACTGACCTCGCCTTCTGGATGGTGGTGTAGATGTCCTGGAGGGCAGGTAGTTTGCCCCCGGTGATGTATTGTGCAGACCTCACTACCCTCTGGAGAGCCTTACGGTTATGGGTGGAGCAGTTGCCGTACCAGGCGGTGATACAACCCGACAGGATGCTCTCGATTGTGCATCTGTAAAAGTTTGTGAGTGATTTTGGTGACAAGCCAAATTTCTTCAGCCTCCTGAGGTTGAAGAGGCGCTGTTATGCCTTCTTCACCTGTCTGCGCTGTCTGTGTGGTTGGACCATTTCAGTTTGTCCGTGATGTGTACGCCGAGGAACTTAAAACTTTCTACCCTCTCCACTACTGTCCCGTCGATGTGGATAGAGGGGTGCTACCTCTGCTGTTTCCTGAAGTCCACGATCATCTACTTTGTTTTGTTGACGTTGAGTGTGAGGTTATCTTCCTGACAGGGCCCTCACCTCCTCCCTGTAGGATGTCTCGTCGTTGTGGGTAATCAAGCCTACCACTGTAGTGTTGTCTGCAAACTTGATGATTGAGTTGGAGGAGTGTATGGCCACGCAGTCTTGAGTGAACAGGGAGTACAGGAGAGGGCTGAGAACACACCCTTGTGGGGCCCCAGTGTTGAGGATCAGCGGGGTGGAGATGTTGTTACCTTCCCTCACCACCTTAGGGCGGCCCATCAGGAAGTCCAGGACCCAGTTGCACAGGGTGGAGTCGAGACCCAAGGTCTCGAGCTTGATGACGAGTTTGGAAGGTACTATGGTGTTAAATGCTGAGCTGTAGTCGATGAACAGCAATCTCACATAGGTATTCCTCTTGTCCAGATGGGTTAGGGCAGTGTGCAGTGTGATTGCGATTGCGCCATCTATGGACCTATTGGGGCGGTAAGCAAATTGGAGTGGTTCTAGGGTGTCAGGTAGGGTGGAGGTGATATGGTCCTTGACTAGTCTCTCAAAGCACTTCATGATGACGGAAGTGAGTGCTACGGGGTAGTCATATTACCTTAGCTTTCTTGGGAACAGGAACAATGGTGGCCCTCTTGAAGCATGTGGGGACAGCAGACTAGGATAAGGATTGATTGAATATGTCCTTAACTTGTTAAAGATATGGCTGACTACTGCCCCCTTTGGAGCAATTGCGTGCCCATAGTAAACTGAAATTTTTTTTGGGTCAGAAATTGCTAATATATGCATATAATAATTATTAATGGATAGAAAACACTCTAAAGCTTCTAAAACCGTTGGAATTATGTCTGTAAGTATAGCAGAACTCACAGGGCAGGCATTCTTCCAAACTAGTTTTGTG
Source organism: Oncorhynchus clarkii lewisi (assembly GCF_045791955.1). NCBI lineage: Eukaryota > Metazoa > Chordata > Actinopteri > Salmoniformes > Salmonidae > Oncorhynchus > Oncorhynchus clarkii. The sequence goes on from NC_092169.1 coordinate 52,186,938, forward strand.
GTCATGAAAGTTGGAGCAACTTTGACGTCATCGCCCCCACCCTTCCCAACCACTTATGGATCTGGGGACACTTTCTATGTCTTCCACTAGATGTCCTCATTCTGTAGAGCGTTTAATCTTTCAAATCCCGCGAGAATTGGCCCTATGGGAGTGATTTGAGTAAGTGCCGCGAGAAAAAAGATTAATGAGATTTCAATCAAATCCAGTCAGTCAGTATAGCTCTCTGGTACAAATTGCCAAGGAACATTGGGCTCTGGGGTGAGCTCATTTAAATGAATCCATATTCAGTACACTGTGACCTGTGACCTGTTAGAACTGGCTGGGCCAATAGGTTCAATTAGAGAATGACATTGCATAATAGCCTACTGTGGCTATAGCCCTCTGTCTCTTACAGCCGGTACCAATTCCCTCCCTACTCCTTCCCCTTGGCCCTAACCCTTCCCCTTGGCCCTACTCCTTCCCCATGGCCCTACTCCTTCCCCATGGCCCTACTCCTTCCCCTTGGCCCTAACCCTTCCCCATGGCCCTAACCCTTCCCCATGGCCCTAACCCTTCCCCATGGCCCTAACCCTTCCCCATGGCCCTACTCCTTCCCCATGGCCCTACTCCTTCCCCATGGCCCTACTCCTTCCCCATGTCCCTACTCCTTCCCCATGTCCCTACTCATTCCCCTTGGCCCTACTCCTTCCCCATGGCCCTACTCCTTCCCCTTGGCCCTACTCCTTCCCCATGGCCCTACTCCTTCCCCTTGGCCCTACTCCTTCCCCTTGGCCCTACTCCTTCCCCTTGGCCCTACTCCTTCCCCATGGCCCTACTCCTTCCCCATGGCCCTACTCCTTCCCCATGGCCCTACTCCTTCCCCATGGCCCTACTCCTTCCCCATGTCCCTACTCCTTCCCCTTGGCCCTACTCCTTCCCCATGGCCCTACTCCTTCCCCTTGGCCCTATTCCTTCCCCATGGCCCTACTCCTTCCTCTTGGCCCTACTCCTTCCCCATGGCCCTACTCCTTCCCCATGGCCCTACTCCTTCCCCATGGCTCTACTCCTTCCCCATGGCTCTACTCCTTCCCCATGGCCCTACTCCTTCCCCTTGGCCCTACTCCTTCCCCATGGCCCTACTCCTTCCCCTTGGCCCTACTCCTTCCCCATGGCCCTAACCCCTCCCCATGGCCCTACTCCTTCCCCATGGCCCTACTCCTTCCCCTTGGCCCTACTCCTTCCCCATGGCCCTACTCCTTCCCCATGGCCCTACTCCTTCCCCATGGCCCTACTCCTTCCCAATGACTCTACTCCTTCCCCATGGCCCTACTCCTTCCCCATGGCCCTAACCCTTCCCCTTGGCCCTAACCCTTCCCCATGGCCCTAACCCTTCCCCATGGCCCTACTCCTTCCCCATGGCCCTAACGCTTCCACTTGGCCCTACTCCTTCAATGTTTCCAGATCTGAAGGGTCTCATGCAGCTTCTCTATGGTGCATACATTATTTTGACTCATCACGTACGCTGCCGTTTATTATCTATCCTGTTGCCTAGTCACTTTATCCTATTGCCTTGTCACCGGTTACCGATCTACCCCTGCACATGGACTTGGTACTGGTACCCGGACGTACCCCATGTTTATAGCCAAGTTATCATTACTCAGTACTGGTACCCCATGTTTATAGCCAAGTTATCATGACTCAGTACTGGTACCACTTGTATATAACCAAGTTATCATTACTCAGTGCTGGTACCCCTTGTATATAACCAAGTTATCATTACTCAGTACTGGTACCCCTTGTATATAACCAAGTTATCATTACTCAGTACTGGTACCCCTTGTATATAACCAAGTTATCATTACTCAGTACTGGTACTCCTTGTATATAACCAAGTTATCATTACTCAGTACTGTACCCCTTGTAAATAAACAAGTTATTGTTACTCTTTGTGTATTTATTCCTTGTGTTATTATTTCTCTATTTTCTTTCTCTCTGTATTGCTGGGAAGGACCCGTTAGCATTTCACTGTAAACCTGTTGTTTACGAAGCATGTGACAAATCAAATTTGATTGGACTTTAGAGATATACAAACATTGAAGATCTTCAAATATAAGTAATTACATTATTGCCGCGCACCTACAACAAGAAAACTCAGATGTGAGAATGCTTTAAAAAATTGTAGATCTGAAAATATTGAAGGATTAGGGCCAACAGAAGGAACGTTTATTGTCATGAGTCTTGTCCTGGGGCAGAACTGAACAATTTCCACTAGATAGGCCAGCTGCAAAGTCAGAATTGTCTATATTGTAAAAATTGAATGAACATGAAAACTAAAATTAGCTTTTTGGTCTATGGTTAGGCATTAGAGTTAGCAATATGATTAAGGAGAAAGAGATGGGGATAGAGGGGGGAGGAGAGACAGAGAGAGGGATAGAGGAGAGACAGAGAGAGACAGAGAGAGGGATAGAGGGGGAGGAGAGACAGAGGGGGGAGGAGAGACAGAGAGAGGGATCTGAGGAGGGACAGAGAGAGGGATAGAGGGGGGAGGAGATACAGAGAGAGGGATAGAGGGGGAGGAGAGACAGAGAGAGGGATAGAGGGGGAGGAGAGACAGAGAGAGGGATAGAGGGGGAGGAGAGACAGAGAGAGGGATGGGGGAGGAGAGACAGAGAGAGGGATAGAGGGGGAGGAGAGACAGAGAGAGGGGGAGGAGAGACAGAGAGAGGGGCAGAGGGGGAGGAGATAGAGAGAGGGATAGAGGGGGGAGGAGAGACAGAGAGAGGGGGAGGAGAGACAGAGAGAGGGATAGAGGGGGAGGAGAGAGAGAGGGATAGAGGGGGGAGGAGAGAGAGAGAGGGGGAAGAGAGACAGAGAGAGGGAGGAGAGAGAGAGAGGGATAGAGGGGGGAGGAGAGACAGAGAGAGGGGGAGGAGAGACAGAGAGAGGGATAGAGGGGGGAGGAGAGAGAGAGAGGGGGAAGAGAGACAGAGAGAGGGATAGAGGGGGAGGAGAGAGAGAGAGGGATAGAGGGGGGAGGAGAGACAGAGAGAGGGGGAGGAGAGACAGAGAGAGGGATAGAGGGGGGAGGAGAGACAGAGAGAGGGACAGAGGGGGAGGAGAACAGACAGACAGACAGACAGACAGACAGACAGACAGCAAAGTAGGGACAGAGGTATAGAGAAAAAGAAGCCATTGTGTGAGAGAAAGAGGAGATGGAAATAAATGTCACAGCTCAGTGTGTCCCACTATCTCCAAGCTTACCACATTTTATTTAACCTTTATTTAACTAGGCAAGTCAGTTAAGAGCAAACCCGATGAGGCTGGGCCAATTGTGCGCTGCCCTATGGGTCTCCCAATCACGGCCGGTAGTGATACAGCCTGGCTATGTTTTATGATGTTATTATGCAAAACACAGGGCTCTATGTATTACTGTAGACCTACTGTATACAAAACACAGGGCTCTATGTATTACTGTAGACCTACTGTATACAACACACAGGGCTCTATGTATTACTGTAGACCTACTGTATACAAAACACAGGGCTCTATGTATTACTGTAGACCTACTGTATACAACACACAGGGCTCTATGTATTACTGTAGACCTACTGTATACAAAACACAGGGCTCTATGTATTACTGTAGACCTACTGTATACAAAACACAGGGCTCTATGTATTACTGTAGACCTACTGTATACAAAACACAGGGCTCTATGTATTACTGTAGACCTACTGTATACAAAACACAGGGCTCTATGTATTACTGTAGACCTACTGTATACAAAACACAGGGCTCTATGTATTACTGTAGACCTACTGTATACAACACACAGGGCTCTATGTATTACTGTAGACCTACTGTATACAACACACAGGGCTCTATGTATTACTGTAGACCTACTGTATACAACACACAGGGCTCTATGTATTACTGTAGACCTACTGTATACAAAACACAGGGCTCTATGTATTACTGTAGACCTACTGTATACAAAACACAGGGCTCTATGTATTACTGTAGACCTACTGTATACAAAACACAGGGCTCTATGTATTACTGTAGACCTACTGTATACAAAACACAGGGCTCTATGTATTACTGTAGTAGATCTACTGTGTACAACATGTTCTCATCTTCAATCTGATAGAACAGGAGTTTGAGAATATACAGATAAATCCAATAACATTGTTGTCATATAAGCAATAAGAATTACACTACAACGCTGAACAAACCTTACAGATTTCCCCTTTACTCTGGTTCTTCTTGGTGTTATGAAGATGAACCTTCATAGTAACATTTATAATGTTTGTTACATTAGCCATTTTTTTTATGAGGTTTCTATTTCTCCCGTTCTTGTTTGTTTCAGCCATGGCCATCAGTGACCCGTTCTTCAGCGGTAACCAGTCATCCTGGATGTCTTTCCCTCCAGTCAGCATCAGACACAGGACAGACCTCAGGCTGCAGTTCCAGACTCTGTCACCAGAGGGCATCGTCTTCTACACAGCACAGCACCTCAGTGCCCGGGCCGGTAGGAACAAACACAACCATTCTATCTCTGCTCTGTTTTTTTATGTCATTTGTGGTTTATAGAAACACATTCAGAATGACAACAACATTAATCACCATCGTATCCCTCTGTTTCTCTCTGGCCATGTCATCCACAGGAGACTTCTTCTGTGTGTCCCTGACATCGGGGTTGGTCCAGCTGCGTTACAACCTGGGTTCTGGAACCAACGTGTTACAGTCCACTAACAGAGTGGACACCAGCGGAGGGACCTGGCACACGGTACCATGTCAAATCAAATCACGTTTTATTTGTCACATGCGCCAAATACAACACGTGTAGGATCTTACATTGAAATGCTTACTTTTTAGTAAAAAAAATAATATTTTACCTTTATTTAACTAGGCAAGTCAGTTAAGAACAAATTCTTATTTTCAATGACGGCCTAGGAACAGTGGGTTAACTGCCTTGTTCAGGGGCAGAACGACAGATTTGTACCTTGTCAGCTCGGGGGTTTGAACTTGCAACCTTCCCGTTACTAGTCCAACGCTCTAACCACTAGGCTACATGCCGCCCCACTTACAAGCCCTTAACCAACAACGCCGTTGTAAGCGAAAAAAGACGCACAATTGGTTATACGGCAGCCATCTCCTCCTGCCCCATTATGTTCTTACACCTGTACAGAACAGGCAGGAATATTCCAGCTGCGTTTGTGCTGAAAACACATCAGATATTTACAGGATCTGGATAAATAATTAGAAAACACACACGCAAATAATATTTTCTGTAAAGGTTTGATGTTGTTATCATTCCAGGTGAGGGCAGGCAGGACAGGCCACCAGGGGTACCTGGTTCTGGACGGGCTGGAGGTGAAGCAGAACAACACAGAGGGAGGGATGTCCACTCTGGACGTGGCCACGGACCTCTTCGTCGGCGGGGTCTCCGACCTGAGCTCCATCTCTACGTTCTCCGTGGAGAACGAGCCTGTGGGTTTTACCGGAGGCGTGAGAGAGCTTGTCTTAAACGGACATGACTTTGACCTGACGGCGACAGGGGCCCTGGGAGGGGCCAATGTGGGCGACTGGGACGGGACTGCGTGCGGGTACAAGGTGTGCCAGAACGGCGGCCGCTGTACTGCGTTGAGCGGCGCCGATTCAGACTCGTTTATGTGCACCTGCCCTCCTCGGTGGACGGGTCCTGTGTGTAACCAGTCAGTGTATTGTGTCAATAACCTGTGTCAACATGAGTCATTGTGTTTCTCTGATCTTGTGACTGGCTCATACGACTGCTTCTGTCCTCTCGGGTGGGAGGGGAGGTACTGCGATAAGCAGGTCGGCCTATCCATGACCACTCTGAAGTTCGTTGGGAAATCATATCTGAAATACAGGGATCCTAAATTCAACACACGGAATCTGAGGTACACGCAGGTTTCGTTTAACTTTACAGCCAGCGGGAACGAAGGGTTGATTCTGTGGATGGGAAGAGCGGAGCACGATGACGACGATTACCTTGCTGTCGGGCTTCAGGCGGGCCACCTCAAAATCGCAGTCAACCTCGGAGAGAGGCTCTCCCTCCCGCTCACTTTCAGAAACGTCACGTTGTGTTGCAACAAATGGCATTATTTATCGATCTCTCTGAACAGTACCCTTATTCAGGTGTTCCTGGGTGACGAGAGGGTCCTTTTCGAAGACGTGGACCCCTTCGAGCGTTACGTTGCCATGAATTACGGGGGTCTGTTGTACTTGGGAGGGTTCGAGTTGCACAGGAACATCTCAACAGTGACGTCTGGGCTGTTTACCAAAGGATTTATGGGAGATCTTAAAGACGTGCGTTTGTATCAGGACCCCAGACAACTGCAGTTCCTCCAAAACAGCAAAGGATTTAATGTTCACAAAAGTAATGAGTAGTTCTGTAACTTGTGAAAATAGGTGATTCATGTGTTGTGATAAAGAAATTCATAGAATTGGTTTCTAGAATGTAATAATTTAAGTTCTTTATACACTATTTGTATGGCAATCCAAGTTGTATTCATTATGCACCAAATGGAAGAAAACAAACAGGGAGGACAACTTCCTGGAATTGTTAATAAGTGTTTGTGTTGTTTTTTTAAATCCATTGTGTGCCCTGATGAACACAACTCTGTTGAAACTGCCAACTCCTCAGTAGATGGTTTATACCCTGAGTATTCCAAACATTAAGAACACCTTCCTAATATTGAGTTGCCCCCTCCCTTTCACCCTCAGAACAGCCTCAATTCTTTGGGGCATGGACTCCACAAGGCTACTGGCCCATGTGGACTCCAATGATTCCCACAGTTGTGTCAAGTGGCTGGATGTCCTTTGGCTGGTGGACCATTATTGATACACACAGGAAACTGTTGAGCATGAACAATCCAGCAGCGTTGCACTTCTTGACACACAAGCTGGTGTGCCTGGCACCTACTACACCATTCAAAGGCACAAATCTTTAGTCTTGTCCATTCACCCTCTGAATGGCACACACACAACCCACGTCTCACCTGTCTCCTACACTGATTGAAGAGAAACTCCATAAAGGATTATAGCTTTCACCTGGTCAGTCTGTCATGGAAAGAGCAGGTGTTCTTCATGTTTTGTATACTCAGTGTAAGTCTGATTAGAATAAACATTCCTCTCCTAAAAAGGACATCTTTCTTCTCAACAATAAAAAGATCACCTTTATTACCAGCTGTACATGAACACGGTGCAGAAGGCACACTTGATTTTCGAATGTACATGACAAGCCAAAATGTACATAGACAATATTTGTCGATAGAAAAAAAAAAAAAAATGTATTTCTGTATAGCAATTTAAAAAAATAAAATGGAAAAAACAGAATAAGAGAAGCTGCTTTTAATTAAAATGTTTTGTTGTTTTCTGCTACTCAAAATAGTTTCTCTCTCTTCTGTATTAAATTCATGTCAAACTGCTGAAGTCGCCAGAACTTCCCCTCCATCTCTACTCCAACAGTCCATCTGGGTATGCCTGTTATTTTGGGTTTCATGCTATAGAAAACATTCAAAGAACAGTTCAGCGATTTCACATATTAAAAGATTTGTTTCTTTACCCTGAAAACAATCTATGGACAAGAGGGGAACGACTACAATCCACACTAAGTATTAGCAACATTTCCCTGTCTCAGTCAATCTACCCTGTTTAGCATGTGTTAAATATCATGCCCAAATCATTGCTGCCTCATTATCCATAGACTGCTTTTAAAAGGTATGGAAACATATGTCAAATCATTGAGCTATCCCTTTAACCACTGGTTGTGATCTATATCAGAGCACAATGCTCAGTGCACCAAGTCACCATGTGACATGCAGAAATATACAGTCAAATTAACACTTTAAAAAACTGGAGCTTTTCAAAACTTGAAATATCACCTCAAAAGCCTTAACGGTTGGTTTTTAAGAAAGCAGATCTCAGAATGTGTTAATAATCCTACTGAAAGTGTTGACCTCTACTGTATTTTAAAAAGAACATATATAAAAAGGGACAATGCCACTAAAACTGTTGTAGGGTCGACCATCTCGGGGCGGGTCGTACAAAACAACTCATGAGTGACTGTCTTTGGAACTTCTCCTCGATTTTTCATAATCAGAGTCTCTCCTGCTGTGTTTGTGACGGTTCCCGTGGTCACCGTCGCTATGGTGCCGTTCTTTCCTCCTCTCGCTGTGACCGTGGCGCTCGTCTTTAGAGTGGTGCCGGCTCCCTCTGTGGTGAGAAGAAGAGTCTTTACTCCGGTCTCTCTCTCTGCTCCGGCTTCTATCTCGTTTCTTTCCCCCCTCTTGGCTGTGGTTCCGGCTCTTCTCTCCGTGACGGGACTCACTGTGGTGCCGGTGTCTCCCGTACTGGTCCCGGTCCTCCTTCTTGTGGCCCGACCCGGGCTGCCTGTCCCAGGGGTTGCTGTACAGAATCCTCTCTGCTGCCCCCTTCTGGTCCTCTTTGGCAGCGGTGGATGGGGGCAGGTTCGGGTTGGACGATTCAGCAGAGGCAAACCTCTGAGGGTCACCACCGTAAGCTAACGGTAGCCCCCCGGGGAAAGAGTTGGGAGACGTGGGACCTGGACCAGGTTGAGCCCACTGTGTTATTCCAGCATGATTCTGCATCTGTGGGTCGTGAGGTGGCGGGTACATCATGGGTGGTGGGGGGCCAGTAGGGTAGCTGAAGTTGGTGGGTAGCTGGGGCGGGTGCTGGAAAGGTGGCGGTGCGGTGTTACCGAAGGGGGGGACAGGTGGTGCTGGCTGGTACTGGAAGTCTACAGGAGGTCCTCCAGGCTGGAGGGGGATGGGACCATAGGGACCAACCTGTAGTGGGCCATGGTCTGGAGGTGGGCGTCTGTAGCCAGTCTGGTGATGGTGGGAGGGGTATCCGTGTTGAGCTGCCATTGGACGATACTTCCTGGTGGTCAGGACAGGAACAGGTTGGGGGTGATCCTGTGATCCTGCTGATTGGACAGCAGTTGGTTCTTCAGTCATATTGGAATACGCAGAGCTTTTCTTCAGGATTCCACTCGGAAGGGGTTTTGGTGTGGGGACGCTTTCCTCAACAGAAGCGTTGGACGTGGCTGTAGGAGACAAGAGAGTAGGTATCTTCTCTTCTTTGGATTTGTCCTTTTCGCACAACGCCAAATCTCCTTTGTTTAAGGAGCCGTCTGTGTTGGGATCCGTGGAGAGGCTGGCCAGGAACGACTCTGTCGAGACGTCTGGAGGTTTGTCTTTCAGAGAGACCGACGGGCCACGGTAAGCCACACCCTCCTCTTTCGCCAACGCGTTGTTGGTAGACGTTTCAGCCAAGCTGGAAGACACAGGTTCCTCTGCTTTGACTGTTTTGGGTTCCCTCTTCTTGATGACAAAACCAGTCTGTCTGTGAGCACCAGCGCTGGGACTCTTAGTGGTGGTGGCGCTTCCTGGAGTGGTTGCTGCTGCTCCTCCGTCAGCCTTGGAGGTCTGTGGAGCCGAGGGCTCTCGACCATCATCACCCAGCAGTGGAGGGTTACCTGAGGAAGGAAGGAGCAAGCCGAAACGTAAGGTGTGGTTCAAAGACATGTTGCTATTATGAGTTCAAAGTAAAGTAAACAAAGCTTCAAATTGCAAATGGTGTTGAAGTGAGCACAGGCCTTTTATGTTTAGGTTTACCTGAGAAGTCTGGCAGGGGCAGAAGCTCCCCGCCCCAACTACGCAACACCCCCGGAAGGAAACGTAGTGGTTGGTACCCCTCTTCAGTATCTTCACCTTCAGCTTTCTCAGAGATGTCTGTACTAGATTGTTCTGCTGTGACCACTTCTTCCTCAGCGGTGTTCAGCAATGGTATCTCTTCTCTGTCTCTTTCTTTACTACTTGAAGCGCACAGAGAGGAGATGTAAGAGTTCTCCTCCTCCTCCCGGGTAACTTCTTTGTTGTTTACAGTAACCGTAGTCGTTGCTGTCTCGTGTTTGCTCTCCGGTATGAACCTGGCCGTTTCGTTGATGTCGACGGGCAGGAAGTCCCGTTTAGGCCTCTGGCGGATGATCAGTCCCAGCAGGAGGTTGGGGCGGTTGTTTTCCAGTCCTGTTAAAGAGCAACACCGATGAAAAGCAGTTTAAAATTGAAATAAAATCATAAAATACATTAAAACTAATTTCATAAATGGAACATTGATTGGCCACACCCATGTATTATTTAGATCGCCAAATAAGAATCTATTCTGAATGGACTAAGACAACCTAATAACATAAAAGTAGGAAAAGTAAATGTTTTTAGATAATAAAGCATCATGATTTACATTGTGAGGATATTGCACATGTTCCTTCAAAAGGTAAATGGGGTCATGAATCATCATGGGTTGGTTTCCCAGACCCAGATTATTAGCTAGAGCAGGGATGGGCAAACTTTTTGCCTTGAGGGCCGCACATTTTTTGGAGGGACCAATTTGTCTAAATCTATTCGCGGGCCAGATAAAGGGCAGTTATTTAAAAATAGATAAGTCCATTATAATTTCTACATACCGGCCACATCTAAAACTAGATAAAGGAGTGTTTTTTATTTTACCAATATATATATATATATATATATATATATATATATATATATATATATATATATATATATATATATATATATATATATATATATATATATATATATATATATATATATATATATATATGAAAGAATTTACTCAACTATGTCAGACGGTGTTAGCATTGTTAGTTCTTAAATAGACAGAAATAAAAAAACAGCTGCACCTACAGAACCTTCAAAAAGTATTCACATGACTTTTCCCACATGTTGTTGTGTCACTGGCCTATACACAACACACCGTGATGTCAAAGTGGAATTATGATTTTCAAAATGCTTAGAAATTAATCAATGTAAAGCTGAAATGTCTTGAGTCAACAAGTATTCAACCCGTTATGGTAAGTCTAAAAAAGTTCAAGAGTAAAAATGTGCTTAACAAGTCCCATAATAAGTTGGCTGGACTCACTGTGTGCAATAGTGTTTAACATGATTTTTGAATGACTACCTCATCTCTGTACCCCACACATACAATTATCTGTAACGTCCCTGAGTCAAGCAGTGAATTTCAAACAGATTCAAAGACCAAGGACGTTTTCCAATGCCTCGCAGAGAAGGGCACCTGTTGGTAGATGGTTTAAGCTTGGTAAAGTTATTATACACTTTGGATGGTGTATGAATAAACCCAGTCACTAGAAAAATACAGGCGTCCTTCCTAACTCAGTTGCCGGAGAGGAAGGAAACCGCTCAGGGATTTCACCATGGTGACTTTAATGTGAACAGAGAGAAACTTGGCCAAAACTTTAACAAATTGGATAATGAAACTATTTCTGTAATCCAAACATTTGGAATGGTCCGTGGGTATTTAAACAATAATCATGTCTAATCAGATGTTGTTTTGTGATATCATTAAGGACGGTATAACCAAATAACGTTGACTCCACAAATGTATGTCCCAGTTTACATCTGAATGTTGTGGAACTTACGTGATTTCAGCCTTCTAAATGAGAATTGTTTTCTCATGTAAAGTTTTACCCAGTCAGTAATCATGAGCAGACATGCTCACGACATTATGTTGGCGTCACGTTGGGCAAGTTGGAACCGGTGTTTTTCAAATGCGCCAAATAAAATGGAAATTTTGGATATCGATGGAATTAAATCGAACAAAAAGGACCAGCTCGTCAAAGGTAAGGCATGAATTATATTTTTATTTTTGCATTTTGTGTCGCGCCTGCAGGGTTGAAATATGCTTTTCTCTCTTTGTTTACTGGGGTGCTATCCTCAAATAATAGCATCGTTTGCTTTCACCGTAAAGCATTTTTGAAATCTGACACGTTGGCCGGATTCACAAGTGTAGCTTTAATTTGGTATATTGAATGTGTGATTTCAAAGTTTATATATTTTTTAAAAATTTATTTGAATTTGGCGCTCTGCATTTTCACTGGATGTTGGCCAGGTGGGACGCTACCGTCCCACATATCCCAGAGAGGTTAAAACAACCAGAGATTCTGTCGACTGACTTCCCAGAAAATGGACTGGGTGATTTTCAACAGAGAGACGACAAAGACATCCAAGCGTAAATGTGTGTTGCATGTCTAAATCCGAATGAATGGTTGTTAGGGTGCTAAATTACATATTTATGATGAGCGTATTATTCAACTGTATGTACGGTAGTTGAATTCCTTTGTCTCTCTTTCCCCATCCCTTTTATTGTGTAACAAGTCATCATATCGGGTTAATCCACTAGGGACTTTGCATCATGTTAATAATCAGTATTCAATACTATACTGTGTGCGTGTGTGTATTTCTGTGTGATTATGTCATTAGTTAGTAAATAATTAAGCTGATTCATCATGGAGACTAGGGTTTGTGCAGATTTATAAGATATTACGACGTTCAGAATGAGAGAAATAGGAGCAAATGATTAATGGATGACGAGTAGTATATCGAGATTCTGATATTCTTGGGTTAAATCGGGAAACGGTAACTCGTTAAATAAACTTTTCCTGTGGTGCCCCAGATTAAATTAATTGCGTAATAATTTAACGTGGTATGTAGTTATTTGATGACGAGCCATCATCGCATTAATGGTAGTCACGTCACGACAGAATGGATCAACAACATTGTAATTACGTCACAATACTAACTTAAATTGACAGAGTGAAAAGGAAGCCTGTACAGAATATTGCAAAAAAATGTGGTAAAGCAATTAACTTTTTGTCCTGAATACTAAGTGTTATTTTGGGGCAAATCCAATACATTACACCACTCTCCGTATTTTCAAGCATAGTGGTGGCTGTGCCTTGTTATGGGTATGCTTGTAATCGTTAAGGACTGGGGAGTTTTTCAGGATAAAAAAGAAACGTAATGAGCTAAGCACAGGTAAAATCCTAGTGGAAAACCTGGTTCACTCTGCTTTCCACAAGACAATGGGAGATTAATTCACATTTCAGCAGGACAATAATCTAGAGTTGCTTACCAAGAAGACAGTGAAAGTTCCTAAGAGGCAGAGTTACAGTTTTGACTTTAATCTACCCTTGAAAGTCTACTAATTATACTATTGTGTGAGCCATCAGACTAGAAAGAGCTTTGAACAGAGACAATTGAGCATGCTTTTCAGTCTAAGAGTAGTCTTGATCTGGGAAACCAGTACCAGATTAATCCAACATATTCTTTTTTTATTAGGATCTCTTTTAGCCAATGAAAGTCTCTTCGCCCAATATACGTAGAGAGTAGTAGTTGGTTGTTACCTGGGCCATCGAAGGGAACCAATTGGTGTGGGACTTTCTCAATAGCACCCAAGGGGATGAGATACATGTCTTTGACTTGTTTCAAGTTGTTGGCGACCACACCGAAGCGTTTACGGCTACTGAAGTAGGCATAGAGCAGAGTGTAGTGGATCTCATCCTCGTCGGTCTCAGGGGAAAAACGAATCAAACACACCTCCTGAAAAAAATACCAAAATAAAGGAGGAAAGAAATTCAAAATTTAACTCCTCAGTTCCTTTAATTTAATACATTTATTTAACCAGGTGGGAAAGTTAATAAATTCTTATTTACAAGCATTGACTTAAGTGTCAGGGAACATGTACAAGAAAAATGTTTTATGCATTGTACCCCAAAACATAGCTACTATTCATCTCCAGTTCAGGCACAGATTGTCTTGGAAAGATGAATATACTTTTACTGCCCTCGGCCACCCATATGTAAAATATGTGCACACATGACTACGCTTTGGATAAAAAGTGTCTGCTAAATGGCATAATATTGGTATATCCTACTTGCACATTATGAGTCTTGGCCAGGTTACTGTAAAATCTCTTTATGACAACTTCTGATGTTTAAATTCATTTATCATATTTCAAGCAGGTCGGCCTACACTTTGAAGGTACCTTTGTTCCGGTGGCTCGGATCTTGTCCAGGTAGTCCCATACGATCTGTGGGGAGATCCTCCCACCCATCTGGAAACTCTCCGGCAGATCCTGATAACAGGGATTATCACCATCTCATCCGATTAATTGATTTTATATTAAAAAAAGTGTCATATTCCTTTGAGCATGGTGAAGTTATTAATGACACTTTAGATGGTGTATCAATACAAAGATAGGAAGGATGTTTCTAACTCAGTTGCTGGCGAGGAAGGAAACCTCTCAGTCATTTCACGAGGCCAATGGTGACTTAAAAAGTTACACGGAACCCAAACCGGCTGCACGCGTGCGCCATTGTGCATACATTTATTTTGCCCCTCCCACACCAAACGCAATCACGACACGCAGGTTAAAATATCAAAACAAACTCTGAACCAATGACATTAATTTGGGGACAGGTCAAAAATCATTAAACATGTATGGCAATTTAGCTAGTTAGCTAACGTTAATTTGTCCTATTTACTTAGCTTGCTGTTGGTTGCTAGCTAATTTGTCCTGGGATATAAAAGTTAAGTTATTATTTTACCTGAAATGCACAAGGACCTCTACTCCGACAATTAATCCAGACATAAAACGGCCAACCAAATCGTTTCTAGTCATCTCTCCTCCTTCCAGGCCTTTTCATTGTTTAACTTATATGGTGATCGCATCTAAACGTTCATTGTATTACCACAACTACCGGCAAAACAGTTTGTCTTTCAGTCACCCACGTGGGTATAACCAATGAGGAGATGGCACGTGGGTACCTGCTTCTATAAACCAATGAGGAGATGGGAGAGGCAGGACTTGCAGCGCAATCTGCGTCAGAAATAAGAATGAGTTCTATTTTAACCCTTGGTGTCGCAGACGCTCGTGGGTGTAATAATTGAATAACATGGATTTCTAAATTTATTTTGAGACATGTCCGGTCTGGTCAGCATGTTAGAGTTTAGTGGATGTGATATGAAAAACAGAGGGTGGATCAACCAAATTGTAGTTATGCCACAATACTAGCCTAATTGACAGAGTAAAAAATGAGGACGCCTGTACAGAATAAAAATTATTCCAAAACATGAATCCTGTTTGCAATAAGGCACAAAAGTAAACCCGCAAAAAATAAATTGGGTAAATAAATGTACTTTATGTCCTGTATACAAAGCGTTATGTTTGGGGCAAATCCAACACGTCACTAAGTACCACTATTCATATATTCAAGCATGGTGGTGGCTGCATCATGTTATGGGTATGCTTGTCATGGGCAAGGACTAGGGAGATTTTGTTTTAAATAAAAAGAAACGGAAGAGAGCTGTTTTCCAACAGATACTGGGAGACATTCACCTTTCAGTAGGACAACCTTAAAACAATGCCAAATGTACACTGGAGTTGCTTACCAAAACCACATTGATTGTTCCTGGGTGGCCTAGTTACAGTTCACTTGAAAATCTTTGGTAAGAATTGAAAATGGCTGTCTAGCAATGATCAACAACTAGCTTGAAGGATTTAAAAAATATATTTTTTTTAAATTGCACAATCCAGGTGTGAAAAGCTCATAGTAACCCAGTTTGTTAGAATTTCTCTTCAACTTTGGCAGAGTATTGTGTTGATCGTTGACAAAAAAATCTAATGAAATCAATTTTAATCCCACCTTGTTTCAACAAAATTTGGAAAACTTTGAAGGCCCTGTATTTCCAAAACGTTGGTATACTTTAATGTAGCTGTGAGCTAGGTGTTGATAGCAACTGGCTGACTCATTTAGTGCTAATGTAACATCAGCAGGCGGGCTAATGTTAGCAGGCTGGTAGGGCTAATGTTAGCAGGAGAGTAGGGCTAATGTTAGCAGGCTGGTAGGGCTAACGTTAGCAGCCTACTTGGCTAGCAACCTTGGAAATGGATTTGTAACAATACATTCATCAAGTATTTGCTTGTGGTTACGTTATGCCATCTACCCTTCAATGTGATAGTTTGTTGAGTTGTTAATATAAATGGCATTTAGATAAAGGCATTCCATAACTAGAAAATCTAAATGCTGTGTTGTAACACGATCACTTCCATGAATAAGCATTAGAGGATTTATAAACACATTTACACTATTTAAAGCATTACATTTCATTAAAGCAAAACAAATATTTGATGCATTTATATGAATTAATAAACATTTATAGGCACTTATAAATAAATATCTTTTGGGAAGTTTTACCTCTGTCAGGTGGTCCAGGACACCTGATACAGGGAAGGCTTTAGTGAGGAGCTTGGCCACAGCAGGCATGTTGACAAGCCCTCTCCATAGAGGCTGCAGGTTGGACAGGAAGGAAGCCTCGCCATCTCTGCCACTCATAGACACTGACCTGGAGGCCAGGAATACAAACAACTTTAGAATAACCCTGCACTTAATTCTGCTTTATTGGTCATTTAATAATGATAATAATAAGCAGTACGAGTCAAAAGTTAGGACACACCTACTCATTCAAGGATTTATTTATTTGTGCCATGTTCTACATTGTAGAATAATAGTAAAGACATCAAAACTATGAAATAACACATGGAATCATGTAGTCACCCCCCAAAAATTATTAAACAAATCAAAATATATTCAAAGCAGCCACCCTCTTCCTTGACGACAGCTTTGCACCCTCTTGGCATTCTCTCAACCAGCTTCATCAAGTAGTCAGTCACCTGGAATGCATTTCAATTTAACCTTGTTAAAAGTGAATTGGTCTAATTTCTTTCCATCTGAATGCATTGGAGCCAATCAGTTGTATTGTGACAAGGTAGGGGGGGGGGTATACAGAAGATCGCCCTATTTGGTAAAAGACCAAGTTCATATTATGGCAAGAAAAGCTCAAATATGCAAAGAGAAACAACAGTCCATCATGACTTTAAGACATGAAGGTCAGTCAATCCAGAACATTTCAAGAACTTTTGTGCAGTTACAAAAAACATCAAGCGCTATGATGAAACTGGCTCTGATGAGGACCGCCACAGGAAAGGAAGACCCAGAGTTACCTCTGCTACAGAGGATAAGCTCATTAGAGTTACCAGCCTCAGATTGCAGCCCAAATAAATGCTTCACAGAGGTCAAGTAACAGACACATTGACTGTGTGAATCAAGCCTTCATGGTCGAATTGCTGCAAAGAAACCACTACTAAATGGACACTAGTGCTTTGGTCTGATGAGTTCAAATTTGAGATGTTTGGTTTCAACCGCCATGTCTTTGTGAGACGCCGAGTCTGTGAACGGATTATCTCCGCATGTGTTGTTCCCACCGTGAAGCATGGAGGAGGAGGTGTTATGGTGTGTGGTTCCTACTGTGAAGCATGGAGGAGGTGGTGTAATGGTGTGGGGGTGCTTTGCTGGTGACACAGTCAGTGACTTATTTAGAATTCAAGGCACACTTAACCAGCATGGCTACCACAGCATTCTGCAGCGACACGCCATCCCAACAGGTGCTTAGTGGGACTATCATTTTTTTTTCAACAGGACAATGACCCAACACCTCCAGGCTGCGTAATAGCTACTTGACCAAAAAGGAGAGTGATGGAGTGCTGCATCAGATGATCTGGCCTCCACAATCACCCGACCTCAACCCAATTGAGATGGTTTGGGATTTTCAGTTAAGAACAAAGTCTTATTTACAATGACGGAACAGTGGGTTAACTGCCTTGTTCAGGGGCAGAACGACAGATTTTTAACCTTGTCAGCTCGGGGATTCGATCCAGAAACCTTTTGGTTACTGGCCCAACTCTCTACACACAGGGTCGCACCACAGGATGAGTTGGACCGCAGAGTTAAGGAAAAGTAACCAACAAGTGCTCAGCATTTGGGGGAACTCCTTCAAGACTGTTGGAAAAGCATTCAAAGGTGAAGCTGGTTGAGAGAATGCCAAGAGTGTGCAGAGCTGTCGTCAAGGCAAAGGGTGGCTACTTTGATTAAACACTTTTTTTGGTTATAGCATCATTCCATGTGTTATTGCATAGTTTGATGTCTTCACTATTGTTATACAATGTAGAAAATTAAAGTGAAACCCTGGAATGAGTAGGTTTGTCCAAACCTGACTGGTACAGTATATTTTCTAAATATATTTAGAATGGCCGTGTAACTAACTCAACACCACTTCACTTTGTATGACAATTACATTGACAGCCTTTGTGATTCTATCACAAGGACGAGAATGATGAAGTACAATATGGCCACTGTGCTTTAACTTCTCTTTGGGTTGTAGGCCGTGTTCCTGGAAAATGACTAACATTTGCGGATGTAAACAGGGGTGACTGACTGACTGTTCTGGGTAATTGACTGATTGATCCACATACCTCCCCTTGTAGTTGGAGAAGGTTTTGGCGCTGAGGAGGCTCTCCTCTAGGACTTTGAGGTGAAGGTCGTCGTCCTTAGCAGATGAGGAGGGTGTCTCTCCCTCTGTAGAGGTAGTGGTGGCAGACGGTGTGTTCGTGGTCTGTCCCTCTGTAGTGCTGGAGGTAGTGGTAGTAGACTGTGTGTTCTTGGTCACTGCGTCTGTAGTGCTGGTAGCAGACCGTCTCCTCACTACACTAGTGGCCACTTTCACCACTTTGGTAGGAGCCTCCTCCACAGGTGGAGCCATACGTCCTTCACAAATTACAATTCCATTTAGTCCAATACAAACCACTGGTAAGACTTGACTTAAAGCCACAATCCTGAGTTTGTAGGACTCATTTGGCATGTTCACCTTTTCTCCTCCTAATCCATCTCCCGCCTACTTCCATTCTATCTGATCAAGCATAAACACATATCTATAGTACTTCCACTATCCTTCAAAATAAAAGCAGAAACTGAAAGACCAGAATCAGGGCCTACCTGTGCAGATCTTACAGTTGAGGTCAAACAGGTGAGTCTTATGCAGACTGGTTGTATCTTGGAAAATATTGACGCTCTCGGTTGTTGTCGACAACGTCTTCTCTTGGGGAACTTCCACTGGCTCCTCTGTCACTTTGGAAGCAGCCACAGGCTCTGGCTGGAAGAGTTCAAACAACAACAGTGAGAGTTCATAAGAAATGTATGGACAGAGGATAAACTGTATTTCCTTGATTCCTCATTGTGCTCTCCGATGCATGTTGAGGAGGAGGCAAGGATAGACCAGAGTGTGTTAATTTTGAGTAAATACAATTGAAATTCACCCAGAAATTCATAAAAAAGGTCTGAACTATTTCTTAGGAAGAGGACATGCTCAACTCTAAATCCTGTAGAACCAATAATCCAGGAGGTCCATAAAGGTGTTAACAGAACATCTGCAGTGTGTGGGCCTGTCTGGTCATGTCCCTTATTAACCCAGCTTCTACGTTTATAAAGACTATGACTAGAGCTGTGGTGGTAACACGGTCACAGTAACAGCATTACCTATGACCGCCAACTATTCTAGAACCCAAAATAAATCACAGAAAAATAAAAAAAGGACCAGCACTCACTTGAACAAGAAGCGTGGTGTTTCTTTACATGAGCTGTGTCTTACCTCCGGCTCTATGGCTTCTGGTGCCTTCCCAGACTCCTGGCTCTCAATCTCTATCTCTCCTTTGTGTGTGATCTTGGTGATGGGTCGCCTCTCCGCCTCTCTCTGCTCCTTCTCAATCATCTCAATCGCCTGGGGGGAAACAAGAACATATTGGTGAATGAATCTCACACAGAAAGAGCAATGATCACAGTCCAGTTTGGTAAAAGGTTATTGATAGTGCAGGTCACACAACCCGTTTTAACTTCAACAATAAATCAATATCCTCGGAGGAGGACAGGCAGTGTGTTTTAGTGTCGGAGGAGGACAGGCAGTGTGTTTTAGTGTCGGAGGAGGACAGGCAGTGTGTTTTAGTGTCGGAGGAGGACAGGCAGGCAGTGCGTTTTAGTGTCGGAGGAGGACAGGCAGGCAGTGCGTTTTAGTGTCGGAGGAGGACAGGCAGGCAGTGCGTTTTAGTGTCGGAGGAGGACAGGCAGGCAGTGTGTTTTAGTGTCGGAGGAGGACAGGCAGGCAGTGTGTTTTAGTGTCGGAGGAGGACAGGCAGGCAGTGTGTTTTAGTGTCGGAGGAGGACAGGCAGGCAGTGCGTTTTAGTGTCGGAGGAGGACAGGCAGGCAGTGCGTTTTAGTGTCGGAGGAGGACAGGCAGGCAGTGTGTTTTAGTGTCGGAGGAGGACAGGCAGGCAGTGTGTTTTAGTGTCGGAGGAGGACAGGCAGGCAGTGCGTTTTAGTGTCGGAGGAGGACAGGCAGGCAGTGCGTTTTAGTGTCGGAGGAGGACAGGAGGTGAGTTTTAGTGTTGCTTACGTGTCGATTCTCTCTCTGTCTCCATGCAGCCAGTTCTTTTGAGGCCAGTTCCTCAGGACTCATCCTTATCAAAGTGCCAGGAGAAATCTCCCCTTTCAGAACCCTCTTGAATAACACCTGAAATACACAAGTTATAAAGTCACATAGCTAGATGAACTGATATCAAAATGTATTTTAGATCATGTTTGCGTTGTATATACGTTTCATGTAGTTCAACGCATATCATTTCGAGACCAAGTACCTACTACAAGCTGGGACAGAATACAGTATAATGTCCATAAAATGTCAGCATCAAAGAGTCAGTATTGTCTAAAAGAGAATTCATTGCCTCAAATGTGTTAACTTAACGACTTACATTGTTTTTGGTGTCTTTGAGGTTGAACATCAAGCTCCGGTACTTGCTCTTGTATTTGCAGTCGGTGTCTCTGTAGAAGGCAAACAGCTCTCTCTCAGTCTTCTTGGCCACCTCAGCAGCCTTCTCTGGTGACGCCTGGAAATCAGACTCCTTCAGCCTGAGACAATGTAGGGCACAATAGTGGATTACACAGGAGGAAAATAGAGGATCACCACCCTTCTCTACAGGCAGATACACTACATGGCTAAAAGTATGTAGACACCCCTTCAAATTAATGGATTCTGCTATTTCAGCCAAACCTGTTGCTGACAGCCATGCAATCTCCACAGGAAACACTGGCAGCAGAATGGCTTTACTGAAGAGCTCAGTGACCTTCAACATGGGACGGTCAGAGGATGCCACCTTTTCAACAAGTCAGTCAAAGTTCTGCCCAGCTAGAGCTGCCCCGGTCAACTGTATGTGCGGTTATTGTGAAGTGGAAACGTCTAGGAGCAACAACGGCTCAGCTGCAAAGTCATAGACCACACAAGCTCACAGAATTGGACCGCCGAGGGCTGAAGCGCGTAGCGTGTAAAAATCGTCTCCTCGGTTGCAACAATCACTACCAAGTTACAAACTGCCTCTGGAATCAACGTCAGCACAAGAACTGTTCGTCGGGAGCTTCCTGAAATGAGTTTCCATGGCCGAGCACTACAGCATACAATGACATTCTAGACAATTCTGTGCTTCCAAATTTGTGGCAACAGTTTGGGGAAGGCCCTTTCCTGTTTCAGCATGACAATGCCCCCGTGCACAAAGTGAGGTCCATACACAAATGGTTTGTCGAGATCAGTGTGGTAGAACATGACTGGCCTGCACAGAGCCCTGACCTCAAATCCATCGAACAACTTGGGGATGAATTGGAACGCCGACAGCGAGCCAGGCCTAATCGCCCAACATCAGTGCCGACCTCTCTAAAGCTTTTGTGGCTGAATGGAAGCAAGTCCCCACAGCAATGTTACAACATCTAGTGGAAAGCCTTCCCAGAAGAGTGGAGGCTGTTACAGCAGCAAAAGGGGGGACCCCCCCAACTCCATATTAATGACCATGATTTTGAATGAGATGTTCGACAAGCAGGTGTCCACATACATTTGGCCATGCAGTGCATCATCAGACTGTTATAATGGTTATTAGTGTTGTTAAGTTACTGTTATAACGTGTTTAATGACCTCTTCAGGAGGATGTCCTTCAGGGCGTCACGGACGCTCCGTCTGATCTGGTCAACAGACACCGGTTTCTTAGAGGAGGGAGACGACACCTTGGGCCTCTTGGTCTCCTGTTTGACTGACACTCCTAACGGGACACAGCCACAGAGAGTAGGAGACGTCGCAGAGTAGGGCACGTTCATTAGGGCACCGTGTAGTACAACATTTTAAAATGTTTTTTTTCCCTCCAATTGAAAACAAACGTTTCTTATTGGACAAATTAATATATTCCCTCCCCTTTTACAGTTTAATGCCTACTGAGCACGACTCCTGTGAGGGACATGGACAGCAGAATGTAGAAGCACACAACACTACAACACACCTGATTTCTGCGTAGAATCTTTGACTTCAGTCGACTGTCTTCTTTCCACAGAGTCCTGTTACAGAGTGAGACACAGCATATCGCCTCCGTGAGATTCTAAATGATCTTACAAATTCAATTGTATATAAAATGTTTGTTTTTCTCGTTGGGTAGAGGGTTGTGCATCGTGGTGCTGAAAACATAACCACCATTTTAAAATGTCCTTAAGACAGACGTTGAATAGAATCACCGTGGTAACCTAACACCCTTCCATCCATGTGTACACATGCAGGGAATAAAGAGGAAGTGAAAAGAGGTCAACCGACCCTTGAGTAGTGCCAACACCGGCTTTCATACATATCAGCTGAATAAACTGAGGAGGACAACATCTGCACCACTACATTTAGTCAATGGTAGGGCTTGTTGAAGATTATGCGTCTAAAACATTTGGCTGTTGAATTTAAGATTTTGACAACAGATAATATGCATATAAAGGTTTATCATCCAATCTCTTCTCATAGGCTTTAGTTTTATAAATATGCACTGACCCGATGGTAATCCGATGTTACAGCTCCATTTATTATAATATTCTTATCTGGTATTCAGGCCTAAATTAAATTTACAAAAAAAATGAATGAATGAATTAAAGCATGCATTGCAGGCTACTAGCAGAGTGAACCTTACCTTTCTGAAGGGCCTGACTCCCCCGGAGGTGACAGGATGTGGGGACGGCTGTTTCTGCTTTGCGGCCATCTTGTTGTCCTGGGTCTCAGAGGGCTTCTGCTGTCCCTCTGCCCTGGCCTCCCCCTGCACAGCACCGCCTGGCTCCTAATGGGGAGAAGAAGATAAATAACATGAAATGTTAGTAATATATTTAACCACAAGTTAAAATAAACTTTGAGTTAGTGCAACTTAAAAATGTATCCATTGACCTTGCAGCACTTCAGAGAAACACACTCCCTTCTCCATTAAGATCTAAACCTATTCCTAGTGCAGTAGAAATCGATGAACAGACCTTGGTGGTGGTGTACTTGTCCTTGGTACAGCACTGCAGACAGACATACTCCTGGTCCCCCCCTTCCATCTGCTTCACCTTGGCCAGGTCCAGACCAACACAGTCGCCATGGAA
Organism: Oncorhynchus clarkii lewisi; assembly: GCF_045791955.1. Lineage (NCBI taxonomy): Eukaryota > Metazoa > Chordata > Actinopteri > Salmoniformes > Salmonidae > Oncorhynchus > Oncorhynchus clarkii. Next base: position 52,210,157 of record NC_092169.1, read on the forward strand.
CCAGTCATCACAGTGCCCACAGCCCAACATGAACCTGAACAGAACAAAAACACAGACGGACAAACAGACACGGATGCACAAAACAAACCTGTTTAGAAGAACACAAGCTCACTTCCCAGGGAATATTCTACTTGTTCATTGTGGTAATTTAGCCTAAGATGTAACAACTTAGTAATAACAGGTTTACAATGTTGCTTAAGTACTACATTGTATATTCAACTCTAATCACTTTGGTGCAAAGAACACAATTCTTACTTGTTACTATGTGGCTTATTGCACAATCCACAGTTCTTGTTTGGATCCCACACAACGGTCTCACTATTTGCAGGTTCCTTTTCTGGTCCCTTCCCAGATTCTTTAGCCTGTTCTTCTTCACTGGTTTCCTTCTTCGAGACGGCAGGAGCGTTGTCGGGGATGAAGAGCTGTGGTTCCTCCACGGAGATGCTTCTGCTGACGTTCCTGCTTCTCTGTTTCTGAAGACACTTGTCTGGCTTCTTCACTTTAGGCTCGTCTTGCTCCTCCTCCTTCTCCTCCTCCGATGTCTCCTTCTGAGGATTGGCACGTTTACACGGTGTCCAGCCAAACTGGGGTTGTGGTTGGGTGTCGGTCACGTGAGAGTTAGACGGTTTGGTTGTAATCGTCGTCCCTGCGGACATACCAGGAGGACGCTTTCCAGACAGCAGTGTTTTTTTGACTGGACCGCCGCGGCCCACGTCAGGTAATCTCTGCTTTAGTTTCACAGGACGTCCGTCTTGCGTCCTCTGAATCTTAGGGCCGGGTTGAGCTGGGTTGAATTCACCTCGCCTTTTCAAGGACATGATGACTTGTTTGGCTTTCATTTCGTCCATCTTGTGCATGTTGCCTCTCTGGTGGAGCTTCTTCCCCAGGGCTTGTTGTTGGGTTCCTTTGTGCCCCTTACCAGCTAACAGGTGCTTGTTCTTAGCGGAGGACAGTGTTGACTGCTTCAGCTTAGGCTGCTGCTTTTTGGCTGGATTATTAGTGGTAGGAACTTTGCTGTTTGGCAGGTGCTGCTGCGCTTCTTTCTTGATGCTGGCATCTTTCCTCACCACCGCTGGATCATGCTTCTGAGAATCACTTTGGTCGTCGAGTTTGGTCTCGACCAAGCAAGGACTACCTGGAAGCGCCCCGTTGGAGGCCTGAACGTCATTGGGGTTGACGTAAGGTCCTAGCCCTAAGGGCAAGTCGTCAGCACAGTACTTCACGAAGAGCTGAGCAGCACCCACGCCCCCTCCACTCCCTGCAGTGGGATTCTGTATGTGTAACGGTTCCTCTTGCACCATAGTGTATTCCATCCCTTCACCGTACAGCGAGCCATCCTCATAACATTCGTCAGTGTTTTCAGCTGATGTGAAAGCGGTAAAGGAGGGTCCCGGGAGAAGCTCGATTTTGAAACCCCCGAAAGTGACCGTCAACCTCTGTAACACAACGACGGGGTTCATCGACGAGCCCAAGTCAAGGTCGTTGATATTCACCCTGCCGTCACCCAGGTGAAGCTCTCTCCTTAATTCATCAGCAGTAGTGATCTTCTCACTCAGAGTGGACTTCTTTCTAGGTCTCCCAGGTTTTCCCGGGGGCTTTTTGTTGTTTGAAGACCCTCTGCCTGCACTTCGCTCTGGAATTTAAAGTCACACTGACATTTTTCATTTGACAATATAAAACGAAGCAATAAGGCAACCAAAGTGAATTCTAAACTAGGCACAACATCAACTTTTCATACTAGGAAAATTAAAGCGTGGGGGGGGGACCTTGAATTTGCATGGCTTTGTATTTAGTGTCCTATCTTGTCAATGATAATAGCTGTATTTAGTGTTAATCACAGTAATGCTCCTGGTGTAGTCCTATTGACATAAAGTCCTCTCTCCCCACCAGAGGCCAAGGTTCAAACCTCGCTCCAACCCTTCAAACTGTTTCTCCCACCTGCCTGTCTCTCCGCTCCAACCCTTCAAACTGTTTCTCCCACCTGCCTGTCTCCCCGCTCCAACCCTTCAAACTGTTTCTCCCACCTGCCTGTCTCTCCGCTCCATCCCTTCAAACTGTTTCTCCCACCTGCCTGTGTCTCCGCTCCAACCCTTCAAACTGCTTCTCCCACCTGCCTGTGTCTCCGCTCCAACCCTTCAAACTGCTTCTCCCACCTGCCTGTCTCCCCGCTCCAACCCTTCACTGTTTCTCCCACCTGCCTGTCTCTCCGCTCCAACCCTTCAAACGGTTTCTCCCACCTGCCTGTCTCTCCGCTCCAACCCTTCAAACTGTTTCTCCCACCTGCCTGTCTCCCCGCTCCAACCCTTCAAACTGCTTCTCCCACCTGCCTGTCTCCCCGCTCCAACCCTTCAAACTGCTTCTCCCACCTGCCTGTCTCCCCGCTCCAACCCTTCAAACTGCTTCTCCCACCTGCCTGTCTCCCCGCTCCAACCCTTCAAACTGTTTCAACCACTTGCCTGTCACTACATAACAGCACAAAAATAATATATACATAAAATACACTCCATTGTAAAATGGAATTGTTGCTAACCTGGGGTAACTCCTAATGCGTATTTCCTGGGTCTGCCAACAGACCGTTTGACTGGCGGAGTCTCTGTACCAGCCAACCCACCACCAGCGGTACCAAGGATACCCTCTGTTGCACCAACATCAACATCTGCAACTACTGGGGGAGAGAAGATTAGAGATTAAATAATAACTTAGATTTATTTTAGAAGCATTAACAAACATCAGTAGTTACAAATAGTGGTTTCTATAAACACCCATCAACATAGCTTGTACTGTCAATTGAAGTCATACAAAAGTAATTCTCACTAAAAATACCTGTTGCTTCGGCGATCTGGAAGTTGGCGTCTTCATTATCTAAGATATTGAAGTGTGAACTTGCAGATCCAAACATGGGATCTTTATCACTAAGCATGTTCCTCAGTGAGTCTCCCAGCTGGTCGACACCTGTTCCAAAGTCATTACTTGCTTCACATTCCAAGTTCTGCCCTATCAGCATGGAGTCATCCAACTGGTCACTGGGAATCAAATGGTTGAAAGTGTCCACTACATCCATGAATGCTGTTCCCTTCCTGTCAGCTCTGCAGGGATAAGGGGATAGGGTATTAATAACGTAGGCTACAGTACAGACAACAGAGATGGCTCAGATTCAGAACAATCTATTTCAATCTTCGGACACGCCATATCAAATAGGTCCCCTATACAGAAGGAGTCAACAGCCATGTAGACAAGATAGCTAGTACATTAACTTTCATTACATTTCTAAAAACAGTTCCCGGGCAGCAAAAGCAACATTGACAAGCTAAAGTTATTAACTACCATTTTTCAATAACAATCCATGGTGGATGACACTGGACATGTGTTGGACATTTGGGGCAGACAAGAATGGCTGAAATAGTAGATAGCTGCTAAATGAGCAATAGCTAATGAGGATCCTAATAAACGAAAAATATTTCAGAAGAACATCAGTTAGCTAGCCAGCCAGGCTACCGTGCCATATTATATGACGTTGCTAGCTAGGTAACGTTAGCTAGCAAATTAATGAGAAATGAACTAATACTTACTGTCAGGACTGACAGCTCCAGATAACTTCATTACAGGACTGCAAACACAATGTGTTTAGCTCCGTTTATGATATCTAGAAAGAGTCTAAAACCAAAAACTTTCATCAGTGGCAGGAATCAGATGCAGACTGGTGCACTAGCTCGGGGTCGTTAGCAGCTAGCTACTTCCAGTTAGCATAACAATCCAGCTAGCTAGCGTACCTTAACGCAATTTACTGAGGGCGATGATATACATGTATGCATTTGCGCCAAAACGACTTCTTCTTTATGATTAGCTAATTGATGCTACCAATGAATGCATTTGTGCCATATGAATGACAGCCTTCGTTGAAAAGTTAGCTAGGCTAGTCCTGTAACTGCAGCTAACCAGTTACTGTAGCTAGCTGGCTAACAAACTAGTGCAGGCCTGACAGCGACATGATAAGCTTTCCTTAAAAGCACCATTCCCATAACAAAATATTTAACTACTTGGTCGTACAACCAAAGAATACACGTAACTAGTTAAGCATGCACAACAAATCATAGCTTATAAAAATAGTCTCGTTCAAAAACAAATAGGGAAGCTAGCAATTGTACAGTTAGTTATCCAGCAGCGAGGAACATGATAGGCCGCGAGTTTGTTTGTAGCCTGCAGCTACCTAGCACCACTGATCACGCCCCCTAATTCGTCTCATTGGACGCCTCCACTGAGGACGTTTCAATATTCACAGCGACATTCGTGTATACTGGCACTTACATTCCTCTACTGTGTCAACGCCACTGCATTCCGGAGCGATTCTAGTAGCTTTACAGTGTTTTAGCTAAATCCCCGACACTTCCTCGCTGCGCACCGCCGCCATTCGCCCCTGCCTCCTGCAAGCTACTCCGAAGATTTTAATAACTAACCCAAGATAGACCACCGCGTGTCGTTTCCAATGGGAACTCATGAGTCATAGTGGGCAGAACAAGCAAGGGGGGGGGGGGGGGGGGGGGGGGGGGCAGAGCCAAGAACGAGCTAGGAAGATCCCATTTGCTCGTTCCTGCATGTATTTACATATTTCCGTTGGGGAACGCCTACTCTGTGAAGTGCGCGTGTACAAAAACTAAATTCGCCCAAGCACTCCTTCTGAACAACGCGATTTAAAAAAAACTTTGACAGAGGGTAAAGTTTACAAATTCTAGTTTTGGGAACAGAACATTTTATTTAAATGTTTAATCGAAGAGAACATTTCCAGAATATCGGTCAAAATCTATCTTCTCCACTGCCGGCCACTGGGCTTCCTTTCTCCACCATAGTTGGTAGTGATTGGAAATGCCAAGCGGATGCTTCACATTTATACATCTGGTGAAATATCTGTCTCGTTGTTATTTTTGTGGCTACTCGGGCAAGTGACGTTGGTGTCACATGCCTCGTGTTTACAATGGCCCACGCAACAGGCGTCAACGTTGCGTGGAGTACAGAGTACAGTGTTGATCATCAATCAAGCAACAAAGGCATTTTTACATCAGCAGGAATTACTTTTACAGTTGCCTAATCCCAGTACTCCAAATAGCAAGCAGAAGCACAGTGGCCAGGAACAATTCAGTTAGTACATTGAAACTAAGAGACGAACCAGTGTCAGAGGGGAGGCCCTCCGGTGGTCAACGCATATAGCAGACAATGAAAGCCTTGCAATATTCGATGATTACATTTCTCTAAAACAAGCAATAGGCTGGCTACATGTGCACCATCAAGTCAAATCAAATTGTATTTCTCACAGTCGCCGAATACAACTGGTGTAGGTAGACCTTACAGTGAAATGCGTAAGTACAAGCCTGTAACCAACAATTGCAGTTTGAAGAAAAATAAGAGTTAAGTATTTACTAAATACAAAAAATAAGAAAATAGAAAATATCTCTATCTGTCCTATATCTCTATCTGTTTTATATCTGTTCTATATCTCTATCTGTTCTATATCTATCTGTTCTATATCTATCTGTTCTATATCTATCTGTTCTTTATCTATATTTGTTCCTTATCTTTATCTGTTCTATATCTGTTCTATATCTCTGTTTTATATCTGTTCTATATTTCTATCTGTTCGTTATCTCTATCTGTTTTATATCTATTCTATATCTATATCTGTTCTATATTTCTATCAGTTCTACATCTATATCTGTTCTATATCTGTTCTATATCTACATCTGTTCTTTATCTCTATCTGTTTTATTTTAAAAAGTCCACAGACCCACTCCAAAAGGCTTTCGGACCATCATCGACTCAGTGGGTTTTGTCCAACATGTCTCCGGACCTACTCACAAACACAGTAATATTCTGGACCTAGTTTTGTCCCGTGGAATAAATATTGTGGATCTTGATGTTTTTCCTCAAAATCCTGAACTATCGGACCACCATTTTATTATGTTTGCAATCGCAACAAATAATCTGCTCAGACCCCAACCAAGGATCATCAAAAGTTGTGCTATAAATACTCGGACAACCCAAAGATTCCCAGATGCTCCTCCAAACTCCCTCTGCCTAGCCGAGGACGTCAGAGTAAAAAATCAGTTAACCACCTAACTGAGGAACTCAATTTAATCTTGCGCAATACTCTAGATGCAGTCGCACCACTAAAAACAAAAAACATTTGTCATAAGAAACTAGCTCCCTGGTATACAGAAAATTCCCGAGCTCTGAAGGAAGCTTCCAGAAAATTGGAACAGAAATGGCGCCACACCAAACTGGAAGTCTTCCGACTAGCCGTTCCGACTAATACCGTGCAGTATCGAAGAGCCCTCACTGCTGCTCGATCATCCTATTTTGCCAATATTTTTGATATTGTTGCAAAGCTAACTAAAAAGCAGCATTCCCAAAGAGAGAATGGCTTTCACTTCAGCAGTGATAAGTTCACAAATTTCTTTGAGGAAAAGATCATGATCATTAGAAAGCAAATTACAGACTCCTCTTTAAACCTGCGTATTCCTCCCAACGCTCAGGTGTCCTGAGTCTGCACAACTCTGCCAGCACCTAGGATCAAGGGAGACACTCAAGTGTTTTAGTACTATATCTCTTGACACAATGATGAAAATAATCATGGCCTCTAAACCTTCAAGCTGCATACTGGATGGACCCTATTCCAACTAAACTACTGAAAGAGCTGCTTCCTGTGCTTGGCCCTCCTATGTTGAACATAATAAACGGCTCTCTATCCATCGGATGTGTACCAAACTCACTAAAAGTGGCAGTAATAAAGCTTCTCTTGAAAAAGCCAAACCTTGACCCAGAAAATATAAAAAACTATCGGCCTATATCGAATCTCCCATTCCTCTCCTAAAAAATTGAAAAAGCTGTTGCGCAGCAACTCACTGGCTTCCTGAAGACAAACAATGTATACTAAACGATTCAGTCTGGTTTTAGACCCCATCATAGCACTGAGACTGCACTTGTGAAGGTGGTAAATTACCTTTTAATTGCTTCAGATCGAGGCTCTGCATCTGTCCTCGTGCTCCTAGACCGTAGTGCTGCTTTTGATACCATCAGTCACTACTTTCTTTTGGAGAGATTGGAAACCCAAATTGGTCTACACCAACAAGTTCTGGCCTGGTTTAGATTTTATCTGTCAGAAAGATATCAGTTTGTCTCTGTAGATGGTTTGTCCTCTGACAAATCAACTGTAAATTTCGATGTTCGTCAAGGCTCCATTTTAGGACCACTATTGTTTTCACTATATATTTTACATCTTAGTGATGTCATTCGGAAATATAATGTTAACTTTCAGCTGTATTTTTGATGAAACATGGTGAAGCCCCAAAATTGCCCTCGCTGGAAGCCTGTGTTTCAGACATATGGAAGTGGATTGCGGCAAATGTTCGGACAAAACAGATATGCTAGTTCTAGGTCCCAAGAAACAAAGAGATCTTCTGTTGAATCGGACAATTAATTTTTGATGGTTGTACCGTCGTCTCAAATAAAACTGTGAAGGACCTCGGCGTTACTCTGGACCCTGATCTCTCTTTTGAAGAACATATCAAGACTTTCAAGGACAGCTTTTTTTCATCTACGTAAAATTGCAAAAGTCAGAAACTTTCTGTCCAAAAATGATGCAGAAAAGTTCATCCATGCTTTTGTCACTTCTAGGTTAAACTACTGCAATGCTCTACATTCCGGCTACCCGGATAAAGCACAAAATAAACTTCAGTTAGTGCTAAACACGGCTGCTAGAATCCTAACTAGAACCAAAATATTTGATCATATCACTCCAGTGCTAGCCTCCCTACACTGGCTTCCTGTTAAGGCAAGGGCTGATTTCAAGGTTTTCTGCTAACTGTCATGACGTTGGCCTGGGGGTAGGTTTATGACAGTCATAAATACCTCTTCCCCCCCTTTTCCTCTCTCTACCCTACTGATTTGCAATCCCCTTTGGTTAACATAGAGATTCTGGGAACATCAGAAGGTGAGGGGAAATGAACTATATTCTGGTAATTTGAGATTTGGGTTTTCATAAGGTAGGGCTCTGCTCAATCAGTGGCCCACCCCTGTGAAGGGACATGGGCTATAAAACTTTTCAAACACGCCCTCCTCTCCCTTCCTATATAAAGCCTTGACGACAATGTAACCTCCTGTTCCGAGGATGTGAGGACGACGGTCCGATGTCAGAATGGTTCAGATAATAACTACAGAACGAAGCGTGAGCGTGAGCTTTGGTTGCGAATGGTATGAACTTTGAACTCTTATTCACTACAGAAGTGATACCTCCTAGCCGTTGGGTTAGCAACAGCAGCTGCAAACGCAAGTTGGGAAGGAAAAGACAGAGTATCCCATCTACCACACAACGACGTTACTACAACGTATACAATTTACCAGCAGAGACATTCTTCAAAGGACAAAGGACTAAGTTGGGCAACACGGCCTTCCATCTACCACCAACCTACCGAAGCGCAGCTCAGAGTAAATATTTATTGCATTTTCTTATTCCATATGGGCGGTAATTTAGAATGCATAAGATACTGTATTTACGATAGCACAGCTTCACCCTTTGTACCTCAGTCTTCCCGCTCTTTCACTCAAACCCAGACCCTTTTCTTTTGTGTAACAAGCTGTCATATCAGTTCCGCCCTCTAGGGACGTTTTCCTTTATGATGTAATTTGTAATCAAGTTATGATTAATTATGTGTATGTGTGATTATTTAGGTATTTAGTAAATAAATAATTAAACCCAATTTTGTATTTCTGATTCAACTTGTTAGCCAGGGTTCGTGCAGATAACCAAGAATTTACAACTTTCAGATGAGACTGAATTTTTAAAAATCTATATCTGTTCTATATCTTCTTTTATTTTTTTTTATCTCTGTCTGTTCTAAATCTATATCTGTTCTATATCTCTATCAGTTTTATATCTGTTCTAAATCATTTTTTTATCTGTTCTTTATCTCTATCTGTTTTGTATCTGTTCTAAATCTATATCTGTTCTATATCTCTATCTGTTTTACATCTGTTCTATATCTGTCTGTTCTATATCTATATCTGTTCTTTATCTCAGTTATATATCTATATCTGTTCTATATATCTATATAATCTATATCCTACCTGTGTATATCTCTATCTGTTCTATATCTCTATCTGTTCTATATCTATATCTGTTCTATATCTCTATATAATCTATATCCTACCTGTTTATATCTATCAGTTCTATATCTATATCTGTTCTATATCTCTTATATCTGTCCTACCTGTGTATATCTCGATTTGTTCTATATCTCTATCTAATCTATATCCTACCTGTTTATATCTATCAGTTCTATATCTATATCTGTTCTATATCTCTTATATCTGTCCTACCTGTGTATATCTCGATTTGTTCTATATCTCTATCTGTTCTATATCCTACCTGTGTAAATCTATCTGTTCTATGTGGTTGATGTTCTATGTGTTGATGGTTTTATGTCTTTGACATAGTGCTCTTGAATGCTGGACACATTTCCTGTAAAAGGCCTAATACAGTGCCTTGCGAAAGTATTCGGCCCCCTTGAACTTTGCGACCTTTTGCCACATTTCAGGCTTCAAACATAAAGATATAAAACTGTATTTTTTTGTGAAGAATCAACAACAAGTGGGACACAATCATGAAGTGGAACGACATTTATTGGATATTTCAAACTTTTTTAACAAATCAAAAACTGAAAAATTGGGCATGCAAAATTATTCAGCCCCTTTACTTTCAGTGCAGCAAACTCTCTCAAGAAGTTCAGTGAGGATCTCTGAATGATCCAATGTTGACCTAAATGACTGATGATGATAAATACAATCCACCTGTGTGTAATCAAGTCTCCGTATAAATGCACCTGCACTGTGATAGTCTCAGGGGTCCGTTAAAAGCGCAGAGAGCATCATGAAGAACAAGGAACACACCAGGCAGGTCCGAGATACTGTTGTGAAGAAGTTTAAAGCCGGATTTGGATACAAAAAGATTTCCCAATCTTTAAACATCCCAAGGAGCACTGTGCAAGCGATAATATTGAAATGGAAGGAGTATCAGACCACTGAAAATCTACCAAGACCTGGCCGTCCCTCTAAACTTTCAGCTCATACAAGGAAAAGACTGATCAGAGATGCAGCCAAGATGCCCATGATCACTCTGGATGAACTGCAGAGATCTACAGCTGAGGTGGGAGACTCTGTCCATAGGACAACAATCAGTCGTATATTGCACAAATCTGGCCTTTATGGAAGAGTGGAAAGAAGAAAGCCATTTCTTAAAGATATCCATAAAAAGTGTTGTTTAAAGTTTGCCACAAGCCACCTGGGAGACACACCAAACATGTGGAAGAAGGTGCTCTGGTCAGATGAAACCAAAATTGAACTTTTTGGCAACAATGCAAGACGTTATGTTTGGCGTAAAAGCAACACAGCTCATCACCCTGAACACACACCATCCCCACTGTCAAACATGGTGGTGGCAGCATCATGGTTTGGGTCTGCTTTTCTTCAGCAGGGACAGGGAAGATGGTTAAAATTGATGGGAAGATGGATGGAGCCAAATACAGGACCATTCTGGAAGAAAACCTGATGGAGTCTGCAAAAGACCTGAGACTGGGACGGAGATTTGTCTTCCAACAAGACAATGATCCAAAACATAAAGCAAAATCTACAATGGAATGGTTCAAAAATAAACATATCCAGGTGTTAGAATGGCCAAGTCAAAGTCCAGACCTGAATCCAATCGAGAATCTGTGGAAAAAACTGAAAACTGCTGTTCACAAAAGCTCTCCATCCAACCTCACTGAGCTCGAGCTGTTTTGCAAGGAGGAATGGGAAAAAATTTCAGTCTCTCGATGTGCAAAACTGATAGAGACATACCCCAAGCGACTTACAGCTGTAATCGCAGCAAAAGGTGGCGCTACAAAGTATTAACTTAAGTGGGCTGAATAATTTTGCACGCCCAATTTTTCAGTTTTTGATTTGTTAAAAAAGTTTGAAATATCCAATAAATGTCGTTCCACTTCATGATTGTGTCCCACTTGTTGTTGATTCTTCACAAAAACATACAGTTTTATATCTTTATGTTTGTTCAAGGGGGCCGAATACTTTCGCAAGGCACTGTATCTCTATCTGTTTTATATCTCTCTGTTCTATATCGTTATCTGTTCTATATCTCTATCTGTTCTATATCTCTATCTGTTCTATATCTCTCTGTTCTATATCGTTATCTGTTCTATATCTCTCTCTGTTCTCTATCTGTTCTATATCTCTATCTGTTCTATATCTCTCTCTGTTCTCTATCTGTTCTATATCTCTATCTGTTCTATATCGTTATCTGTTCTATATCTCTATCTGTTCTATATCTCTCTGTTCTATATCGTTATCTGTTCTATATCTCTATCTGTTCTATATCTCTATCTGTTTTATATCTCTCTGTTCTATATCGTTATCTGTTCTATATCTCTATCTGTTTTATATCTCTCTGTTCTATATCGTTATCTGTTCTATATCTCTATCTGTTTTATATCTCTATCTGTTCTATATCGTTATCTGTTCTATATCTCTATCTGTTCTATATCGTTATCTGTTCTATATCGTTATCTGTTCTATATCTCTATCTGTTTTATATCTCTCTGTTCTATATCGTTATCTGTTCTATATCTCTATCTGTTCTATATCTCTATCTGTTCTATATCGTTATCTGTTCTATATCTCTATCTGTTCTATATCTCTATCTGTTCTATATCTCTCTGTTCTATATCGTTATCTGTTCTATATCTCTATCTGTTCTATATCTCTATCTGTTTTATATCTCTCTGTTCTATATCGTTATCTGTTCTATATCTCTATCTGTTTTATATCTCTCTGTTCTATATCGTTATCTGTTCTATATCTCTATCTGTTTTATATCTCTCTGTTCTATATCGTTATCTGTTCTATATCTCTATCTGTTCTATATCTCTATCTGTTCTATATCGTTATCTGTTCTATATCTTTATTTGTTCTATATCGTTATCTGTTCTATATCGTTATCTGTTCTATATCGTTATCTGTTCTATATCGTTATCTGTTCTATATCTTTATCTGTTCTATATCGTTATCTGTTCTATATCTTTATCTGTTCTATATCGTTATCTGTTCTATATCTCTATCTGTTCTATATCGTTATCTGTTCTATATCTCTATCTGTTCTATATCTTTATCTGTTCTATATCGTTATCTGTTCTATATCTCTATCTGTTCTATATCTCTATCTGTTCTATATCGTTATCTGTTCTATATCTTTATCTGTTCTATATCGTTATCTGTTCTATATCGTTATCTGTTCTATATCGTTATCTGTTCTATATCGTTATCTGTTCTATATCTTTATCTGTTCTATATCGTTATCTGTTCTATATCTTTATCTGTTCTATATCTCTCTGTTCTATATCGTTATCTGTTCTATAACTCTATCTGTTCTATATCTCTATCTGTTCTATATCTTTATCTGTTCTATATCTTTATCTGTTCTATATCGTTATCTGTTCTATATCTTTATCTGTTCTATATCGTTATCTGTTCTATATCTTTATCTGTTCTATATCTCTATCTGTTCTATATCTTTATCTGTTCTATATCTCTATCTGTTCTATATCGTTATCTGTTCTATAACTCTATCTGTTCTATATCTCTATCTGTTCTATATCGTTATCTGTTCTATATCTCTATCTGTTCTATATCTCTATCTGTTCTATAACTCTATCTGTTCTATATCGTTATCTGTTCTATATCGTTATCTGTTCTATATCGTTATCTGTTCTATATCGTTATCTGTTCTATATCGTTATCTGTTCTATATCTTTATCTGTTCTATATCGTTATCTGTTCTATATCTTTATCTGTTCTATATCGTTATCTGTTCTATATCTTTATCTGTTCTATATCTCTATCTGTTCTATATCGTTATCTGTTCTATATCTCTATCTGTTCTATATCTCTATCTGTTCTATATCTTTATCTGTTCTATATCGTTATCTGTTCTATAACTAGACCACTCAGGAACATTCAATGTCATCTCCAGTGTAGATTTGGCCTTGTATTTTAGGTTATTGTCCTTCTGAAAGGTGAATTTGTATCCCAGTGTTTGTATCCCAGATTTTTCTCTAGGATTTTGTCTGTGCTTAGCTCTATTCCTTTTCTTTTTATCCTAAAAAACTCCCCAGTCCTTGCCGATGACAAGCATACCCATAACATGCCACCACAATGCTTGAAAATATGAAGAGTGGTGCTCAGTGATGTGTTGTGTTGGATTTGCCCCAAACGTAACGCTTTGTATTCAGGACATAAAGTACATTTCTTTGCCACATTTTCTTATTGTTACTTTAGTTCCTTATTGCAAACATGATGCATGTTTGGAATATTTTTATTCTGTACAGGCTTCCTTCTTTTCACTTTGTCGTTTAGGTTAATATTGTGGAGTAGCTACAATGTTGTTTATCCATCCTCAGTTATCTCCTGTCACAGCCATTAAACTCTAACTGTTTTAAAGTCACCATTGGCCTCATGGTGAAATCCGAGCGGTTTCCTTCCTCTCCAGCAAGTGAATTAGCAAGGACGTCTGTATTCTTGTAGTGACTGGGTGTATTGATACACCATCCAAAGTGTAATATATTCACCATGCTAATATTCAATGTCTGCTTTAAAAATGTTTACCCATCTACCAATAGGAACCCTCCTTTGCGAGGCATTGGAAAACCTCCCTGGTCTTGTGGTTGAATCTGTGTTTGAAATTCACTGCTCGACTGAGGTACCTTACAGATAATTGTATGTGTGGGGTACAGAGATGAGGTAGGTATTCAAAAATCATGTTAAACACTATTACTGTACACAGAGTGAGTCCATGCAACTTACACTACATATTTTCATCCAAGCCTCATTGGGGCACATAACGCCACCTATACTCTAGTCTAGTCTAGACAGACAGGTTGCCTTCCACAATGTACCAATGTTCCAGCATAGGTCTGGGATTTCCAAGACTCACCTATAGGCCCACCTAAACATGTATTCATTACATATTTGACATGGGTACACCTCTAACCTCATCTCCAGTCTGATTCTGGTAAACCAACAGACTAGGCTACTATTCAGACAATCAGCAAAACACCAGCAAATCATCTCTGTTGCGTGAAACACATTTATATTTAACGTTAAAAGACAGAGACAAGTAAAAGAGACAGCTGTGTTACAAAGATAGACATCATCATTGCACATGAAACAAAGTAGTTATTCCTGTTGGTCAAAATACCATAAAACAAAATGCAGGACATACTTTATAGGCTGCGTGCCAGATCTGTTTGTGCTACCATGTCATGTCACTCATTGTCATGCCAACAGATTGTCTTGACAATTACATCGATGGAGTTGGCAAGAGCACAACCAGAGCTGGACCAGGCTACATACTTTAGGCTGTAAGAAAAGTAGTTCCACAGCAGAGAAAGGCGTTAGGAACAGATTTGGCAACTAGAAATTGAGAGAAAATACCTAAATCGTATTTCAAAAATAGAAATTATGCAAAATGTTAACACAATTAGAATAAATAAAAAATTCCTTCATATAGTTTATTCAAGTACATATCTGCGATTGTTCCAGATTATTTCAACATATTCTCACGAATACTTTCAATTCAGTCAGCTTCAGGGTAAAAGATTTAAAAGTCATTATAAAAGTAAAGGGTTGTTCGATTGAAAGAGGATCATGTTAATTAGAGAAAGAATATTCAAACTTAATAAGCTCCTTCTCACAACCAGTTTCTGCTTTCCAAAAAATACATCATTCACTGTCAAACTATGTAGAGCCTCAGTATTCCAATGACAGATTGGCAACCTTTTCACATTTTTAAGGACATTATAGTTTAGAGACAATATATTCCCAAAGATCCTGACAAATCAGGGTGCATACAATTTTGTATAAAACAGTTAATAACATATAATTGTCCTTTCTAGAGGGACAACCTTCCATTTCCAACATCTAAAAACGGCTTCAACAAACAATTAGTCTGAGTAGAAGTGGAATTGTGGAACAGAGTTGATACATTAGTGAGTTAGTACAACATCATTTCCCCCCATAAATCAGAGTAAATCATTTCCAGCAAACAGCAATAGTGATTCATTACAAAGAAAAAAAGAAATACACTGGCCCATATAGGATCAAATTAAATTAAAACGCTGTACCATCAAATGCCTGCTCCATTCTCATGTCAGAACTCAAAACATTGAGCCACGCCACCACTAGGTGGAAGCAGAACCACTATGCCACACCACCACTAGGTGGAAGCAGAACCACTGCCACACCACCACTAGGTGGCAGCAGAACCACTACGCCACACCACCACTAGGTGGCAGCAGAACCACTACTGCACACCACCAATAGGTGGAAGCAGAACCACTACACAACGCCACCACTAGGTGGCAGCAGAACCACTGCTGTAATATGATAATTATTTTGTCAATTTGAACATTTTAGTCATTTGGAAAACATACGTATCCCATAGACTGTATAAGATGTATCTAGCAACAGGAAAAGGCTGCTCTAACAACTTTGGCAGTTTCCTACATGTCCAAGGATTTCGATAAATACTATTCCGAGTCAATAATGAGAGCATGCCTTTATCAATGCCATGTGTCATCCCAAATGGCTATCTATTCCTTACATAATGTAATGCTTTTAACCAGAGCCCTATGGGGCAAAATGTAGTGCACTATATAGGGAACAGGGTGCTGGGAAACCCATAGTAGCAAGGGTCTGGGACATCACTGATGGAGGCAACATCTATTCTCACAGCAATAGAAGGATAGTTGGCCTCGGTCTGCACTTTAACAGTTTAGTAAATGGAGTCTGCTCACCACCATATTTCTAACGTCCATTTAAGGCAAATGTCCACTTAGTCATGCATTGATGTCAATCTGAGACAAAGTGAAAATCAAATTTAAGTAGAAGTTAGGATTTGCTCTAATTGAACCTGCACTATATATCGACACAGATCCTTATGGTCCTAAATCCAATATTAGATACAGGCACCATAGTAGGCCATTGGGTCAGTAGGTTCCCAGTACATAAACAGAAAGTTAACTGTGGCTCTTCCTCAATATTTACCCCAAATATTTGAAAGACTTTTGTCATTCGAGGGGTTAATGTTTCACGTTCTGAGTTGACAGAAAACTCCAGGTCAGTTAGTAAATGATTATCCTTCCCATCTGCCTTGTGAGGTCACAGCCATGTCATGGTTAGGAGAGATTCCCTTTTTAGATTCAGACCACTCTCACCCAAAACCAGAAAGCAGCCTGGATTCAATATGAGCAAGGTTCATTCTAAAGGGCGAGGCTAACCTTCCTGTGGCTTTTACATACACTTATAGAATACTCCAAATAGGAAGTACCACTATATAAAACAAACTTTATCTAGGGCACTTTTTTCCTAGAAGTGAAATGACTCATGAACTGTTTTAAGAGGTATGGTAAAGGTGATCAGAGACGATTCGGTTGACTCGGTCGTGTCACGAGTAGCAGCATCAGCATCGTAACCTTAGACACCAGAGGGGGCTGGTGAGGGGAGGACGGCTAATAATAATAATGTCTGGAATGGAGTGAATGTAATTACATCAAACACGAAGAAAACCATATCATTGATGTGTTTTGATACCATTCAATTCATTTCGTTCCAGCCCTTGCTATGAGCCCGTCCTCCGAATTGAAGTGCCACCAGCCACCACTGATTGTAACCATAGAGACAGAATTCACAGTTGTTTTACGAGTTCACAGGACAGACTCAATGGCTTCCGCGGTCTCCCTGGGGGATTGGTCGCCTGCTGAACCCAGGGTTTGGTGCGTGACGAGCGGGGAGGTCTCCTCGTCAGCCTGGGTGTTGGCCACCGCTTCCACCAGGACCTCCGCTAGCTCCTCCCCCAGGTGTTGTTTCTTCATCTCCTGTTGGTTGATGTGGTGGAGGATCCCTGCCCCCAGGGCGTCTCCCTCCACGTTCACTACGGTGGTGGTGCGGTCCCTGAAAACACACACGCACATAAGTACACGCACATGTACATACGCACACACCCAAACACACACACAATTTATTAGGATACTTTTTGTCAGAAGCTAAGCAGTATATCAAGCATGCTAAGATGAACCAGGAGCTCTATTTAACTGTTAGCATACATTTAATGTAACATAACCACAGTGGATATGATGAATCAGGAGCTCTATTTAACTGTTAGCATACATTTAATGTAACATAACCACAGTTGATATGCAGAACACATCTATTTCTGTACAGGTCTACTGTCTACTGTCTACTGTACAGGTCTACTGTCTACTGTACAGGTCTACTGTACAGGTCTACTGTCTACTGTACAGGTCTACTGTCTACTGTACAGGTCTACTGTCTACTGTACAGGTCTACTGTCTATTTTCTACTGTACAGATCTACTGTCTACTGTACAGGTCTACTGTCTACTGTCTACTGAACAGGTCTACTGTCTACTGTCTACTGAACAGGTCTACTGTCTACTGTACATGTCTACTGTCTACTGTCTATTGTACAGGTCTACTGTCTACTGTCTACTGAACAGGTCTACTGTCTACTGTCTACTGTACAGGTCTACTGTCTACTGTCTACTGTACAGGTCTACTGTCTACTGTCTACTGTACAGGTCTACTGTCTACTGTACAGGTCTACTGTCTACTGTACAGGTCTACTGTCTACTGTCTACTGTCTACTGTACAGATCTACTGTCTACTGTACAGGTCTACTGTCTACTGTACAGGTCTACTGTCTACTGTACAGATCTACTGTCTACTGTACAGGTCTACTGTCTACTGTACAGGTCTACTGTCTACTGAACAGGTCTACTGTCTACTGTCTACTGAACAGGTCTACTGTCTACTGTACAGATCTACTGTCTACTGTACAGGTCTACTGTCTACTGTACAGGTCTACTGTCTACTGAACAGGTCTACTGTCTACTGTACAGATCTACTGTCTACTGTACAGGTCTACTGTCTACTGTCTACTGAACAGGTCTACTGTCTACTGTCTACTGTACAGGTCTACTGTCTACTGAACAGGTCTACTGTCTACTGTCTACTGTACAGGTCTACTGTCTACTGTACAGATCTACTGTCTACTGTACAGGTCTACTGTCTACTGTACAGGTCTACTGTCTACTGAACAGGTCTACTGTCTACTGTACAGATCTACTGTCTACTGTACAGGTCTACTGTCTACTGTCTACTGAACAGGTCTACTGTCTACTGTACAGATCTACTGTCTACTGTCTATTGTACAGGTCTACTGTCTACTGTCTACTGTACATGTCTACTGTCTACTGTCTATTGTACAGGTCTACTGTCTACTGTCTACTGTACAGGTCTACTGTCTACTGTACAGGTCTACTGTCTACTGTACAGGTCTACTGTCTACTGTCTACTGAACAGATCTACTGTCTACTGTACAGGTCTACTGTCTACTGTCTACTGAACAGGTCTACTGTCTACTGTACATGTCTACTGTCTACTGTCTATTGTACAGGTCTACTGTCTACTGTCTACTGTACAGGTCTACTGTCTACTGTACAGGTCTACTGTCTACTGTACAGGTCTACAGTCTACTGTACAGGTCTACTGTCTACTGTACAGATCTACTGTCTACTGTACAGGTCTACAGTCTACTGTCTACTGAACAGGTCTACTGTCTACTGTACAGGTCTACTGTCTACTGTCTATTGTACAGGTCTACTGTCTACTGTACAGGTCTACAGTCTACTGTCTACTGGACAGGTCTACTGTACAGGTCTACTGTATCTTACTGGAAATAACACCTGATATTTTGATATAGCAGCTGTCCAAAATGAGTGAGTACATTAAGAGTGTGTCTATGCGTGTGCGTTTGTACATTGGTGCGCATGTCCATGCAAATGTACATAAATGTGTCTGTCCATGTGTGTATGCTTGTCTGTGTATGTGTGTATGCTTGTCTGTGTATGTGTGTGTGTATGCTTGTCTGTGTGTGTGTGTGTGTGCTTGTCTGTGTGTGTGTGTGTGTATGCTTGTCTGTGTGTGTGTGTGTGCTTGTCTGTGTGTGTGTGTGTGTATGCTTGTCTGTGTGTGTGTGTGTGTGCTTGTCTGTGTATGTGTGTGTGTGTGCTTGTCTGTGTGTGTGTGTGTGTGTATGCTTGTGTGTGTGTGTGTGTATGCTTGTCTGTGTGTGTGTGTGTGCTTGTCTGTGTGTGTGTGTATGCTTGTCTGTGTGTGTGTGTGTGCTTGTCTGTGTATGTGTGTGTGTGTGCTTGTCTGTGTACGTGTGTGTGTGTGTGCTTGTCTGTATACGTGTGTGTGTGTGTGCTTGTCTGTATGTGTGTGTGTGTGCTTGTCTGTATATGTGTGTGTGTGCTTGTCTGTATATGTGTGTGTGTGTGTGTGTGTGTGTGTGTGTGTGTGTGTGTGTGTGTGTGTGTGTGTGCGTGCGTGCGTGCGTGCGTGCGTGTGTTTGCTGTATTGGTTCTCTATACTGTACATGTGTTACTCACACGATCCAGTCGACGGCCAGCATGAGTGACAGGTCGTTGGTGGGCAGGCCGATAGCCTCCAGGATGATGGCGATGGTGATGATGCCCCCGGCTGGGATGCCCGCTGCACCCACACTGGACGCTGTGGCTGTCACACTGTGGGGACAGAGCCACTGCAGAGCATCAGACACAGGGTTTCAAAATTCCAACCCACCCTTCCTTCTGTCCCCACCCACCATTCCTTCTGACCCCACCCACCATTCCTTCTGACCCCACCCACCATTCCTTCTGACCCCACCCACCATTCCTTCTGTCCCCACCCACCCTTCCTTCTGACCCCACCCACCCTTCCTTCTGTCCCCACCCACCATTCCTTCTGTCCCCACCCACCATTCCTTCTGACCCCACCCACCATTCCTTCTGACCCCACCCACCATTCCTTCTGACCCCACCCACCATTCCTTCTGACCCCACCCACCATTCCTTCTGTCCCCACCCACCCTTCCTTCTGACCCCACCCACCCTTCCTTCTGTCCCCACCCACCATTCCTTCTGTCCCCACCCACCCTTCCTTCTGACCCCACCCACCCTTCCTTCTGTCCCCACCCACCATTCCTTCTGACCCCACCAACCATTCCTTCTGACCCCACCCACCATTCTACCATTCCTTCTGTCCCCACCCACCAATCCTTCTGACCCCACCCACCATTCCTTTTGACCCCACCAACCATTCCTTCTGACCCCACCCACCATTCCTTCTGAACCCACCCACCATTCCTTCTGAACCCAACCACCATTCCTTCTGACCCCACCCACCATTCCTTCTGAACCCAACCACCATTCCTTCTGACCCCACCCCACTCACAGTATGGTGAAGATCTGACCGGCGTTGAGCTCTATGTTATTGAGCTGAGCGATGAAGACAGCCGCGACGCACTGGAAGATGGCCGCCCCGTCCATGTTGACGGTGGCTCCGATGGGAAGGATGAAACGACTGATCCGCTTGTCCACTCCGTTGTTCTCCTCGACACACTTCATCATGGAGGGCAGGGTCGCCGAGCTGAGGAGAGATACAGGACACAGTGGTTAAATTACAGCATATTAATCTAGAACATTTGACTGTACTTTACTAGCAACTTCAGTTCCTCTGATTTGACAATATTTGCAAGTAAAGATGTATTGAATAGCAAGAGAAGGAAGGGGAGAGAAATAGAGGGAGAATGAGAGAGAGAGAGAGAGACCTGAAAAACGTATTGTAGTGTAACTTGAACCTTTCCATACAGAGAGAGGGTAAGGACCACAGAACTAAAATGAATAGAAGTCAGGTTACAAGCCATTCTACTCATTCTATTTATATGGTAAAGACCCTCCAAATCAAATAAAATACAATTTTATTTATATAGCCCTTTGTACATCAGCTGATATCTCAAAGTGCTGTACAGAAACCCAGCCTTAAACCCCAAACAGCAAGCAATGTGTAGCAGGTGTAGAAGCACGGAATGTCCTGGCTCCCCATGGATTAGATAGAGAGGTGGTGGGGTCCAGAGTCTGAAGATTGAGGTTGGAACAACTCAGCCAAAGGTTTAGGTTACTTACAGCAGGTTACTCACAGCAGAGGATACTTGGAGACGATGAGTGTGTCCCAAATGGCACTACTTTTGACCAGAGCCCAGGTGTATGTTCAGGCTCTAGTCAAAAGTAGTGCACTATAGAGGGAATAGGGTGGGGTGTAGCCTTGGAGACAAAGCCTGCTAGCAATGCACTGCTAATGGACTGTGTTCATAGAGGTGGAGGGATTTACTGGGTAATCAGGTCACACTGGGTTAACAGAAGTGGAGGGATTTACTGGATAATCAGGTCACACTGGGTTAACAGAAGTGGAGGGATTTACTGGGTAATCGGGTCACACGGGGTTCACAGAAGTGGAGGGATTTACTGGGTAATCAGGTCACACTGGGTTAACAGAAGTGGAAGGATTTACTGGATAACCAGGTCACACTGGGTTCACAGAAGTGGAGGGATTTACTGGGTAATCAGGTCACACTGGGTTCACAGAAGTGGAGGATTTACTGGGTAATCAGGTCACACTGGGTTCACAGAAGTGGAGGGATTTACTGGGTAATCAGGTCACACTGGGTTAACAGAAGTGGAGGGATTTACTGGTTAATCAGGTCACACTGGGTTCACAGAAGTGGAGGGATTTACTGGGTAATCAGGTCACACTGGGTTCACAGAAGTGGAGGGATTTACTGGGTAATCAGGTCACACTGGGTTAACAGAAGTGGAGGGATTTACTGGGTAATCAGGTCACACTGGGATCACAGAAGTGTAGGGATTTACTGGGTAATCAGGTCACACTGGGTTAACAGAAGTGGAGGGATTTACTGGGTAATCAGGTCACACTGGGTTCACAGAAGTGGAGGATTTACTGGGTAATCAGGTCACACTGGGTTCACAGAAGTGGAGGGATTTACTGGGTAATCAGGTCACACTGGGTTAACAGAAGTGGAGGGATTTACTGGTTAATCAGGTCACACTGGGTTCACAGAAGTGGAGGGATTTACTGGGTAATCAGGTCACACTGGGTTCACAGAAGTGGAGGGATTTACTGGGTAATCAGGTCACACTGGGTTAACAGAAGTGGAGGGATTTACTGGGTAATCAGGTCACACTGGGTTCACAGAAGTGGATGATTTACTGGATAATCAGGTCACACTGGGTTAACAGAAGTGGAGGGATTTACTGGGTAATCAGGTCACACTGGGTTCACAGAAGTGGAGGGATTTACTGGGTAATCAGGTCACACTGGGTTCACAGAAGTGGAGGGATTTACTGGGTAATCAGGTCACACTGGGTTAACAGAAGTGGAGGGATTTACTGGTTAATCAGGTCACACTGGGTTCACAGAAGTGGAGGGATTTACTGGGTAATCAGGTCACACTGGGTTCACAGAAGTGGAGGGATTTACTGGGTAATCAGGTCACACTGGGTTAACAGAAGTGGAGGGATTTACTGGGTAATCAGGTCACACTGGGTTCACAGAAGTGGATGATTTACTGGATAATCAGGTCACACTGGGTTCACAGAAGTGTAGAGATTTACTGGGTAATCAGGTCACACTGGGTTAACAGAAGTGGAGGGATTTACTGGATAATCAGGTCACACTGGGTTAACAGAAGTGGAGGATTTACTGGATAATCAGGTCACACTGGGTTCACAGAAGTGGAGGGATTTACTGGATAATCAGGTCACACTGGGTTCACAGAAGTGGAGGGATTTACTGGATAATCAGGTCACACTGGGATAACAGAAGTGGAGGGATTTACTGGGTAATCAGGTCACACTGGGATAACAGAAGTGGAGGATTTACTGGGTAATCAGGTCACACTGGGTTAACAGAAGTGGAGAGATTTACTGGGTAATCGGGTCACACGGGGTTCACAGAAGTGGAGGGATTTACTGGATAACCAGGTCACACTGGGTTCACAGAAGTGGAGGGATTTACTGGGTAATTAGGTCACACTGGGTTAACAGAAGTGGAGGGATTTACTGGATAACCAGGTCACACTGGGTTTACAGAAGTGGAGGGATTTACTGGGTAATCAGGTCACACTGGGTTAACAGAAGTGGAGGGATTTACTGGGTAATCAGGTCACACTGGGTTAACAGAAGTGGAGGGATTTACTGGGTAATCAGGTCACACGGGGATCACAGAAGTGTAGGGATTTACTGGGTAATCAGGTCACACTGGGTTAACAGAAGTGGAGGGATTTACTGGGTAATCAGGTCACACGGGGTTCACAGAAGTGGAGGGATTTACTGGATATCCAGGTCACACTGGTTTGTTCATGTTTATTAATGTGTGTACGCTGATTGGCTGCTTTGTGTGTTTGAGCTGATCTGAATCCTATGCAAACAGCTCTTAAACGATGTGGAATGATAATTATTTTCCTGACACTGGTCAAAGACCCAAACAAGATTACTTTGAAGACAGCCAAAGGGAGCATGATAAGATAATTGTTGAGCAGTTGAAAAAGCATTTGATTGAAATGGATAACACGATTGAAGAGAGTACCTGGACTGGTGGAGGGATAGTACCTGGACTAGTGGAGGGATAGTACCTGGACTGGTGTAGGGATAGTACCTGGACTGGTGGAGGGATAGTACCTGGACTGGTGGAGGGATAGTACCTGGACTGGTGGAGGGATAGTACCAGGACTGGTGTAGGGATAGTACCTGGACTGGTGGAGGGATAGTACCTGGACTGGTGGAGGGATAGTACCTGGACTGGTGTAGGGATAGTACCTGGACTGGTGGAGGGATAGTACCTGGACTGGTGGAGGGATAGTACCTGGACTGGTGTAGGGATAGTACCTGGACTGGTGGAGGGGTAGTACCTGGACTGGTGGAGGGATAGTACCTGGACTGGTGGAGGGATAGTACCTGGACTGGTGGAGGGATAGTACCTGGACTGGTGGAGGGATAGTACCTGGACTGGTGGAGGGATAGTACCAGGACTGGTGGAGGGATAGTACCTGGACTGGTGGAGGGATAGTACCTGGACTGGTGGAGGGATAGTACCTGGACTGGTGGAGGGATAGTACCTGGACTGGTGGAGGGATAGTACCTGGACTGGTGTATTGATAGTACCAGGACTGGTGGAGGGATAGTACCAGGACTGGTTTAGGGATAGTACCTAGACTGGTGGAGGGATAGTACCTGGACTGGTGAAGGGATAGTACCTGGACTGGTGGAGGGATAGTACCTAGACTGGTGGAGGGATAGTACCTGGACTGGTGTAGGGATAGTACCAGGACTGGTGGAGGGATAGTACCTGGACTGGTGTAGGGATAGTACCTGGACTGGTGGAGGGATAGTACCTGGACTGGTGTAGGGATAGTACTTAGACAGGCAGGGGGATAGTACCTGGACTGGTGGAGGGATAGTACCTGGACTGGTGGAGGGATAGTACCTGGACTGGTGTAGGGATAGTACCTGGACTGGTGTAGGGATAGTACCTGGACTGGTGTAGGGATAGTACCTGGACTGGTGTAGGGATAGTACCTGGACTGGTGGAGGGATAGTACCTGGACTGGTGGAGGGATAGTACCTGGACTGGTGGAGGGATAGTACCTGGACTGGTGGAGGGATAGTACCTGGACTGGTGGAGGGATAGTACCAGGACTGGTGGAGAGATAGTACCTGGACTGGTGGAGGGATAGTACCTGGACTGGTGGAGGGATAGTACCTGGACTGGTGGAGGGATAGTACCAGGACTGGTGTAGGGATAGTACCTGGACTGGTGGAGGGATAGTACCTGGACTGGTGTAGGGATAGTACCAGGACTGGTGGAGGGATAGTACCTGGACTGGTGGAGGGATAGTACCTGGACTGGTGGAGGGATAGTACCTGGACTGGTGGAGGGATAGTACCTGGACTGGTGGAGGGATAGTACCAGGACTGGTGTAGGGATAGTACCTGGACTGGTGTAGGGATAGTACCTGGACTGGTGGAGGGATAGTACCAGGACTGGTGTAGGGATAGTACCTGGACTGGTGGAGGGATAGTACCTGGACTGGTGGAGGGATAGTGTAACAGAGGCCTACCTGGAGCAGGTGGCGAAGGCGGTGGTGAAGGGCGTGATGAGGCCGGACAGGAAGCTGAAGGGGTTCTTGCGTGTGAACCCAAAGTAGATGAGAGGCAGGATGACCCCCCCGTGGATGATATGACCCAGGACGGAGGCAAATATGTATTTCCCCAGACTGGTCACCAACAGAACCACATCCTCCATCTCCACTATCTTACTACCCACCAGGAACATGATGCCGAACGGGACGTACCTGAGGTAGGAGAAATATAGAATATATACCATTTGGTGAGGTGATGACTAACAGAATATCTATTTTTGCTGCAGATTTATTTGAAAGGAAAAGCTAAAACATTTATCAGAAATGTAATTAAATGTTTCATTTGATTCTACACAAGTAGGCAGCTTCCCAGTCAAAAAGTAGCTTCTCATTTCAGTGTCAAATGCATAGCGTCAGCAGCCTACAACACCTCCTGCAGTTCTTAAGGAATAAACAGTACAGACTTTATCTAGTGAGCCATCAGAAGCTCCTCTTGTTTTCCCTTGGGAATAGTCTTGGGAACCAGGAGAGGCTAATCACATGATCTGGGTTGTTTGAGGTCACTCACCACATGATCCAGGACACCAACACCATGGTGGCTTCATTGAAAGCGTTGAAGAAGCGTATGAGCTCCTCCCCCTCCTCTCCCAGCTTCCTCAGTGCCACACCGAACACCATGGCAAAGAGAACCAGGCCCAAGATGTTCATACCATCTGGTTCTGTGCCCACAGGAACCTACATAGAACACATAACACAGTTTTTTTTATGTATGGTTGTTAGTTTTTTTTAAATATATTTAAAAAACATAGATCATAACATTTGAACACAGAAAATTACAACACATAAAATAGAACATTAGAACATAGAACATCAGAACACAGAACATGATAACATCAGAACATAGAACATGATAACATCAGAACATAGAACATCAGAACATCATAACATCTGAACACAGAATATCAGAACACATAAAATAGAACATTAGAACATCATAACATTAGAACATCATAACACAGAACATCATAACACAGAACATCTGAACATCTGAACATAGCCTTTCAGTTTATTTTATTCAGTAGGCTACTATTTATATAGTCTCCTCAAATGATATTCAGAACATAAAACATAGGACATCAGAACACAGAACATTAGAACATCTGAACATAGGACATCAGAACATAGGACATCAGAACACAGAACATAGGACATCAGAACATAGAACATCAGAACATAGAACATCAGAACATAGAACATCAGAACATAGGCCATCAGAACACATAACATAGAAGATCTGAACATAGCCTTTCAGTTTATTTGATTCAGTAGACTACCATTTATATAGTCTCCTCAAATGATATTCAGAACAGAGAAAAGAGCTATGCTCCTATTGACCCCTTCAGGGGGAACCACCATTATTGGCACTGGTCAGAGGAGGGTCTACCGTGTCTGTTCATCAGTACCCCTCATAGACTGGTAATTCTCTGCCAATGAATGAGCCAAGCATTTCTATGGGAGCGTCCCAAATGGTACCATAATCCCTATAAAGCGCCATAGGGCCCTGGTTAAAAGTAGTGCACTATATAGGTAATAGAGTGGCATTTGGGACGCATACCCTTGTCAGTCTGACAGCTGGGTACAAGGGGGCGATTCAGAAAACTACCCAGCTGAGTGACGACATGGCTGGGCTTCCTTCCAGCCTCGCTTGGAGGTCAGGTCAACAAGTCAGAAACATTGTCACGTTCCAAGCCGACTACAGTGCAGTCGAGCTGCGCACGTTAACCCTTGCATGGTGGTCATCTGTGTATTTTATTCCATGTTCATGGTGAACCGACATGTCACGTTTGTTGGCGTTTCGTTTCTTTGGAACACCATCCCCTGTGAAGCGCTGTGCCTACATGTTTTTCACCTCACGAAGCTCTCTGGGATCAAAAGGTTGTCAACAGAGGTGATAGTTGGCAGCATCTGCAGGAACAGGGTGTGCAGGTCTTTCTGTTCTTTTTACACCTGTAGGCTTTTAAACTGGTAGACTACTGAGTCTTCCTCAGACAGGTGGGTGGGAGCTCATATCATCTGTGCTGACTGGACCATGACATAAGTATCTTGGTGATACAGAATTTGTTCTCTTTTTTTCATTTTTTTCAAAAGTCTTCTGAAATTCACACAGAAAAGAAAACGGAGAAAAAATTGTGTCACCACGTTTTCCTGTAGCGACGGTTGACCTTCTCACCCCAGCTCTGTACACATGCACACATACACACAAACACTCTGCAATGCCAAACAGCCACTACATCTGAGTGTATCTGGACAAAGGTCGCTCCAGGAATATATCCTTGCCAGGAATCCATCCTCGGACCGTGCCAGACCAGTGTTCCCTGTTTGGACTCCCTCTCTCTTAAAGGCAGAGTCGTTGGTCAAACTAACATGCTAGTGGGCCAGCAGTCCGGGCCTGCCTGGCTATATAAGGGCTGAATATGACACATGGCATAACTGAACAAACACAGGACAGTGACTGACATTGACGTCACAACAGAGTAGCTTGGTCTGATCAGGCTTAAGGATGTGGATGAATACTGATCACATTTTAAAGAAAGAACTGTTAAACTTGTATTGAGTCCTTTCTGTTTGTTACCAGGCTCCAGGGATGTTGCTATGTGTGTTGCTATGGAAGCGGCTGGTCAATTGCGTAGCGTATCGTGACAAGTGTCTTCAACATTGGACAGTGAATCATAGAACAGTGTGAGTGTGTACAGTACGTTGTCCAGTACGTTGTCCAGTACGTTGTACAGTACGTTGTCCAGTACATTGTCCTCCCACTGTTCTCTCATAGCTGTTTGGGACTTACCCCCAATACCAGACCCAGGGCTGTTTGGGACGTAGCCCCAATACCAGACCCAGGGCTGTTTGGGACTTCCCCCAATACCAGACCCAGAGCTGTTTGGGACTTACCCCCAATACCAGACCCAGAGCTGTTTGGGACTTACCCCCAATACCAGACCCAAGGCTGTTTGGGACTAATCCCCAATACCAGACCCAGGGCTGTTTGGGATGTACCCTCAATACCAGACCCAGAGCTGTTTGGGATGTACCCTCAATAACACACGCAGAATATGGTGACTAGGATCTTCACTCCATTTCCACTTTCTTCCTGTCTGTTTCATTATTTGCCCTGTCTGTGGACCAGATCCCCCCTGTCTGTGGACCAGATCCCTCCTGTCTGTGGACCAGATCCCTCCTGTCTGTGGACCAGCCCCCTCCTGTCTGTGGACCAGCCCCCTCCAGTCTGTGGACCAGATCCCTCCTGTCTGTGGACCAGCCCCCTCCTGTCTGTGGACCAGCCCCCTCAATCTCCAACACAGACACCTGTTATTTTATAGTGTATGTTTCCAATGTGTCTTTGTTCTTACTGTACTGTGGTTGTAATTCCACTTCCTTAAGTTGTCATTCGTTTGGTATTTCGGTCTTTCTTGGACGAATAGCCTATGACAGGCTAAATGAGACCCTAACTAACAAACCAACAAATATGAGGGATGTCATAATAAGCACCTTCTGGTAGAGAATGGTTCCATTGGTGTCGTTTCCCACGGCGACCATCTTGTAATCAGTGGCATACTGTGACACGGAGGAAGAGACAGAGAAAACATCAATAGAATATTTTAAAAAGTAATAACTTTATTTAAACAACAATTATTTGGAAGTACATGTATGTTAACAAAGCCATTCATAAACAAGTAACTAGTTAAATTAAAGTACTTAGGATCAAGTATTTATCAAGTATTTATTGTCAGATGTATTAAGTGTTTACACCTGTGCCAGGTTTGCTCCAATGTTCTTCAGATCAGGTGGAAATGAAAGCTAAAACCATGAGTCATTTTTACATTCTAGCTCTATGATTGTGATCCTTCTGAACTCTACGTGTTATACCCTTCAATAAATAACAGGGTAGCACCAGTACATGCAAACACTAAGCAGACGAGACCCTGTTTCAGATGTGTCTTTAGCTCCTGGGCTGATGAAAGCCTGTTTCAGAAACGTGTCTTTAGTTCCTGTGCTGCTGAATGCCTGTTTCAGAGATGTGTCTTTAGTTCCTGTGCTGATCAATGTCTGTTTCAGAAATGTGTCTTTAGTTCCTGTGCTGATGAATGCCTGTTTCAGATATGTGTCTTTAGTTCCTCTGCTGATGAATGCCTGTTTCAGAGATGTGTCTTTAGTTCCTGTGCTGATGAATGCCTGTTTCAGAAATGTATTTAGTTCCTGTGCTGATGAATGCCTGTTTCAGATATGTGTCTTTAGTTCCTGTGCTGATCAATGTCTGTTTCAGAAATGTGTCTTTAGTTCCTGTGCTGATGAATGCCTGTTTCAGATATGTGTATTTAGTTCCTGTGCTGATGAATGCCTGTTTCAGAAATGTGCCTTTAGTTCCTGTGCTGATGAATGCCTGTTTCAGAGATGTATTTAGTTACTGTGCTGATGAATGCCTGTTTCAGAGATGTGTCTTTAGTTCCTGTGCTGATGAATGCCTGTTTCAGAGATGTATTTAGTTCCTGTGCTGATGAATGCCCTTTTCAGATTAATATTTAGTTTCTGATAAAAAAAAAAAAGTTTTAAAATGAAGATTTTAGTAAGAACTGACTGTTTTTTTATGGGACCAGAGACCAGCAGAGACACAAAGCAGCTTCAGAGCTGTGGTGGAGAGGACCTGGCAGGACCTGGCAACCAGAGACCAGCAGAGACACACAGCAGCTTCAGAGCTGTGGTGGAGAGGACCTGGCAGGACCTGGCAACCAGAGACCAGCAGAGACACACAGCAGCTTCAGAGCTGTGGTGGAGAGGACCTGGCAGGACCTGGCAACCAGAGACCAGCAGAGACACAAAGCAGCTTCAGAGCTGTGGTGGAGAGGATCTGGCAGGACCTGGCAACCAGAGACCAGCAGAGACACACAGCAGCTTCAGAGCTGTGGTGAAGAGGACCTGGCAGGACCTGGCAACCAGAGACCAGCAGAGACACACAGCAGCTTCAGAGCTGTGGTGGAGAGGACCTGGCAGGACCTGGCAACCAGAGACCAGCAGAGACACAAAGCAACTTCAGAGCTGTGGTGGAGAGGACCTGGCAGGACCTGGCAACCAGAGACCAGCAGAGACACAAAGCAGCTTTAGAGCTGTGGTGAAGAGGACCTGGCAGGACCTGGCAACCAGAGACCAGCAGAGACACAAAGCAGCTTCAGAGCTGTGGTGGAGAGGACCTGGCAGGACCTGGCAACCAGAGACCAGCAGAGACACAAAGCAGCTTCAGAGCTGTGGTGGAGAGGACCTGGCAGGACCTGGCAACCAGAGACTAGCAGAGACACAAAGCAGCTTCAGAGCTGTGGTGGAGAGGACCTGGCAGGACCTGGCAACCAGAGACCAGCAGACAATGGCAGAGACCCCTCTCCCTGTTCTCACACACACTCCTTTTTCCTCTCTGTCTATTGAGGCCCTGCGCTCTGAAAGATCTGGACCCCCACTGCTGTTCAGCTGGCCCCCTACCATTCGCCAAAACACACACACACACACACACACACACACACGCACACACACAAATAGCACTGATGCCACTAGCCAGCCCAAACTGGTGAATATTAATGTTTATTTAATGGCATAGAATGATCTTCTTGCTTTGTCTCTTATTTTACCATGATGTAATACTACAGTAGATGACAACAGGTTTAACCATGATGTAATACTACAGTAGATGACAACAGGTTTAACCATGATGTAATACTACAGTAGATGACAACAGGTTTAACCATGATGTAATACTACAGTAGATGACAACATGTTTAACCATGATGTAATACTACAGTAGATGACAACAGGTTTAACCATGATGTAATACTACAGTAGGTGGTGACAACAGGTTTAACCATGATGTAATACTACAGTAGATGACAACAGGTTTAACCATGATGTAATACTACAATAGATGACAACAGGTTTAACCATGATGTAATACTACAGTAGATGACAACAGGTTTTACCATGATGTAATACTAAAGTAGGTGGTGACAACAGGTTTAACCATGATGTAATACTACAGTAGATGACAACAGGTTTAACCATGATGTAATACTACAATAGATGACAACAGGTTTAACCATGATGTAATACTACAGTAGATGACAACAGGTTTTACCATGATGTAATACTACAGTAGGTGGTGACAACAGGTTTAACCATGATGTAATACTACAGTAGATGACAACAGGTTTAACCATGATGTAATACTACAGTAGATGACAACAGGTTTAACCATGATGTAATACTACAGTAGATGACAACAGGTTTAACCATGATGTAATACTACAGTAGATGACAACATGTTTAACCATGATGTAATACTACAGTAGATGACAACAGGTTTAACCATGATGTAGTACTACAGTAGATGACAACAGGTTTAACCATGATGTAATACTACAGTAGATGACAACAGGTTTAACCATGATGTAATACTACAGTAGATGGTGACAACAGGTTTAACCATGATGTAATACTACAGTAGGTGGTGACAACAGGTTTAACCATGATGTAATACTACAGTAGATGACAACAGGTTTAACCATGATGTAATACTAAAGTAGGTGGTGACAACAGGTTTAACCATGATGTAATACTACAGTAGGTGGTGACAACAGGTTTAACCATGATGTAATACTACAGTAGATGACAACAGGTTTAACCATGATGTAATACTAAAGTAGGTGGTGACAACAGGTTTAACCATGATGTAATACTACAGTAGATGACAACAGGTTTAACCATGATGTAGTACTACAGTAGATGACAACAGGTTTAACCATGATGTAATACTACAGTAGATGACAACAGGTTTAACCATGATGTAATACTACAGTAGATGACAACAGGTTTAACCATGATGTAGT
Organism: Oncorhynchus clarkii lewisi; assembly: GCF_045791955.1. Classification (NCBI taxonomy): domain Eukaryota; kingdom Metazoa; phylum Chordata; class Actinopteri; order Salmoniformes; family Salmonidae; genus Oncorhynchus; species Oncorhynchus clarkii. The sequence continues at coordinate 52,242,253 of NC_092169.1, forward strand.
ACTACAGTAGATGACAACAGGTTTACCCATGATGTAATACTACAGTAGATGACAACAGGTTTAACCATGATGTAATACTACAGTAGATGACAACAGGTTTAACCATGATGTAATACTACAGTAGATGACAACAGGTTTAACCATGATGTAATACTACAGTAGATGACAACAGGTTTAACCATGATGTAATACTACAGTAGATGGTGACAACAGGTTTAACCATGATGTAATACTACAGTAGGTGGTGACAACAGGTTTAACCATGATGTAGTACTACAGTAGATGACAACAGGTTTAACCATGATGTAATACTAAAGTAGGTGGTGACAACAGGTTTAACCATGATGTAATACTACAGTAGATGACAACAGGTTTAACCATGATGTAATACTACAGTAGATGACAACAGGTTTAACCATGATGTAATACTAAAGTAGGTGGTGACAACAGGTTTAACCATGATGTAGTACTACAGTAGATGACAACAGGTTTAACCATGATGTAATACTACAGTAGATGACAACAGGTTTAACCATGATGTAATACTACAGTAGATGGTGACAACAGGTTTAACCATGATGTAATACTACAGTAGATGACAACGGGTTTAACCATGATGTAGTACTACAGTAGATGACAACAGGTTTAACCATGATGTAGTACTACAGTAGATGACAACAGGTTTAACCATGATGTAATACTACAGTAGATGACAACAGGTTTAACCATGATGTAATACTACAGTAGATGACAACAGGTTTAACCATGATGTAATACTACAGTAGATGACAACAGGTTTAACCATGATGTAATACTACAGTAGATGACAACAGGTTTAACCATGATGTAATACTACAGTAGATGACAACAGGTTTAACCATGATGTAATACTACAGTAGATGACAACAGGTTTAACCATGATGTAATACTACAGTAGATGACAACAGGTTTAAGCATGATGTAATACTATAGTAGATGACAACAGGTTTTACCATGATGTAATACTACAGTAGGTGGTGACAACAGGTTTAACCATGATGTAATACTACAGTAGATGACAACAGGTTTAACCATGATGTAATACTACAGTAGATGACAACAGGTTTAACCATGATGTAATACTACAATAGATGACAACAGGTTTAACCATGATGTAATACTACAGTAGATGACAACAGGTTTAACCATGATGTAATACTACAGTAGGTGGTGACAACAGGTTTAACCATGATGTAATACTACAGTAGATGACAACAGGTTTAACCATGATGTAATACTACAGTAGATGACAACAGGTTTAACCATGATGTAATACTACAATAGATGACAACAGGTTTAACTATTTATTATTCAGCTCTCTGTGTGTGTGTGTGTGTGTGTGTGTGTGTGTGTGTGTGTGTGTGTGTGTGTGTGTGTTTTTGTCTTGTTCATCTCTATCCTCGTGGGGACCTGAAATCCCTAAATGTCCCCATGAGAACATGGATAAAAGGACACATTTGCGTGTGTGTGTGTTCCTCCCCAAAAATCGAACCCTCCTGACCCTCTTTTAGCCTTAATAGACAGACACTCACACAGTTCCAGGAAATGGTACCGGGCAGCCACTGGGCACATTAAAGAGCAACGAGGCGAGACAGGTTGCTAGGCTGTTTGGAATGGAATCACCTCACTATGGTAACGGTTGGTGAAAGGAAGATGAGAGGTGCTAAGACGAGAGGGAGAGCAGAACTCTCTTTATTCTGAGTCTCTTCCTTAATGACCTTATATAGACTTTCAACGCTAAGAAAAGGATTTATGGTATATATATGAAGAGGTGAGCATAGGACACTATGTGTGAGTGAGAGAGAGAGAGAGAGAGATGAAGAGAGAAAGAAAGTTAGAGAAAGAGATGAAGAGAGGGGAGAGAGACTGATAGGTAGAGAGAGAGAGGAGAGAAAGATGACGAGGGGTGAAGAGAGAGATAGATATACTTACAGAACGGAATGCTGCAGCCACAAGGTTAGCTGGGAACAAATTCCTGCAGAGGAAGACAAGATAAACAGTTGAGGTTTCATTAATGTGTTATGCTTGAACCAAGGGTACATCATAATAATATCCCCTTTCTCCTGAAGTGTGCACTAGTTCACAACTTCCCACAAATCTTGAAGCATTGGATTGGTGGAGGCATGGATTAGTGGGAGTTTCCTTCATATTTCTTAAACCAGTAATCTCCTTGTGAATGTTTTTTTAAATGTTTTTATTTAACCTTTATTTAACTAGGCAAGTCAAGTTAAGAACCAATTCGTATTTACAATGACGGCTTACCGGGGAACTGTGGGTTAACTGCCTTGTTCGGGGGCAGAACGACAGATTTTTACCTTGTCAGCTCGGGATTCTATCCAGCAACCTTTCGGTTACTAGTCCAACGCTCTAACCACTAGTGGTTAGAAGTGAACAAATGAACACTTTGAGGCAGGAGACATACTTGGGACAAAGCCCCTCTCTCTGGTTCATCAGTAACACAACAGAAAACTGTTTACCACTACAAAGCAAGCCTTACAGGATGAATAACCACAGAATCTGCGTGAATTCACGACTTCAATCCCGTTTTTCTCTGATTACATAATATTAATGAAAGCAGAGGTTAAGAAACAAATTCAATGTTTAAATCAATTGTTCAATGAGGCCATGGAATTGATTGAACAATGGCATTTATTGACCAATGGCATTTATTGAACTTATAAACCAACATCTCTTAAAGGAGAAGTTTACCCAAAATCCAGGGACTCCCAAGTGATTCCATAGATTGAAACTAGTTCAGTGGAGTTGGCCCTCTCCCCCTCCCCCTCTCCCCCTCTACTGGAGAACTGAAACAGCTGCGGGTCACGTGACTAGTGACGTTGCTGGCTCTGGTCCGTTGTCAATGAATGCATAAATAAGCAAACTGTGGACAAATTCATTATTTTATTGAAAGTGTACACATTAGCTAATTTTGTCAAAATTACTAGCGGTTTTGAATCAGGAAATGTGTACTTTTCTACCTAAAATATATGTGATTATTTTATATAATATTTTATGTAGCCGACTGCCATAGCAGCAGAAATACATACCGACTGACAACAGAGCAGAGTGAGGCCGGTCTCCAGCATGACCCGTTTCTGCAGCTGTCTCAGTTCTGCACTCCAGGGGAGACAGAGGGGGAGAGGGCAAACTTCACTGAACTACAGAGGTTTCAATGTATGGAATCACTTGGCAGTTCCTGGATTTTTTGTGAACTTCTCCTTTAATTTACCCACATAGTTAAACTACATAATGCTGGGGTGCAACACTACCCACATAGTTAAACTACATAATGCTGGGGTGCATCACTACCCACATAGTTAAACTACATAATGCTGGGGTGCAACACTACCCACATAGTTAAACTACATAATGCTGGGGTGCATCACTACCCACATAGTTAAACTACATAATGCTGGGGTGGTCCCTACCCACATAGTTAAACTACATAATGCTGGGGTGCATCACTACCCACATAGTTAAACTACATAATGCTGGGGTGCAACACTACCCACATAGTTAAACTACATAATGCTGGGGTGCATCACTACCCACATAGTTAAACTACATAATGCTGGGGTGGTTCACTACCCACATAGTTAAACTACATAATGCTGGGGTGCATCACTACCCACATAGTTAAACTACATAATGCTGGGGTGCATCACTACCCACATAGTTAAACTACATAATGCTGGGGTGGTTCACTACCCACATAGTTAAACTACATAATGCTGGGGTGCAACACTACCCACATAGTTAAACTACATAATGCTGGGGTGCATCACTACCCACATAGTTAAACTACATAATGCTGGGGTGAAGCACTACCCACATAGTTAAACTACATAATGCTGGGGTGCATCACTACCCACATAGTTAAACTACATAATGCTGGGGTGCATCACTACCCACATAGTTAAACTACATAATGCTGGGGTGCATCACTACCCACATAGTTAAACTACATAATGCTGGGGTGCAGCACTACCCACATAGTTAAACTACATAATGCTGGGGTGAAGCACTACCCACATAGTTAAACTACATAATGCTGGGGTGCAACACTACCCACATAGTTAAACTACATAATGCTGGGGTGGTTCACTACCCACATAGTTAAACTACATAATGCTGGGGTGCATCACTACCCACATAGTTAAACTACATAATGCTGGGGTGCATCACTACCCACATAGTTAAACTACATAATGCTGGGGTTCAGCACTACCCACATAGTTAAACTACATAATGCTGGGGTGGTTCACTACCCACATAGTTAAACTACATAATGCTGGGTGCAACACATAGTTAAACTACATAATGCTGGGGTGCATCACTACCCACATAGTTAAACTACATAATGCTGGGGTTCAGCACTACCCACATAGTTAAACTACATAATGCTGGGGTGCATCACTACCCACATAGTTAAACTACATAATGCTGGGGTGCAGCACTACCCACATAGTTAAACTACATAATGCTGGGGTGCAGCACTACCCACATAGTTAAACTACATAATGCTGGGGTGGTTCACTACCCACATAGTTAAACTACATAATGCTGGGGTTCAGCACTACCCACATAGTTAAACTACATAATGCTGGGGTGCAACACTACCCACATAGTTAAACTACATAATGCTGGGGTGCAGCACTACCCACATAGTTAAACCACATAATGCTGGGTGCAACACATAGTTAAACTACATAATGCTGGGGTGAAGCACTACCCACATAGTTAAACTACATAATGCTGGGGTGAAGCACTACCCACATAGTTAAACTACATAATGCTGGGGTGCATCACTACCCACATAGTTAAACTACATAATGCTGGGGTGCATCACTACCCACATAGTTAAACTACATAATGCTGGGGTGCAGCACTACCCACATAGTTAAACTACATAATGCTGGGGTGAAGCACTACCCACATAGTTAAACTACATAATGCTGGGGTGCAACACTACCCACATAGTTAAACTACATAATGCTGGGGTGGTTCACTACCCACATAGTTAAACTACATAATGCTGGGGTGCATCACTACCCACATAGTTAAACTACATAATGCTGGGGTGCATCACTACCCACATAGTTAAACTACATAATGCTGGGGTTCAGCACTACCCACATAGTTAAACTACATAATGCTGGGGTGGTTCACTACCCACATAGTTAAACTACATAATGCTGGGTGCAACACATAGTTAAACTACATAATGCTGGGGTGCATCACTACCCACATAGTTAAACTACATAATGCTGGGGTTCAGCACTACCCACATAGTTAAACTACATAATGCTGGGGTGCATCACTACCCACATAGTTAAACTACATAATGCTGGGGTGCAGCACTACCCACATAGTTAAACTACATAATGCTGGGGTGCAGCACTACCCACATAGTTAAACTACATAATGCTGGGTTGGTTCACTACCCACATAGTTAAACTACATAATGCTGGGGTTCAGCACTACCCACATAGTTAAACTACATAATGCTGGGGTGCAACACTACCCACATAGTTAAACTACATAATGCTGGGGTGCAGCACTACCCACATAGTTAAACTACATAATGCTGGGGTGCATCACTACCCACATAGTTAAACTACATAATGCTGGGGTGCAGCACTACCCACATAGTTAAACTACATTATGCTGGGGTGCAGCACTACCCACATAGTTAAACTACATAATGCTGGGGTGAAGCACTACCCACATAGTTAAACTACATAATGCTGGGGTGAAGCACTACCCACATAGTTAAACTACATAATGCTGGGGTGCAGCACTACCCACATAGTTAAACTACATAATGCTGGGGTGCAGCACTACCCACATAGTTAAACACTTCAGGACAGGTGGATTCTTGTCCCAGACAGTTTGTAATAGACCACTAATACTTCAGGACAGGTGGATTCTTGTCCCAGACAGGACAGGTGGATTCTTGTCCCAGACAGTTTGTAATAGACCACTAATACTTCAGGACAGGTGGATTCTTGTCCCAGACAGGACAGGTGGATTCTTGTCCCAGACAGTTTGTAATAGACCACTAATACTTCAGGACAGGTGGATTCTTGTCCCAGACAGGACAGGTGGATTCTTGTCCCAGACAGTTTGTAATAGACCACTAATACTTCAGGACAGGTGGATTCTTGTCCCAGACAGTTTGTAATAGACCACTAATACTTCAGGACAGGTGGATTCTTGTCCCAGACAGTTTGTAATAGACCACTAATACTTCAGGACAGGTGGATTCTTGTCCCAGACAGTTTGTAATAGACCACTAATACTTCAGGACAGGTGGATTCTTGTCCCAGACAGTTTGTAATAGACCACTAATACTTCAGGACATGTGAATTCTTGTCCCAGACAGTCTGCATTGATACCTGATGCTGTGTTTTATGATAAGAGGCACAAGTGTTTTCAGTCATGCACCAACAGTGGCATGTATAGAGTATTGGAATACATGTACAGCCATACAGGGATATATGGCTGTGATATATGGCTGTGCTATATGGCTGTGCTATATGGTTGTGAGCATGCCTGTGTAGTTGACATACGCCAGCTGTGGCGTAGCTTGGGCTTCCCTACAGATAACTTTTCTTTGTGCAGAACAGAATCCTGGGTTTAACAGCTGTCAGCTTTCCCTCAGATGCAGACAGACAGATGGACAGGCAGGTAGACAGACAGGAAGGCAGACAGATAGGAGGGCAGGCCGAGCGTTTGACTTGCAGATAGTTGGACACATAGACCGACAGACATACACACAGACAGTCATTCAGGTAGAGAGGGAGTTATAGGTAGGCAGACACACAGACGGGCAGACAGGCAGACACCCAATGACACACTGTGTGAGAACCTTTGTCTCATGGGAATGCTATAGTTATTTTATGTTGTTTGTTTGCTGTGAGTCTTCCTGTCAGGGTCTGTTTTGTTTTTCTTACTGCTTTATATTGTACCATTATGCATAAACAAATCACGTAAATAAAAAACATATGTTAACTAATTCCCCCCAAAATATTGACCAATGACCATCTATATCCATGCCTAGGTCTCTTGATTTCTGAGTGCCATGTAATTCCATGTAAGGTACTGGAACAAGCATGCGCCTTGGCTCTCATGTGTGTAACCTATATAGGCTACAGTATTGCGGCCGGGGGAATTAGTGGCGCACGCGTTTACTCTACTACTACCCGCCCCCCAGTCATCTCACCCCCTCAGGCATGCTAGCTTATTTCCTCTCAAGAAACACTCTTTAACATAATACATGTATTAGCCTATTGAAACAATAACCTCATCCCCGCAACCGTTACCTTGCAAGATCTAAAAACGAATCCGTGGTCTCCTTGTTGGTATTGACGCTCTCGAGACCTAGATTATTTGTGTTCAGAGCCCCGGCACCGACTCCCGGTTTGATAATAAAGGCGAGGGACACACCAATTCCCGATGCGATGAGTGTGGTCACCAGGAAGTAGGAGACCGCGATGCCTCCTAGTTTCCCCAGGGAGCGCGTGTCCAGGCTGGCGGCGCCGGAGATCAGGCTGCACACGACCAGAGGAAGGATAATCATCTTCAGCATCCTCAGAAGCATCTCACCGGGGAAAGCAAAATAAGTCATCTGCGCCCGGGTTAGGTTCATATTCCGAACCATCATTCCGAGGCCGACGCCTAATAGAACTCCAGACACCGTCATTATCACTAACATATTCCTATTCAAAAATCTCATCAACTTGTCTTTACAGCTTGTCTTCTTCTTTCCATTCTTCTCCAAGATGTCGTCGGTGGAGACCGAATCGGTCATTGTGTGTCCGTTTTTCTTCTCCATGTTGATGGAAATTGTGGGGCAGAACACTGAATAACGGTAAATTCGTGAGAAAATTGAATGTTCCTGGAGCAGCGTGGGAGAACACACTCTCAGACGAGTAGCATTTGCGAGTAGACTGATGCAAGCGTAATTAGTCCTGTCAAACGCAACGTGTTTCTCCACCAATGGTGAGAGAGGGGCTACACACTAAAAAAAGAGGACATGCGCACTTCCTCCTTTTGCTCAATATTAAGACCATCTGATGCAACAGTGGGAGAAATTGCCTGGGTCTGCAACTGTGCATTTGTATTGATACATGTTGTGACTGGAAATTAGAGAAAAATGTAAACATTTCAAAGATAATATTTGATTTAGTGTACCTCTAGTTGTGTCATTATTTTACACTAGTCATTATCTGCAGATTAAATAACTTAGGCCTGTATAGCGAATTACTTGATTGAACATTCTGAGTGAGACAAACTCTCCATGAATGACATCATGCCTATAGGTTATTAATTAATGAAACATATGAGTGAGACAAACTCTCCATGAATGACATCATGCCTATAGGTTATTAATTAATGAAACATATGAGTGAGACAAACTCTCCATGAATGACATCATGCCTATAGGTTATTTAAGCAATAAGCCCCAAGGAGGTGTGGTGTATGGCCAATATACCACGGTTAAGGGCTCTTCTTATGCACAACGCAATGCAGAGTGCCTGGATACAGCACTTAGCCGTGGTATATTGGCCATATACCACAAACCCCTGAGGCGCCATATTGATATTATAAACTGGTTACTAAAGTAATTCAAAATAAATGTTTTATCATTCCCGTGGTGTACGGTCTGATATACCACTGCTGTAAGCCAATCAGCATTCATGGCTCGAACCACCCAGTTTATAATAATCAGTGAGACAAACTCTCCATGAATGACATGTACTTTATGCAGTACTGTTTGGTGATGGTGGGTCTGAATGGGGGTGTGAATCATGCCTATGGGGCCACTGGTAATGTGCACGCTGTTGGGATGGAGCCTACAGAGCCTAACCGTTTAACTTTTTTACACATTCTGTTGTTTTACAGCCTGGATTAAATTTAGATTTTATGTCACTGGCCTACACACAATACAATACCCAAATTCATTCAAATTAAAAGCTGTAATGTTGTGAGTCAATAAGTTTTCGATCCCTTTGTTATGGGAAGCCTAAATAAATTCAGGGGTAAAAATGTGCTTAACAAGTCAAATAATGGATCAACAACATTGTAGTTACTCCACAATAGTAACCTACATGACAGAGTAAAAACAAGGAAGCCTGTACAGAATAAAAATATTCCAAAACATGCATCCTGTTTGCAACAAGGAACTGAAGTAATAAGAAAATGTGGCAAAGAAATGTACTTTATGTCCTGAATACAAAGTGTTATGTTTGGGGCAAATCCAACAACACATCACTGAGTACCACTCTTCATATTTTCAAGCATGGTGGTGGCTGCATCATGTTATGAGTATGCTTGTCATTGGCAAGGACTAGGGAGTTTTTTTAAATAAAAAAAATGGAATAGAGCTAAGCACATGCAAAATCCTAGAGAAAAACATGATTCAGTCTGCTTTCCAGCAGACACTGGGAGACAAATGTACCTTTCAGCAGGACAATAACCTAAAACACAGGGCCAAATCTACAGTGGAGTTGCTTACCAAGGTGACATTTAATGTTCCTGAGTGACCTAGTTACAGTTTTGATTTAAATGGGCTTGAAAATCTATGGCAAGACTTGAGAATGTCTGTCTAGCAATGATCAACAACCAAACGTGACAGAGCGAGAAGAAAATAATAATGTGCAAGTATTGTACAATCCAGGTGTGCAAAGCTCTTAGAGACTCACCCAGAAAGACTCACAGCTGTAATCACTGCCACACATAATTCTAACATGTATTGACTTAGCGGTGTCAATACTTATGTAAAATGAAATGTTTCTGTATTTCAGTTCCAATACATTTACAAAAATGTTGAAAAACATGTTTCCCATTTGTTATTATGGGGTAGTGTGTGTAGATGGGTGAGAAAATAAATACATTATAATCCATGTTGAATTCAGGCTATAACACAACATGTGGAATAAATCAAGTGGATTGAATACTTTCCGAAGGCACTGTATATGCTAGGAGCTAGGCTAGGCTACAGTTATTAATCATATAGCCTATCTTGGATACAATTAGGTGCTCTTAAAATCCGTGCATCGATGCGTACTGTCAGACCATTCTCTCATAACTCCTATGTGCTTCATGTTGTCATTGAGACCGAAATACTTTGTTCCCGATCCCAAAATAACACATGCAGTTGCCAAAGAAGACGAGGGGCGGGTTTACCGCCCGGCCCTGCTAATAATCCATTCAACATTGTACGCGAGCGGACAGGCCTTTTAGGGGTCTGCGTAGATCTCAGTCAGTCCTACATCTTCAGATATTATGTAATGTCAGTTATCCTATAAGATTGAAAATTGCAGCAATGTTATTTTATAGGCTGTACATGAATAAAGTGTAGGCTACAAATCAATCTCTGGTGATCTTGTGTTGTGTCAGCTTATAGGCTCTCAACATCATTATAATATATATTATTTTTTAACTAGGCAAGTCAGTTAAGAACAAATTCTTATTTTCAATGACAGCCTAGGAACAGTGTGTTAACTGCCTGTTCAGGGGCAGAACGACAGATCGGCTCGGGGGCTTTGAACTCGCAACCTTCCGGTTACTAGTCCAACGCTCTAACCACTAGGCTACCCTGCCGCCCCTATGTGAATATGGCACACAGTGCAATGATAGGCCTAATGCATGATAACAGAAATAGGTTAGGCCAAATAGCCTGCAGTAACTTAATTTCCTATAGGCTTTGTGTGAATGATTGATTATTCAGAGGTTTTTTTATCTGGACTTCTGCCTACTTTGAGTGACACGGAGGCAGACTGTCATCACTCCTAGAATCCAACTAGATGACATCATAATAAAGGTTATCTCCCACTCAGAGATTCCTGTCCTCCTCCCAATAGGCCTACTGCCAGTTTGAACATTTTTTAAAACATGCTGCAGCTTTCTAATAAGAAGGCCTAATTTACTGTCACTTATAAAATAAAAAAGTCATTTTGTTACCAAATCTGTCAGTTAGCTAAATGGCTAGGGTGGTAGGCCTAAGTTACTTACATTAATGGACGAACTTAATAGGTCATTTTGATAAGTATATGCTATATATTTCATATGAGACGGTCATCTTGTCTGTTAATCAGGTTCCAGATTTATATATAGATGATCTTGATCAGCTGATCAGCTGTCCCTGTCTGATGTTGATTTTTGATGTAACACTGATTTTGTTATTTCCACTTTAGATTGAATATTCATAAAACTGTACATGGTTTATATTCCATTGTGAAATCTCTGCCCACATCTAGGCCACCGGCGAGCTAAAACTAAATCACCCGTGTAGACTAGTAGGGATGGATGTTGGAATCTACAGTTTGAACTTGTGCACTAAACCAAATCTACAGGCTACCATACTGTACAGTCTTTGAGACTACATTACATCTAGGCCTTGGTCATGACTCTCAGTTCCATTAAATTACACACAGGAGTCATAAGAGTCTCAGGTCCATTACATTACACATAAGAGTCATTGGAAGAAGGCCTCTTCTGTAGGTGGGAGTACTACAGCTTCTTCAGGATCAGTGTCCTGTCCTCGGGATGGTTGTGCTAACGTAGGCTAATGTGATTAGCATGAGGTTGTAAGAAACAAAAAATAAATCCAGTACATAGACATATCTGATATGGGCAGAAAGCTTCAATTCTTGTTAATCTAACTGCACTGTCCAATTTACAGTAGCTATTACATGGTATTATAATACCATGCTATTGTTTGAGGAGTGTGCACAAATGTATGAATAAACCAATTAGGCACATTTGGGCAGTCTTGATACAACATTTTAATAGATATGCCATAGTTCATTACTTCACTCTAAAACTTTGCACATACAGTGCTGCCATCTAGTGGCAAAATTCTAAATTGCGCCTGGGCTAGGAATAGTTTTTTTTTCTTTGTATTATCTTTTATCAGATCTAATGTGTTGAATTCTCCTACATTTGTTTCACATTTCCACAAACTTCAAAGTGTTTCCTTTCAAATGGTATCAAGAAAATGCATATCCTTGCTTCAGGTCCTGAGCTACAGGCAGTTAGATTTGGTTATGTCATTTTAGGCGAAATTGAAAAAAAGGGGCGGATCCTTAAGACGTTCCATGATGCTCTGTTTAACATGCATCACTTGGGTAACGGTTTTAAAAGCATAAGGATTATCTTTCATATCAGTGAGAAATAATTGTCAAAAAACAAAGGGTTAAATTGGTACACACCTTGATAGGATGAGGGTTAGTGTTCCCACTGGGCCATATCTCCATGTTACAGCACATGTTTATGGATTACAGATGGAAGACAGAGGGGCCACCTGTGCTAATTAGCTGTCTAGCATGCTTCAAACACCTGTGTGTAATGGAAGAAGGCTGCCAGAAACATGTTGTCACTGAAAAATACTGTCCACAGCAACTGTGATAAAGCCAGTTAAAACCTTGTACAGTAAGGGTATATTTTGCATTTGTGAAATTATTTTAATATGACATGAAAGTCAAGGGCTTTATGATTCTAGGACCATATTGCAATTAAGAATCTATTCACTGTTAGACGGAGTATTTGGCTGTTTTGGCTGCCAGTCAGTATACCGCTGAAAATAACATTTACTGAACAAAAATATGAATACAACATGTAATGTGTTGGTCCCATGTTTCATGAGCTGAAATTAAAGATCCCTGAAATGTTCCATAATGCATAAAAAACATGTACAGTATTTCTCTCAAATTTAGTGCACAATTTTTGTTTACATCCCTGTTAGTGAGCATTTCTCCTTTGCTAAAATAATCCATCCACCTGAAAGGTGTGACATATCAGGAAGCTGATGAAACAGCATGATCATAACACAGGTGCACCTTGTGCTGGGGACAATATAACGGCGCTCTAAAATGTGCAGTTTTGTCACACAACACAATGTCACAGATGTCTCAAGTTGAGGGAGCGTGCTATTGACATGCTGACTGCAGGAATGTCCACCAGAGCTGTTGCCAGATAATTGAATGTTAATATCTCTACCATGGGCCGCCTCCCACATCGTTTTAGACAATTTGGCAGTACTCCAACCGACCTCACAACTGCAGACCATGTGTAACTATGCCAGTCCAGGACCTCCATATCCGGCTTCTTCACCTGCGGGATCGTCTGAGACCAGCCACCCGGACAGCTGATGAAGCTAAGGAGTATTTCTGTCTCTAATAAAACCCCTTTGTGTGGGAAATCTCATTCTGATTGGCTGGGCCTGGCTCCCCAGTCATTGGGCCTGGCTCCCAAGTGGGTGGGCCTATGCCCTCCCAGGCCCACCCATGGTTATGCCCCTGCCCAGTTATGTGAAATCCATAAATTAGGGTCAAATTTATTTATTTTAATTGACTGATTGATTACCTTACATGAACTGTAACTCAGTAAAACCTTTGAAATTGTTGCATATTGCGTTTATATTTTTCTTCAGTATATAAAGATCATTGGACCTTAAAGAGTAACGGTAGGCTGCTTTAGAGTCATACATCTGGGCTACGTTACAACCAACGGTCTACAGCCAAGGCTACTTTCGGTTTCGCACTTCTCTAACGTCAAATCCTAATTGACTTCCACCACCTAAATGAGTCCAGCGTACCTCTGTGAGAGAATAAAGATATTCTACTCTGCCACCACTTCGTAATTTCATTAAATAAATGTGACTGGTTCATCAGTGATCCAGGTATATCAGAAACTACCCTCTGGGGACACTGTCATTTCAATGTGGATAACTGGGTAATATTTGGTTGAGATGTTGATCAACGAGATTACAACCTACAGTATATTCACCCACTCAAAAAGACAGCCAAAAGTTAGTTGAATTTCCAGTGTTTTCCCTACGCTTTCAACCATCTAAAAGCACAGTTGAGATTACATAAAAAGTACATGGAGCAAGTAATCAATGTCATTCTAGTTCTGACAGATTATAACAGCAATGGTGAAGATCTCCACAGACCTGTGATGACCTATGCATGTTATCTAGAACATAAACACTTTCTATGATTACATAAGAAGAAATGCATCAACATTTAAAGGAGATGTTTCTACTGCTTGGATAGTTCCATCTGAGACACTGGCTTAATCACATTCTTTAATTTATATTTTGGGGCGATTTGGGGACACAAATTCATCATCTAATTTATCAACAAGTTAGTAGGCTGTCTATTGTATTTTAAAAGTGATATTGAATTGTGTTTGGTTGGCAACGCAACCAAAAATCAACACTTGAAGGAGATGTGTATCCTGCAAGTATAGTTCGATCTGTGCCACTGATTTAGTCTGGTAGTAATTCCAGTTTTTCTACAAATTAATATGTTGGATTCACATCTCCATCTCAACCAAAAATATAAGGTATAGAAAGGATTATATCAAATCGAACTTTAAATACCTTCTGATTTGATTTAGTCATATTCTTTAACTTAGATGTTTGGTTGAGATGGAGACGTGAATCCAACAACAAACGGGGTATATCATCCTGTAATATGATTCTGGCCCGCGATGGAAAAAATATGTTCTAATGTGGCCCTCCATGGAAAATAATTGCCCAGGCCTGTTCTACAGTCATCCCAGACAGTTCTTGGACCTAGCTCATACATACATGTTTATACAACGAATGGGTCTAATCCTGATTGCTGATTGGTTAAAACCGCATTCCAGCCGTAGTCTACTCCACAAGTTGCCACAGGCTAAATCTATGATATTAAAATACCTATTTACTCTGTTCCATCGGACTGAGCAATCCACTGTCTCATCAGCCCAGCCAGGCAGTGTCGTTGGCTAGCTCCTCTGAACAACATTGTCCTGACAAGTGAGTATGTTTTCTATGCCAGGCGAAATCGAGCCTTTCAAAAAATATTTATATTTCACCTTTATTAAACCAGGTAGGCTAGTTGAGAACAAGTTCTCATTTGCAACTGCAACCTGGCCAAGATAAAGCATAGCAATTTGACACATACAATAACACAGAGTTACACATGGAATAAACAAAACATACAGTCAATAGTACAGTAGGGAAAAAAGGAAAAAAAAGTATATATACAGTGAGTGCAAATGAGGTAAGATGAGGGAGTTAAGGCAATAAATAGGTCATGGTGGCAAAGTAATTAAACACTGGAATGGTGGATGTGCAGAAGATGTGAAAGTAGAGATACTGGGGTGTAAAGGAGCAAGATAAATAAATACAGTATGGAAATGAGGTAGATAGATGGGCTGTTTACAGATGGGTTATGTACAGGTGCAGTGATCTGTGAGCTGCTCTGACAGCTGGTGCTTAAAGCTAGTGAGGGAGATATCAAGCCTCATTAGCTCACTGTTATGGACGTTTCCAAATAAATGTCACTAGGAAACAGCTTAAACAATTGCAAATGCAGCTACTTTACTGTTATTCTGGCTGCACTTTTTTGACATGACTGTAAGTTAGTCATAGTTGGCTAGCTAGCAAGCAAGGGATAAGAACTTTGACAGCCAGTATGGCAATGGAACATTTAGAAAGAATGACTGTGTCGAGTCCATAGATACAGAACAAACAGACTGAACGACTGGGTCGAGTCCATAGATACAGAACAAACAGACTGAACGACTGGGTCGAGTCCATAGATACAGAACAAACAGACTGAACGACTGGGTCACGTCCATAGATACAGAACAAACAGACTGAATGACTGTGTCGAGTCCACAGATACAGAACAAACAGACTGAACGACTGGGTCGAGTCCATAGATACAGAACAAACAGACTGAACGACTGGGTCACGTCCATAGATACAGAACAAACAGACTGAACGACTGGGTCGAGTCCATAGATACAGAACAAACAGACTGAACGACTGGGTCGAGTCCATAGATACAGAACAAACAGACTGAACGACTGGGTCGAGTCCATAGATACAGAACAAACAGACTGAACGACTGGGTCGAGTCCATAGATACAGAACAAACAGACTGAACGACTGGGTCGAGTCCATAGATACAGAACAAACAGACTGAACGACTGGGTCGAGTCCATAGATACAGAACAAACAGACTGAACGACTGGGTCGAGTCCATAGATACAGAACAAACAGACTGAACGACTGGGTCACGTCCATAGATACAGAACAAACAGACTGAACGACTGGGTCGAGTCCATAGATACAGAACAAACAGACTGAACGACTGGGTCAAGTCCATAGATACAGAACAAACAGACTGAACGAATGGGTCGAGTCCATAGATACAGAACAAACAGACTTAACGACTGGGTCGAGTCCATAGATACAGAACAAACAGACTGAACGACTGGGTCGAGTCCATAGATACAGAACAAACAGACTGAACGACTGGGTCGAGTCCATAGATACAGAACAAACAGACTGAACGACTGGGTCGAGTCCATAGATACAGAACAAACAGACTGAACGACTGGGTCGAGTCCATAGATACAGAACAAACAGACCGAAGGACTGGGTCGAGTCCATAGATACAGAACAAACAGACTGAACGACTGGGTCGAGTCCATAGATACAGAACAAAGGTTTGTGTTGGGACTATATCTTGTAGAAGGATAAAATAGTACGAATAAATTCATCCAAATAACGTTTTTAATGAAAATATGTCAATCATTATTTGAATATGTTTGTAACCCATTGTTCAAAAGTGCCCTTGAAGCCAGTGTTTGGAGGACATATTGGCACGGTTTGCCGGATCTCGACTTCGTCTCGGGCCTAACAACACACATGCAATATATCCTCCAACTACCGTTGGGCATTACCACTTAAATATTGCATAGTTATAACCCTTAACCTCTGAAGAATTAGCCTTTTTTTTTTTCAATTTTCGCCTAGAATGACGTACCCAAATCTAACTGCCTGTAGCTCTGGCCGTGAAGCAAGGATATGCATATTCTTGGTACCATTTGAAAGGAAACACTGTGATGTTTATGGAACTGTAAAAGGAATGTAAGAGAATAAAACACAATAGATCTGGTAGAAGATCATACAAAGAAAAAACTAACATGCTTTAGATTGTTTTGTACCATCGTCTTTGAAATGCAAGAGAAAGGCCATAATGTATTATTCCAGCCCAGGTGCAATTTAGATTTTGGCCACTAGATGACATCAGTGTATGTGCAATGTTTTTGACTGATCCAATTAACCATTGCATTTCTGTTCAACATTTTGTATCAAGACTGCCCAAATGTGCCTAATTTGTTTATTAATTACTTTTCATGTTCAAAACTGTGCACTCTCCTCAAACAACAGCATGGTATTATTTCACTGTAATAGCTCGTGTAAATTGGACAGTGCAGTTAGATGAACAGGAATTTAAGCTTTCTTCCAGATATGTCTATGTCCTGGGAAATGTTCTTGTTACTTACAATGTCATGCTAATCGCATTAGCCTACGGTAGCTCAGCCGTCACATGGAAGGGACACCGATCCCGAATAAGTTTTAATTAATACTGTTTACATATATTTGTTTTATAGAACCACAACAATAAGATTCCAAGTCATTCAGGTTACCAGAATCATATAAACATCCTTGAATGGAAACAGCGGTGTCTGTGTGTGTGTGCGTGTTGTGGTGACTATCAAGAGTATAGTGATGGACCTCAACATCATGTTCTAACTGGTCAGCACTATAGAGGGCAGAACCAAACTAATCAGTTATAAGTATACAGCGGGTGAGGGCATTCACAGCCGATCTCTCAGACGGGTGAGGGCATTCACAGCCGATCTCTCAGACGGGTGAGGGCATTCACAGCCGATCTCTCAGACGGGTGAGGGCATTCACAGCCGATCTCTCAGACGGGTGAGGGCATTCACAGCCGATCTCTCAGACGGGTGAGGGCATTCACAGCCGATCTCTCAGACGGGTGAGGCCATTCACAGCCGACCTCTCAGACGGGTGAGGGCATTCACAGCCGACCGACCTCTCAGACGGGTGAGGGCATTCACAGCCGATCTCTCAGACGGGTGAGGGCATTCACAGCCGACCTCTCAGACGGGTGAGGGCATTCACAGCCGACCTCTCAGACGGGTGAGGGCATTCACAGCCGACCTCTCAGACGGGTGAGGGCATTCACAGCCGACCTCTCAGACGGGTGAGGGCATTCACAGCCGACCTCTCAGACGGGTGAGGGCATTCACAGCCGACCTCTCAGACGGGTGAGGGCATTCACAGCCGACCTCTCAGACGGGTGAGGGCATTCACAGCCGACCTCTCAGACGGGTGAGGGCATTCACAGCCGACCTCTCAGACGGGTGAGGGCATTCACAGCCGACCTCTCAGACGGGTGAGGGCATTCACAGCCGACCTCTCAGACGGGTGAGGCCATTCACAGCCGACCTCTCAGACGGGTGAGGCCATTCACAGCCGACCTCTCAGACGGGTGAGGGCATTCACAGCCGATCTCTCAGACGGGTGAGGGCATTCACAGCCGATCTCTCAGACGGGTGAGGCCATTCACAGCCGACCTCTCAGACGGGTGAGGGCATTCACAGCCGATCTCTCAGACGGGTGAGGGCATTCACAGCCGATCTCTCAGACGGGTGAGGGCATTCACAGCCGATCTCTCAGACGGGTGAGGCCATACCAGCCAACCATTTTTACATGGTCCTTCTAGACGGATTTAGTGACAAACAGTTTTTTTTTTTTACATAGTCCGTCATTTCTAAGGATTTATCAACCAATATTTCTTACAGGTAGTCTCTGAAGAACCGGTTTATATACAAAAAGTAGCCAATGCTGGGTCCTTCTGGTAGTCAGAGACTCCAAGCCAACAGAGCTATACCAATTCAAAAAAGTGCTATACAGAAACCCAGCCTAAAACCCCAGCAATGCAGATGTAGAAGCATGGTGGCTAGGAAAAACTCCCTAGAAAACAAGGAACCTAGGAAGAAACCTAGAGAGGAACCAGGCTCTGAGGGTTGGCCAGTCTTCTTCTGGTTGTGCTGGGTGGAGATTATAACAGTAAATGGCCAAGATGTTGAAACGTTCATAGAGGTTGTAGAGGGTGCAAAGGTCGGCACCTCAGGAGTAAACGTCAGTTTGCTTTTCATAGCCGACCATTCAGAGTTAGAGACAGCAGGTGCGTTAGAGAGAGAGTCGAAAACAGCAGTTCCGGGACAAGGTAGCATGTCCGGTGAACAAGTCAGGGTTCCATAGCCGCAGGCAGAACAGTTGAAACTGGAGCAGCAGCACGACCAGGTGGACTGGGGACAGCAAGGAGTCATTAGATCAGGTAGTCCTGAGGCATGGTCCTAGGGCTCAGGTCCTCAGAGAGAAAGAGAGAAAAAAATAGATAATTAGAGGGAGCAGCATACTTATATTCACACAGGACACCGGATAAGACAGGGGAAATACTCCAGATATAACAGACTGACCCTAGCCCCAACATAAACTATTGCAGCATAAATACTGGAGACTGAGACAGGAGGGGTCGGGAGACATTGTGGCCCCGTCCGACAATACCCCCGGACAACTTACTACCCTGAGACAAGGATGAGTATAGCCCACGAAGATCTCCCTCACGGCACGAACCCGAGGGGTGCGCCAACCCGGACAGGAAGATCACGTCAGTGACTCAACCCACTCAAGTGAGGCACCCTTCCTAGAGATGGCATGGAAGAGCACCAGTAAGTAAGCCAGTGACTCAGTCCCAGAAATTGGGTTAGAGGCTGGGAATCCCAGTGGAGAGAGGGGAAGCGGCCAGGCAGAAACAGCAAGGGCGGATTGTCGCTCCAGTGCATTTCCGTTCACCTTCACACCCCTACACTCAATCATAGGACAAAATTAAGAGATGAGTCTTCAATAAAGACATAAATGTTGAGACCGAGTCTGCGTCTCTCACATGGATAGGCAGACCATTCAATAAAAATGTAGCTCTATAGGAGAAAGCCCTGCCTCCAGCTGTTTGCTTACAAATTCTAACGACAATAAGGAGGCCTGCGTCATGTGACCGCAGCGTACGTGTAGGTATGTATGGCAGGACCAAAATTAGAAAGATAGGTAGGAGCAAGGCCATGTAATGTTTTGTAGGTTAGCAGTAAAACCTTGAAATCAGCCCTAGCCTTAACAGAAAGCCAGTGGTAGAGATGCTAGCACTGGAGTAATATGATCACATTTTTGGGTGCTAGTCAAGATTCTAGCAGCCTTGTTTAGCACTACATGAAGTTTATTTAGTACTTTATCCATGTGTCCAGAAAGTAGAGCATTGCAGTAGTCTAATCTAGAAGTGACAAAAGCATAGATACATTTTTCTACATAATTTTTGGACAGAAAGGTTCTGATTTTTGCAATGTTATGTAGATGGAAAACAGCTGTCCTTGAAACAGTCTTGATATGTTCTTCAAAAGAGAGATCAGGGTCCAGAGTAATGCCAAGGTCTTTCACAGTTTTATTTGAGACGACTGTACAACCATCAATATTAATTGTCAGATCCAACAGATGATCTCTTTGTTTCTTGGTACCTAGAACTAGCATCTCTGTTTGGTCCGAGTTTAAAAGTTTTAAAAAATGCCGCCATCCACTTCCTTATGTCTGAAACACAGGCTTCCAGGGAGAGCAACTTTGGGGCTTCATCATGTTTCATCGGAATGTACAGCTGTGTATCGTCCACATAGCAGGGAAAGTTAACATTATGTTTCCGAATGACATCACCAAGAGGTAAAATATAGAGTCAAAACATTAGTGGTTCTAAAACGGAACCTTGAGGAACACCGAAATGCACAATTGATTTGTCAGAGGACAAACCATCTACAGAGACAAACTGATATCTTTCCAGCAGATAAGATCTAAACCAGGCCAGAACTCTGTGTCGACCAATTTGGGATTCCAATCTCTCCGAAATAATGTGGTGATCGATGGTATCAAAAGCAGCACTAAGGTCTAGGGGCACGAGGACAGATGCTGCGCAACAACTTTCTAAAAGATTTTTGAGAGGAATGGGAGATTTGATATAGGCAAATTCGTAATTTATATTTTCTGGGTCAAGGTTTGAATCCCGGCTCTTGTCTCATACAACCGAAGGAACACCTGGGGCCAATCAGAAGTTGAAACGATAACAAAACGTAATCCCAGCCACTGTTGTTTTGGTAAAAAGCTGAGGGAGGGGCTGGAGAAATAATATCACTCTCAAATTCATAGACAAAATTATGGATGCAAGGACTGACCACCCATGATGCTATATCAACATTATAGTTTTAAATATGTTTTAGACTGTATTGTGTTTGCTTACATTTACTTTGTTTACAAGCATTGAGATAAAACAAGGTTATATTTTGAGTTCTGATGGGATACGACAGTTAAACTAAGCTCTTTAATCATTAATAAGTTATATTCTTCAAGAAGCAATGGGTACATGTAATTCATGTATAAGTCTGTATAAGAAACACAGATCACATGGGCTTCGAAAAAACGGAAGGGAGGGAGGTGCGGCAGGTGCCGCTTCTCCTACGAATGCTGTTATTTTGTCTAAAATATCAGGTGTACGCCGTCCCCAGCTAAGTAACATGCAAAGATTTAAAGCGCAATGATGTGTTTTATCTCCAGTACATTGCCATGATTGTCAGTTATGTAGCTGCTCTACTGATAATCTCATCCCTTGCTGGGATGACACAAACAGTCTACTGCCGGAGAATATCAACACCAAACACATTGGTTCACCGTTCCACGGAAGCGGACAGTACACAGCATACCATAATGTTCTGAATAATGGCCAAGTCTACCTCGCTCCCTATTCCACTGAACCGCTTAGGCGTAACAAACACAAGTCCAACATTTATCGGAAGCTGTTAAACTACCTGTTCACTACCCTCCTGCTCTCTGGGGATGTGTAACTAAATCCTGGGCCTAATATCACCGAGCCAGCGATACTCACCGCAGTGGATGGCCTCGTCCACTGATCGTCGCCGCTGCGGAAGTGGGTGAGTGCTATGGTCCCATGGTTTCTCTAGACTCACCCGGCTCCAAGATGGAATTTGACTCTGCAAACATATCCAAGTTTCTATATGCAATCCCTGACTCTGCTTCTGGTACGCAAGCTGTTTTAATTAGTTCCCCGCATCCAGTGCAGGCGGGAGGGTTTGTTAAATACGCTACCGAACCTCCCCTAATCAAAACGAAACAAAACGGCATAACCCATCCGTCAGAAAATGTAACTTTTTTCAATGTGTCAATCACTCTCGAGTCATCTGGGACCCACAAGCTAAACCCAAGGGACTACTAGGGGGGCACTTGAACATTTGTAGTGTCATTCCAAAAAGTGATCAAATTCAACATCTACTCACAGACTCCAACTTTGACTTCCTCTGCCTCTCAGAGACATGGCTCCATAAAACCTCTCCATATGCTGCTCTGATTGTGATTGGCTACAATGTTTTCAGGAGAGACAGGATTGAAGGAAGAGGAGGGGGTGTGATGATTTACATTAAAGAACATATCCCATGTAAACAAATTGAGTGGTCATGTGATAATGAACTAGAATGTATTGGCCTGAACGTTACACTGTCTCCCCAAATGTCTTTTACCCTTTTTGGAATGTATAGACCACCTTCCACCAAAAGTGTGTTTTTTGATCAGTTGAATAACATGCTTAGGGAATGTGATTTTGGGAAAGAAGTCATCTTAATGTGAGATTTTAACATGAATTATGAAGACAAGTCTTGTAGGAAAACTCTCAAATGGACCACTAAAACCTTTGACCTCACACAGCTAGTTAAAGGGCCCACCAGGGTGACTTGTTGCTCTAAAACACAGATTGATTTGGTGATCAGTAATAAACCAGAGAGACTAAATCATTCAATATGGTTACTGGGCTATCTGATCATAATCTGACACTTATAGCCAGAAAGCTGTCTAAGAACAGGTTTAACCTCTCTACCTTTAGAAAGCCCAATCAACTAAGAATACCTAAGAGTGAATTAAATAATTCTGAAAATGCAATTAAGGGAATTTACTGGAATGGTCTCTTGTCCTATGTCACGTTCTGACCTTAGTTCTTTTGTTATGTCTTTGTTTTAGTATGGTCAGGGCGTGAGTTGGGTGGGTTGTCTATGTTAGTTTTTCTATGATTTGCTATTTCTGTGTTTGGCCTGGTATGGTTCTCAATCAGAGGCAGCCGTCAATCGTTGTCCCTGATTGAGAATCATATTTAGGGAGCCTGTTTTCTATTGTGTTTCGTGGGTGATTATTTTCTGTTGTCTGTTGTGTGTCTGCACCACCAGCCAGAACGGTTTTCGAGCGGTTCTCGTTGTTATTTTGGTTATTTCTGTGTTCATTCAAATAAATATGGACACATACCACGCTGCACCTTGGTCCGATCTCTCTTACTCCTCATCAGAGGAAGACGACGAACGTTACATCCTATACAGATGTGGAAATTGATAATCAGATTTTTCTATCCACAATCCAGACTACAATAAATGGCTTCCTAAAGAAAATCAAATCCAAACCTGGCCAAAAGAGCACTCTTCCTTGGCTAAATGGAGAAATCTGGAAATAGATGAAAGAATGAGATTATGCTCTAAAAACAGCCATAGAATCCAAATTAGAGCATGACAGACGTGTGTTTACCATGTTGAGAAATAAGGTAATGAAAGAAATCAGACAGGCCAAGGAAAACTTTTTTATTAACATAATTGGTGAAGCAAAGGGAAATTCTAAATTGATCTGGGAGAATCTAAAAAAGTTAACTAGGAAAGACCATAGTAACTGTCACGTCCTGACCTTAGTTTCCTTTTTTATGTCTCTATTTTAGTTTGGTCAGGGCGTGAGTTGGGGTGGGCATTCTATGTGTTGTTCTATGTTTTTGTATTTCTGTGTTTGGCCTGGTATGGTTCCCAATCATAGGCAGCTGTTTATCGTTGTCTCTGATTGAGAACCATACTTAGGCAGCCTGTTTTCCCACTATGGGTTGTGGGTAGTTGTTTTCTGTTTTGTGTTGCTGCACCTTACAGGACAGTTTTGTGTTCGTTTCACTCTCTTTGTTATTTTGTTTAGTGTTTCTGTTCCAATAAAATAATATGAACACTTACCACGCTGCGCATTGGTCTGATCCTTCATACTCCTCGTCAGAAGAGGAAAACCGTCACAGTAACAATGCAAAAAAGACTAGAAATCATGGTGAATAACAATCTAACACAGGATGCAGTCGAAATAGCAATACCCTTCAATTCCTACTTAATTGAATCTGTCATGGTACTGTCACAGAACCCCTCCACTGATTTCTTGGGCTCAGTGCTAGTGAATGACGCTCAACCTGTCTTCATAAGGGCGGTTTCTGGTGAACAAGGTGATTAGCTCACTAAAGAACTCTAAAGCCAAAGATGTGTTTTGGCTGGACTCTGCCTATCTTAAAAACTACAAATAGACATTCATTGGCCCCATTACTAAGGTCACCAACACATCTATTGGTCAGGGGGTGTTTCCAAGGGTATGGAAGTCAGCCATAATAACGTCCATCTTTAAATCGGGTGACCCTGCTGACGTGAGTAACTACAGGCCCATTAGTATACTACCTGTGGTGTCGAAGGTTGTTGAAAAGTGTGTAGCAGAACAACTGATTGCCCACCTCAGCAACAGCCCCTTCACATTACACCCCATGCAGTTTGGCTTCAGAGCAAAACACTCCACAGAAACAGCCAACTGCTTTCTTCTGGAAAATGTGAAGTCCAAGATGGACAAAGGGGGTGTTGTTGGGGCTGTGTTTCTGGACCTAAGGAAGGCTTTTGATACTGTTAACCATGAGGTTCTCATCAAAAATTGCCCAAGTTCAACTTTTCCCCCGATGCCTTGAGATGAATGAAATCATACCTTGAAGGCAGAACTCAGTGTGTCAGAGTGAACAATGAGCTGTCGCCCACTCTTAGCTATGATGTGGGTGTGCCCCAAGGGTCAATACTGGGGCCCCTCCTGTTCAGCCTGTACATTAATGATCTGCCTTCTGTCTGTACTGGGTCTGAAGTTCAAATGTATGCAGATGATACAGTGATATATGTGCATGCAAAGAGCAAACAACAAGCTGCACAAGAACTCACTACTGTAATGGTCCAGGTTACAAAGTGTCTCAGTGACTCGTGTTTGCATCTCAATGTGAAAAAAACAGTCTGCATGTTCTTCACAAAGAGGGCAACAGATGCTACTGAGCCAGGTGTCTATGTGTCAGGGGAGAAGCTCCAGGTGGTACCTGATTTTAAGTACCTTGGCATCATACTTGATTCCAACCTCTCTTTTAAAAAGCAGGTGAAAAAGATCATTCAAATAACCAAATTCAACCTAGCTAATTTCCAATTTATACGAAATTGTTTGACTCCAGAGGTAGCAAAACTGTACTTCAAATATATGATACTCCCCCACTTAACATACTGCTTGACTAGTTGGGCCCAAGCTTGCTGTACAACATCAAAACCCATTTAGTCTGTCTACAAACAGGCTCTCAAAGTGCTTGATAGGAAGCTTAATAGCCATCATCAATGTTACATCCTCAGAAAGCATGAGCTCCTGAGTTGGGAAAATCTTGTGCAATGCACTGACGCATGTCTTGTATTCAAGATCCTAAATGGCCTGACTCCCCCTCCACTCAGTACTTTTGTTAAACAGAAAACCCAAACATATGGCAGCAAATCCAACAAGGTATGCCATGAGAGGTGACTGTATAGTTCCCTTAAGGAAAAGCACCTTTAGTCAATCCGCTTTCTCTGTGAGAGCTTCCCATGTCTGGAATACACTGCCATCAGACACACATAACTGCACCACATATCACACTTTCACAAAATGCTTGAAGACATGGCTATGGTCAATCAGATTTGTGAACATGGTCCCTAGCTGTGTGTTGCCGCTATGTCTGTATGCTACGTCTTGCTTGTCCTATGTTGCTATTGTCTATATTGTAATTGTTTTTAATAACCTGCCCAGGGACTGCGGTTGAAAATTAGCCGGTTGGCTAAAACCACTTTTACTGAAATGTTGATTAATGTGCACTGTCCTTGTAAAAATAAAAATAAACTCAAACTCATGTCCAAAACTGAATGTTGCAACTAACGA
This sequence comes from Oncorhynchus clarkii lewisi, assembly GCF_045791955.1. NCBI lineage: Eukaryota > Metazoa > Chordata > Actinopteri > Salmoniformes > Salmonidae > Oncorhynchus > Oncorhynchus clarkii. Next base: position 52,268,315 of record NC_092169.1, read on the forward strand.
TTGTTCCTGGAGTGGAAAGGAGCAAAAAATAAATAACAATATGGGGATGAGGTAGTTGGATGGGCTAATTACAGATGGGCTATGTACAGGTGCAATGATTTGTGAGCTGCTCTGACAGCTGATGCTTAAAGTTAGTGAGGGAGATATGAGTCTCCAGCTTCAGTTATTTTTGTAATTCATTCCAGTCATTGGCAGCAGAGAACTGGAAGGAGAGGCGGACAAACTAGGAATAGGTTTTGTGGGTGACCAATGAAATATACCTGCTGGAGCGTGTGCTACGGGTGGGTGCTGCTATGGTGACCAGTGAGCTGAGATAAGGCGGAGCTTTAACTAGCAAAGACTTATAGATGACCTGGAGCCAGTGGGTTTGGCGACGAATATGAAGCGAGGGCCAGTCAACGAGAGCATACAGGTCGCAGTGGTGGGTCGTATATGGGGCTTTGGTGACAAAACGGATGGCACTGTGATAGACTGCATCCAATTTGCTGAGCAGAGTGTTGGAGGCTATTTTGTAAATGACAGAAGTCAAGGATCAGTAGGATAGTCAGTTTTACGAGGGTATGATTGGCAGCATTATTGAAGGATGCTTTGTTGTGAAATAGGAAGCCGATTCTAGATTTAATTTTGGATTGGAGATGCTTAATGTGAGTCTGGAAGGAGAGTTTACAGTCTAACCAGACACCCAGGTATTTGTAATTGTCCACATATTCTAAGTCAGAACCGTCCAGAGTAGTGATGCTGGACGGGCGGGCAGGTGTGGGCAGCGATCGGTTGAAGAGCATGCATTTAGTTTTACTTGCATTTAAGAGTAGTTGGAGGCCACGGAAGGAGAGTTGTATGGCATTGAAGCTCGTCTGGAGGTTTGTTTTAACACAGTGTCCAAAGAAGTGCCAGAGGTATACAGAATGGTGTCGCTTGCGTAGAGGTGGATCAGAGAATCACCACCAGCAAGAGCGAAATCATTGATATTTACAGAGATGTATGAAGATACTGAATGTCTACTGGTTTTATCTCAAAGGGGCCATAGTAATCTACTGAAGGTCTACTGGTTTTATCTGAAAGGGGCCATAGTAAGATACTGAAGGTCTATTGGTTTTATCTGAAAGGAGCCATAGTAAGATACTGAAGGTCTACTGGTTTTATCTGAAATGAGCCATAGTAAGATACTGAATGTCTACTGGTTGATATCTGGTTCTGATCTTTATAATTTATGTTTCTTTGTTAAACAAATTGTCTCTTTCAGGAATAATGGAGTCTGGACCAGACAGTCTGTTTGTGACTCTCCTGTTTTTCCTCCACAGTTCACACTCTTGAGTCTTTGTAACTACAGTGTTAATTCCCTCTGTGTGTGTGTGGTGACTCATGCAGCAACTAGTGCTTCCTCTTTGTGTGTGTGTGTGTGTGTGTGTGTGTGTGTGTGTGTGTGTGTGTGTGTGTGTGTGTGTGTGTGTGTGTGTGTGTGTGTATATTATTACTTAGATTTTTGGACGTTACCGTTACCATTCCTGTCACAGCATGTTGCATAACATCATCATTCGTACCAAGGAAGGGCATATCATAAGCCCCAACTCAATTGTTGTACAAAATGGGCACGTAAATAGCCTACTAATAACGAGTTAATTATCATAAAACTCAACAGGATTCAACCTGCCTCTAATTATTCTCTGAGGAACTCTGTCGTTTTGGTCTGTCCACAGTAGATATGCTGACATTTTATCAGTTAAACCACCTCAAGTGGCAATTTAGAATTCATCTCCAATTTAAATGTATATATTGTGTTTTATTCATTGATTCATTGAAAACTAAACTTAGGTTATAGGAAGGATTTAATTTAACTAGGTTAATTTAAAACTAGGTTTAATATTTGGTGCAACAAGATGAATAGAGAAACCTTGATTTAACCCAGTTTAAGAGTTAGGACACCCAGTTGACTAGTGAGATTCTCTTCAACCTCTTCTGTAGACATACATAATAAGATAAAAGTCAGAAAACATTCATGTAAACAACATTGTGTTTTCTACTTCTTTAGAAGGTACATAGAATATATATTGGTTTACATGATGTTATTAAAGTGATGATCAAATCAAATCAAATCAAATGTATTTATATAGCCCTTCGTACATCAGCTGATATCTCAAAGTGCTGTACAGAAACCCAGCCTAAAACCCCAAACAGCAAGCAATGCAGGTGTAGAAGCACGATCTGATCTGAAGACACTACTTACCTAGCTTCCCAGTGAGGAGAGACTGATCCAATAAGATATTCCTCCCTACCAACACCTCTAACCCTAAATGAGTTCAGGGTTCCTCTGTAGAGGAGACTGATCCAATAAATATGTTTCTCCCTACCACCTCTTGACTTCATTCTCAAATGATGATTAATCTTGCTCTAATCATATCTAATCATTTACATCATACTGTATGTACATGTGAATATGTGGAAGTCAGCAAGTCTAGAGTCTATGCAGACAGGTGAGGCATCTATATAATGGCTTATGCCTGTTCCTGTAATAGTGTCAGTTTAACATGTGTTTCTCTGTGACTGGTCCATCAGTGATCCAGGTGTATCAGATTCTACCTCTCGCTAGTCTAGTGGTCCTCTACAGCCTTAACACATCCTGTTCTAGAACATCAACATTAATGTGACTGGTCCATCAGTGATCCAGGTGTATCAGATACTACCTCTCTCTAGTCTAGTGGGCCTCTACAGCCTCAACACATCCTGTTCTAGAACATCAACATTAATGTGACTGGTCCATCAGTGATCCAGGTGTATCAGATACTACCTCTCTCTAGTCTAGTGGGCCTCTACAGCCTCAACACATCCTGTTCTAGAACATCAATCTATGGTCTGAAGACACTGTGATATGAAGGATACTACTTACCCAGTTTACTGGTGAAAACCTTTTCAATCTCATCTGTAGACATGTATTTTTTATATATATTTTGTTATTTAACCTTTATTTAACTAGGCAAGTCAGTGAAGAACAAATTCTTATTTACAATGACAGCCTACTTGGAAAGCCCCAAAACCCTGGGCCAACATGTCGACTCAAGCATAAAATACCTTTTAAAAGTCTGTCATAGTGTACTGTGTTATAACACGCCTTGAATTGAATCCCGGCCCTTGTCTCATACCACTGTTCCAACATCAGAAGGAACAACTAGGGCCAATCAGAAGCTGAAACAATAACAAAGTGTGATCCCTGTTGTCTTGGTAATAAGCTGAGGGAGGGGCTGACCATCCATGATATCAACTTAGAGTTTTGTATATGTTTTAGACTGTATAGTGTTACTTACATTTACTTAGTTTACAAACATTGAGATAAAAAAGGTTATATTTGGGGTTCTGATGGGGTACAACAGTTAAACTACGCTCTTTAATAATTAATAAGTTATATTCTTCAGGAATCAATGGGTAGATATAATTCATACGTGTACAAAAATGAATGTAGCAACTACTGGTTGCCCCTTTGTGCTCAGCAAAAAAATAACCATAAAATGGTTGACATAAATCTAGTAAAGTGATGATCAGAAGACACCCCTCTCTTACTTGAGGACATCTATAAATATGTAGAATAGATGGAAGACAGTGAGAACATCATTAACATGAACACTAGAAAATGTTGTCTCTCTCTGAGACTCCTTGTCTCATGTCATTTTTCCAACATCAGATAAAAGTCAGGAAATATTAATATGAACAACGTGATGTGTTTTCTACTTTTTTTTTTAGAATAGATATTGGTTCTAATAATGTTAGCAAAGTGATGATCTTTAGGCACTACTTACTCCTCTCCTCCCTGATGTCATCTGTAAACATGTAGAGTAGAAGGAAGACAGTGAGAACATCATTAACATGAACACTGTGTCACGTCTACTCCTGCTCCTCCCCTCCGGCGTGCGGCGTCTTCGGAATACTAACCACCGGTCCTGGGAATCGTCATCATGCACACCTGGCACTCATCATTATGCCACCTGGCACTCATCATTATGCACACCTAGCACTCATCATTATGCTCACCTGGCACTCATCATTATGCTCACCTGGCACTCATCATTATGCACACCTGGCACTCATCATTATGCTCACCTGGCACTCATCATTATGCACACCTGGCACTCATCATTATGCCACCTGGCACTCATCATTATGCACACCTGGCACTCATCATTATGCACACCTGGCACTCATCATTATGCACACCTGGCACTCATCATTATGCACACCTGGCGCTCATCATTATGCACACCTGGCACTCATCATTGTGCTCACCTGGCACTCATCATTATGCACACCTGGCACTCATCATTATGCCACCTGGCACTCATCATCATGCAAACCTGGCACTCATCATTATGCACACCTGGCACTCATCATTATGCTCACCTGGAACTCATCATTATGCTCACCTGGCACTCATCATTATGCACACCTGGCACTCATCATTATGCTCACCTGGCACTCATCATTATGCACACCTGGCACTCATCATTATGCTCACCTGGCACTCATCATTATGCACACCTTGCACTCATCATTATGCTCACCTGGCCCTCATCATTATGCTCACCTGGCACTCATCATTATGCTCACCTGGCACTCATCATTATGCTCACCTGGCACTCATCATTATGCCCACCTGGCACTCATCATTATGCTCACCTGGCACTCATCGTTATGATTCACACCTGGACCTCTTTACCTCCCCTTTATAGGTCCCTTCTTTTTGTTCATTCCTCAGTTGGTATTGCACCTGTGTTCAGTTTACCTCACTTCTGTTATACTGTCTTGTTGCATGTTTGTTGTTTTCATTAAACCTTTTACCTGCTTCTTGACTCACGGCGTCATCGTTACAAAATACCAACTCCAACAATGGAAGCAGCAGGAAAATCGGATATCTCTCAGACGATCAACGAACAGGGCTACCTTCTGCGTCAGAACCATGGCCAGCTTGCACAACTAGGGACGGCCATGGAAGAGGTCCTTCACAGTTTGCAGCGTCACTAACATTCCCGGGAGGCGCAGCATCCTACTCGTGGAGGATACTGTAGAACCAGCCTACCCAGTGAGCCAGCCCAACAGCCCATTCAGCAACCCTCTCAGGTCCTCCGATGCCCATTTATCACTCCCTGAAAAATATGACGGTACTCCATCCAAATGCTGTGGTTTTCCACTTCAGTGCTCCCTTTATTTTACACACCAGATGGGAGCCCCCACCACCGAAAGGGTCTAAGGTTGCCATGGTTATTTCTCTGCTGACGGGGCGGGCATTGGAATGGGCTACGGCCATCTGGGAGAGAGGAGAGGAGGAGCTAAATTCATATGAAGGGTTCATGGCTCTGTTCAAATGTATGATCAACCCCCGGAGGGCAGAGAGGGAGGTGAGCGTCTACTTCAACTATGGCAGGGGGATCAGACGGCTGCTGAGTACGCACTCACCTGCCGGACAGTAGCAGCATCCAATGGATGGAATTATCCGGCGCTTCGCACGCTATTTAGAAGAGGTCTGCTCGAGGAGGTCCAGACGGAATTGGCCTATCGAGACGACAACCTTACCCTGGACACACTCATTGCGATAGCCATCCATCTGGATAACCTTCTCCAGTAGTGTCGGAATTCTCATTGCTTCTCTCCCCCCTTCGGCGAACACTCGGAATCAGAGCCTGAACCCATGGAGGTAGGGGTCACACACCTCCCCGCGGTAGAGCGCTGCAGACGGATACAACCGGGGCTCTGTATGTACTGTGGTCAAGGAATGTCCGAATACGGGATCTACTAAAACAGAAGGACAGTCACGTGATCTGCCGTCGCCTGGGCCAGGAGTGAGTATTCCATCTTCATCACTTCCTGTTAGGCACTTTTTGGTGTCCATCTCGTTGGTTGACTGTCCCTCATGTCCTGTGTCAACAGCTTTAGTGGATTCTGGTGCCGCTGGGAATTTTATGGATCAGACCCTTGCCTCCTCTCTCAATATTACTTCATACCCACTCTCCTCTCCTTTTCCGGAACCATTACACACATCACTCAACTGCTCACCCTCACCGTGGAGTCCAATCATCAGGAGAATATCCCCTTCTTCATCACCAGTGCACCAGTTCACAAGATCATCCTTGCCTTTAACACCATAACCCCACCATTTCATGGTTGAGGATGAGAATCACAGACTGGTCACCTGAATGCCGGAGGACCTGCTTCCCTGTGATTCCATGTCGCTTGAGTCCTTTGGTTGCCCTTCAGCCCAACATCCCGGAGGTGTACCAGGATCTGAGGGAGGTATTCTCCAAGACCCAGGCCACCTGTCTCCCTCCTCATTGCCCCTGGGACTGTGCCATTAACCTGCTTTCTGATGCAACACCCCCTCGCAGACGCATCTACCCTCTGTCTGTAGCTGAGACCCAGGCTATGGAGGGTTACATTCAGGAGGCGCTCCAACAGGGGTTAATCTGCACGCCCACTTCCCCTGCATCGGCTGGTTTCTTCTTTGTGGCCAAGAAGGATGGAGGATTACGGCCTTGCATTTATTACAGAGGACTCAAATGAAGTTACGAAGAAGTATTGCTACCCCCTCCCGTTGGTGCCGTCTGCCATCGAGCAGCTCCGTGGGGCCTGGTTCTTCACGAAACTGTACCTGCGGACTGCCTACAATCTCATCCGCATTTGGGAGGGGGATGAGTGGAAGATGGCGTTCAGCACAATTTCTGGTCACTCCGAGTACTTGGTGATGCCCTTTAGCTTAGCCAATGCTCCATCAGTGGTCCAGGCATTCATCAACGAGGTGTTCAGGGACATGCTCAGACGACAGGTGAATGTATATATTGATGACATCTTAATCTACTCAGTTAATCTGGTGGATCCCATCACACACGTCCCAGCAGTCCTGGAACGCCTACTTGCTCATCTCGTGTTCGTCAAGGCTGAGAAGTGTCAATTCCATCAGAGGGCGGTCTCCTTCTTGGGTTACCAAATCAGCCCGCAGGGAGTGAAGATGAACGACAAGAAGGTAGATACAGTCAGGTCATGGCCAGTCCCAACCACCATTAAAGGGATACAACGTTTTTGGGGGTTTGCCAACATCTACCATTGTTTCATCAGGAATTTCAGCTCTGTTGCCGCTCCTCTCACCTCTCTCCTTAAAGGAGGCATCCGTAGGTTAGTGTGAGGTCCAGCAGCTTATGAAGCCTTCCGTCTTATGGGACGTTTCACCTCGGCCCCAGTGCTGAGATCCAGATCCCACAATATCCTGTGTGGTGGAGGTGGACGCTTTCAAGGTAGGCGTGGGGGCAGTTTTGTCTCAACAACAGGGGAACCCACAGAAGTTGTACCCATGTCAACTATCAACTCCTGTTCCTATGTGGCCAAACCAAGTCTCCCCGGAATGCTCCAGCAGGGAAGCTCCTACCGCTTCCTGTGCCTCTGCGACCCTGGTCTCCTCTATCCATTGTCTTTGTAACTGATCTCCCCTTCTCTGATCATTTCACCACCATTCTGGTGGTGGTGGATCAATTTGCGAAGTAATTTTGTTTAATTCCTCTTCCTGGTCTTGTCACTACTCTCCTGGTCGATGAGGCACTCTTCCAGCAGGTCTTCTGGCATTATGGCCTTCCGGAGGACATCATCTCCAACCGTGGCCCCCAATTCACATCACGAGAATGGAGGGCCTTCATGGAGAAGCTCGGGGTCACAGTCAGCCTCACTTCCGGGTATAGGCCTCAGTCCAACGGGCAGGTGGAGAGGATGAACCAGGACCTGGGGATGTTCCTGAGGAGTAACTGTCTGGACCGGCAGGGTGAGTGGGCACGATTCCTTCCCTGGGCAGAGTACACCCAGAATTTGCTGCGACACTCCTCCACTGGGTTGACCCCCTTCCAGTGTGTTCTGGGTTTTCAGCCGACCCTGGCTGTGTGGACTCCTGCGGTTGATGCAAGAAACTGAGCCCCCAGTTTGTGGGGCCGTTCAAGGTTCTCCGGAGTGTCAACGAGGTGACGTATACACTACCGTTCAAATGTTTGGGGTCACATAGAAATGTCTTTGTTTTTTAAAGAAAAGCATATTTTTTTGTCCATTAAAATAACATCAAATTGATCAGAAATACAGTGTAGACATTGTTATTGTTAAATGACTATTGTAGCTGAAAACGGCAGATTTTTTATGTAACATAGGTGTACAGAGGCCCATTATCAGCAACCATCACTCCTGTGTTCCAATGGCACGTTGTGTTAGTTAATCCCAGTTTATCATTCTAATTGATCATTAGAAAACCCTTCTGCAATTATGTTAGCACAGCTGAAAACTGTTGTTCTGATTAAAGAATAAATAAAACTGGCCTTCTTTAGACTAGTTGAGTATCTAGAGCATCAGCTGTCAGAGCAGCTCACAGATCACTGCACCGGCACATAGCCCATCTGTAAATAGCCCATCCAACTACCTCATCCCCATACTGTTATTTATTTTGCTCCTTTGCACCCCAGTATCTGTATTTGCACATTCATCTTCTGCACATCTATCACTCCAGTGTTGAATTGCTGTGTTGTAATAACTTCAACCACTATGGCCTATTTATTGCCTTTACCTCCCTTATCTTACCTCATTTGCACACACTGTATATATACTTTTCTATTGTATGTTTGTTTATTCCATGTGTTACTCTGTGTTGTTGTTTGTGTCACACTGCTTTGCTTTATCTTGGCCAGGTCGCAGTTGTAAATGAGAACTTGTTCTCAACTAGCCTACCTGGTTAAATAAAGGTGAAATAAAAAAATAAAAATCAGCATCTGTGGGTTCAATTATAGGCTCAGAATGGCCAGAAACAAAGACTTTTCCTCTGAAACTCGTCAGTCTATTCTTGTTCTGAGAAATTAAGGCTATTCCATGTGAGAAATTGCCAAGAAACTGAAGATCTCGTACAACGCTGTGTTTTACTCCCTTCACAGAACAGAGCAAACTGGCTCTAACCAGAATAGAAAGAGGAGTGGGAGGCTAGTTTGAGAAACAGACACCTCACAAGTCCTCAACTGTTTCATTCAATAGTACCCGCAAAACACCATTCTCAAAATCAACAGTGAAGAGGCGACTCCGGGATGCTGGACTTCTAGGCAGAGTTGCAAAGAAAAAGCCATATCTCAGACTGGACAAAAAAAAAGGATTAGGATGGGCAAAAGAACACAGTCACTGGACAGAGGAACTCTGGTAATCTGGCAGTGGCTTCTGATTAAATAACATTTTCACAGAACCGCTTGTTGCAATTTTAATTAAGCTCTCTTGTTCAGATTTCGGTAAGTGGACTGGAGGCAGGGCATGGAGGAAGGTCCTTGTTAATGCAGACAGAGAGGAGCTCCAAATTCTAAATCACAGCCTCAATTGCATTAATCACATTTGCATTTGGCGTACCCATGACGGCATTGCGCCGTATCCCCCAGTTTGGGAATATCTGCTGTAGATAGATAAATTCTCCACTAGGAGGTGCTGGTCAGCCTGTTGTTTTTTTCTTCTGATAATGGATATAACTTTGAAAATCTGACCTTGTTTTCATGGTAAAAATGTTGTCTATGTTAAAATTTGGTTACCAAGATGACATAATCCTGCGGTTGAAATTTCACCCTCAAAACAGTTGACTGTCTAATGTATTTTTTACGTAGATTCCACGTCACAACACATTGGCAAATTATGTTGAATTTATATCCCAAATGGATACCTCTCTCTAGTCTAATGGAACTCTACAGCCTCAACAATCCTCTTTAAGAACATCATTATATGGCCTGAATACACTGGGATATGAAGGACACTACTTACCCAGTTGTCCAGTGAGATCTCATCTGTAGACATAGATGGTGCCTATAGAGCAGGACAGCAGCAGAGAATGTCCTCTCCACACTTGCAGAGCCACTGGGGATGCGAAATAGCTTTTTGGCCCCTCTTGCCAGGCTGGGCAGAGATGAAGTGTTATTGTTGTTTATTTTTCTATGGGTAGGTCTAAAGGCTTTTAGGCTGAATAACCCAATCAAGGTGGGGGAATATAGGAATATGCCAGGCCTATTAATCCAAAATCTTTTATGACCTATTGTATAGATAATAGAACAACTTGATTTAGCACCTGTGTGTTTTATCAGTTTCTTTATGAACATATTCAGTGAACTCCATAACCGTAGCTGAAGCAAGGTGCTATAGGTAGCAGCACACGAGTAGACTACAAATGCATGCTGGGCCGGGCCCTGAGCTACTGAAGTGAGTTCTACTGGAGTGAAATTGGAGCTGGCTAAAAGACAGATGCTCCAGCCTTTGGGAATCTAGTTCTCCACACTCCAGTCAAATTGTACACGCTACGCTCCTCTCTCCAGTCCACTCATGCTCTGATTTAGCCCATCCATGCTACATACAGTGTGCGGTGCTGTTCCGTTCCTGTGCATCTTCAGCGTTATTAAACCACCTCAACTGGAATCCTACCTGTCTGACATCTGTGTCCTTACTAGTGTAACAGTATAACTTTAGACCGTCCCCTCGCCCATACCCGGGCACGAACCAGGGACCCTCTGCACACATCAACAACAGTCACCCTCGAAGCATCGTTACCCATCGCTCCACAAAAGCCTCGGCTTCAAGGTCAAGGTCTCAGAGAAAGTGACGTCACGATTGAAATGCTATTTAGCGCGCACCGCTAACTAAGCTAGCCGTTTCACATCCGTTACACTAGCACACGGGAGAGAACACATGAAGTCAAATCTAACCTAAAGAATACACAGTCCACCAAGTCCTCACTTACAACTCATAACAACCTAAGCATTACGAAACTTCAAATAAGCCTCACGTGTAACAAAATAGCAATTGATGTTTATCTTGACTAGCCTGCAATCGACACTCTCGTATCGCCCATATACAAAACTCATCACCTCCTTAATAATTAAGTATCTGCTTAACATAAACAGATTTTGTCCATAGATAGTTCTGAAAGAGCGGCACGGCCCCACATCACAAAGTCCAAACCCAAGCGTATTTCTACAATTTGTCTTCTTAAAATGTGATTTTAAACCAAAGCTAAACCTCACTTCATAACCTTATGCCTAACTCTAACCTCGAATTAAGACCAAAAAGCAATTTTTTGTTGTTGTTGTAATACATTTTCAAGACAGACCACTTTGTGGCTGTGCTATCTAGTGGAAACCCATAGGCTATGTTACACCGTGCTTCAAGGACTGAAAGGCTCATTTCATTTTCACTCTCCACACCTTTTTCTTTTCCGACGCGCTGTAAAGACAGTGAAGATACAGTTTCCTTGTCAGTAATCCTTAAAAAAATACAAAAATAAAGCAGAGCTCTATAGCACAGTTAGGCCAATCATAGTGAATCATGAAAAGTTGAACTGCCATGTTATGTAAATTGTAAATTGTTATGTCTTTTCTAAGGTATTAATTTGATAATTTAAAAAAAAGTACTACCAGCAAACCACTTCAAATGTTTTTATTGTATTATAGACAAAGAAATGTTAATTGGAATTAGGCTACTGTATAATCACTCTTATCTGTTGATTTTCAAATTAAATGGAGCATAGTACTGTAGTCAAGTTTACTGGTTGACATCTGTTCTTGAACCATCAACCTTAACAAAGAACCCTTGAAGAAACCTCTTTTATAACTGTATAATGTTACAGTTGGTGGCCAACCTGTAAAAACAAAGGCTGTCCTTCTCCTCTCTACCTAACTTCCCCTGACAATCTTACCTGAGTTTTCCCTCAGAGCCCTGCCATTTCCAACCAATCAGAGCGTTTGGAAATGTATATATGAACACTGCACCAGCCCACTCAGGTCAGAGCGTTATCGTCGTCTGATGGGAGAGGACGCTTGTTTCTGAGGACTTTTTATTGTCGATAGTAACAAAAAAACGTCTGAACATTGCGCGTGCATCGAATTGTAAGTTGTAGGGTGGGGGAGTTATTGGTTTTTTTTACATGCTGTGTAATAAGAGGTCATTACCACTAATTACTTCATGTTACTTTGATTGGTTTCAGCCAAATCAAAATCCGATTTGTATTGTTCACATACACATATTTAGCTGATGTTATTGCATCCGTAGTGGAATTATTGTGTTCTAACAGTATCTACAACAGTGCAGTAGTATATAACAGTTCACCACAATACACACACATCTAAAAGTAAAATGATGGAATTAAGAAATATATAAATATTAGGATGAGCAATGTCGGAGTTGCATCGACTAAAATGCAGTAGATTAGAATACAGTATATACATATGAAATTAGTAAAGCAGTATGTAAACATTATTAAAGTGACTAGTGTTCCATTATTAAATTGACCGGTGATTCCCTGTCTATGTACATGGGGCAGCAGCCTCTAAGGTGCAGGGTTGAGTAACCAGGTGGAAGCCAGCTAGTGATGGCTATTTAACAGTCTGATGACCTTGAGATAGAAGCTGTTTAACAGTCTGATGACCTTGAGATAGAAGCTGTTTTTCAGTCTTTCGGTCCCAGCTTTGATGCACCTGTACTGACCTCGTCTCCTGGATGATAGAGGGGTGAACAGGCAGTGGCTCGGGTGGTTGATGTCCTTGATGATCTTTTTGGCCTTCCTGTAACATCGGGTGCTGTAGGTGTCTTGGAGGACAGGCGTGCCCCCGGTGATGCTTTGGGCAGACCTCACCACCCTCTGGAGAGCCACTGTGGTTGCGGGCGGTGCAGTTGCCGTACCAGGCGGTGATACAGCCCGACAGGATGCTCTCAATTGTGCATCTGTAAAAGTGTGTGAGGGTCTTAGGGGCCAAGATTAATTTCTTCAGCCTCCTGAGGTTGACGAGGCGCAGTTGCACCTTCTTCACCACACTATCTGTTAGGGATGCCCTATTCCCTATATATAGTGCACTACTATGGGCCCTGGTCAAAAGTAGTGCACAAAATAGGGGATAGGGTACCATTTGGGATAGGGATGCACGATATATCGGTAAGCACATCGGAATCGGACGATATTAGCTAAAAATGCCAACATCGGCATCGGCTTGATGTATAGTTCAACGTCGATGTGAAAAACCGATGTCAAAGCTGGAGTGCATACCTACAGTATATAACGTAGGTAGATGACGTACATACCTATATAACGTAGGTAGATGACGTGCATACCTACAGTATATAACGTAGGTAGATGACGTGCATACCTACAGTATATAACGTAGGTAGATGACGTGCATACCTACAGTATATAACGTAGGTAGATGATGTGCATACCTACAGTATATAACGTAGGTAGATGACCTACATACCTACAGTATATAACGTAGGTAGATGACGTGCATACCTACAGTATATAACGTAGGTAGATGACGTGCATACCTACAGTATATAACGTAGGTAGATGACGTGCATACCTACAGTATATAACGTAGGTAGATGAGGTACATACCTATATAACATCAGGTAGATGACGTACATACCTACAGTATATAACGTAGGTAGATGAGGTACATACCTATATAACATCAGGTAGATGACGTACATACCTACAGTATATAACGTAGGTAGATGACGTACATACCTACATAACGTAGGTAGATGAGGTGCATACCTATATAACATCAGGTAGATGACGTACATACCTATATCACGTAGGTAGATGAGGTGCATACCTACAGTATATAATGTAGGTAGATGACGTGCATACCTACAGTATATAACGTAGGTAGATGATGTACATACCTATATAACGTAGGTAGATAACCTACATACCTGTATAACGTAGGTAGATGACGTGCATACCTATATAACGTAGGTAGATGAGGTGCATACCTATATAACGTAGGTTGATGACGTAATGACGCCACAAAAAATACAGCGCTACACAGAACAAAAGCAGAAAGATACTAAGCGTACACTTCCAACAACTGAACAAGTTCAAGTCCAGCAGTCATTTGAAAGAGTAAGAACATTTCAGCGAGACAATCAAAGGTGAAATCCATTAACACCAAGATAATAGAATTCGTTGCCCTTGACAATCAACCGTCCTCTGTCGTGGATGATGTTGGCTTTTGCCGACTGGTCGAGCCCCGGAACACACTATTAGACACACTTAGATGTTCCCCTAGCGGAGTTACGCAGTATTGTTGAAACTCACTTCCATGAGCGTCACTGCTATTAGCTTCACGACTGACATTTGGACCAGCGATGTCAGCCCCATGAGCATTATGAATCTGACAGCACAGTGGGTCCACGAGGATTTCCTACTGAGGAAAGCCGTATTGCATGCTCAAGAATGTGCTGGTTCTCATACCGCTGCTGCCATTTCAATGGGATTTGAGAACATGTTTTGAAACTTGGAAACACAAACTCTCCTAGCTTCATTCAAACAACTGACTCGAGAAATAAGCTCAACTGCGTTCTGCTGCAGACGTGATAAACTGCCGGCACAGACCGTGGGGTTACAACTTACAAAATAACTCGCGATTCTGTAGCATTCTCTCTGAGCCTCTTTACTGTGTCACCACCATGCTCGATGCTAGGTACAAGGACCGCTACTTCCATGCTCAATACAAGGTACAATGACCGCTACTTCCATGCTCAATACAAGGTACAAGGACCGTTACTTCCATGCTCATTACAAGGCACAAGGGCCGCTACTTCCATGCTCAATACAAGGTACAAGGACCGCTACTTCCATGCTCAATACAAGGTACAAGGACCGCTACTGCCATGCTCAATACAAGGTACAAGGACCGCTACTTCCATGCTCAATACAAGGTACAAGGACCGCTACTTCCATGCTCGATACAAGGTACAAGGACCGCTACTTCCATGCTCAATACAAGGTACAAGGACCGCTACTTCCATGCTCAATACAAGGTACAAGGACCGCTACTTCCATGCTCGATACAAGGTACAAGGACCGCTACTTCCATGCTCAATACAAGGTACAAGGACCGCTACGTCGATGCAGACAAGAAACAGGGTTTACCTGAAATGTTACATACACAGCTGGACAAGATGGAAACGGACACAGTGACAGTGTGCACCAAGGAAGAGAGGCCACGGACAGACAGAGCTGAAACTTCACTGCTTGACATGCGTGATGAAATCCTGGTTGAGAATGAAATGAGTGAGAATGAGAAAATGAAACAGCACATCAAGTAAGTGAAAGAAATAGGTTTTGATTATGTTTAACTGGTAATTGTGACATACATAAATACCAACAAAATAACTTTTTGGTCAGTGTGGTGTGTGTGTGCGTGTGTGTGTAACCTTGTTTTAAACTAAGCAAGTCAGTTAAGAACAAATTCTTATTAACAATGACGGCCTACCCCAGCCAAACCCGAAAGACCCTGGGCCAATTGTGCGCCCCACTATGGGACACCCAATTACGGCCTGATGTGATACAGCCTGGATTCAAACCACGGACTGTAGTGACGCCTCTTGCACAGAGATTGAGTGCCTTGGACAGCTGCGTCCGTGTGTGTTAACTGTTTAACTGTACTTGAATGCTTAAAAGGCCACAATTTTTTTTTTAAATATCGGTTATCGGTATCTGGGTTTTTTTTTGCATGGAAAATATCGGTTATCGGTATCAGCCAAAAATGTCATATCGGTGCACCCCTAATCAGTAGGTGCTCTGTAAATGTGTTCTGAAAATGAGCCATGTTGTGGATACAGTCCCTAAAGTGGTAATCTTCGTAAGGGCAAAATCTTTAAAGGGCAAAATCAGATGACCAGCGGGAGAAGTATACATCGCTGCTGCTTGCTTTGAGCTGTGAGTTTTCTCGTCGATTTGAGGATTTTCAAAAAAGTTAATTTTCAAAATGACATGCTGTTGGTTTCCTCTCCTTTCACCTTCAATGTGGACAACGCTCCCACTGACCTGCAACTTGAGCTTATCGATCTTCAGTCTGATGCAGTGATTGGAGAACTATTCAAAACAATGTCACTGACGAGGTTCTATGCATCTTTCAAAACTTTCCAAAGATTAGGAGTCATGCTCAGAAGATATTTGTACTGTTTGGGTCAACGTGTGTATGTGAACAGACATTTTCAGTGGTAAAATATAACACGTCAAGGCACAGATCATCTCTTACTGACTGTCACCTCTCAACAATCCTATGCATAGCAACATCAGAAACTATACCTAACTTCACTGCTCTAGTCAATGCCTATCAGAGACTTCACTCCTCACACTGATTGAGTGGTTAAATGTAATGTTGAGCTCTCTCTCTTTGTTGTGTTTTTGTGCAGCCTCATTAACAAGAGTTCTGTCCGTGGTGCTGAATGCACAGTGTACATCTGTGTAGTTCATTTCATGTTTAGTAATGAAAATACCTACCAAAAGGAGAACATGGATGTGGTTTATTTCTGTGCATGTTAAACAAGTAAAATAAGTAGCCTATCTGGATGTGATTTACAGTGAGATATATCTGTCAACACAGTCATACACATGATGTATCATCCTGTAATATGATTCTGGCCTGTGATAGCAAAAATATATTTTAATGTGGCCCACCATGGAAAATACTTGCCCAGGCCTGTTCTAGAGTCATCCCAGAGAGTTCTTGGACCTAGCTCATGCACAGAGTAATATACGACCCTGTGATGCCAGGGCAGATCGGATAAGATCTCAGCCTGGCGGATTCTCACACACAGCTGTAGAGAGAGGATGACATAAATCTTGACACTGTCAATCCAAGTAATTTGTTTTTCTCTTTCTCCAAGAGGTGAATATTTATGTTTATATTGATGCTGTGTTTATAGCCCTGTTATAAGTTTAATGCCATTTGTCATCTATTCATGTTTACACAACAGGTGTGTCTAATCCTGAATGCTGATTGGTTAAAATTGCATTCCAGCCAGTGTCTATTCCACATGTTGCCACCAGCTAAATATATGACGTTAAAAGCCTACTCCACTGTCTCATCATCTCAGCCAGACAGTGTTGTTGGCTAGCTCCTCTGAACAACAGTGTTGTCTCCATGTTGTCTCCCTTTTTGTTGTGTCGGTTTGTGGCAGCAGGTGTATATATAGTATATAGCAGGTGAGGGCTTTCACAGCAAACCTCTCAGATGGGTGAGAGCAAACCAGCCAACAGTTTTTACATGGTCCGTCATTTCTCTGGATTTAGAGACCAATAGTTTTTACACTACCAATAATCAGTAGGCCTATAGTGTAATCTATTGGTTTTATCTGAAAGGAGCCATAGTAAGATACTGAAGGTCTACTGGTTTTATCTGAAAGGGGCCATAGTAAGATACTGAAGGTCTACTGGTTGATATCTGGTTCTGATCTTTATAATTGATGTTTATTTTGTTAGACCTATTGTCTCTTTCAGGAATAATGGAGTCTGGACCAGACAGTCTGTTTGTGACTCTCCTGCTTCTCCTCCACAGTTCACACTCTGAGTCTGGTAACTACACTGCTAATTCCCTCTGTGTATGGTAACTACACTGCTAATTCCCTCTGAGTCTGGTAACTACACTGCTAATTCCCTCTGTGTCTGGTAACTACACTGCTAATTCCCTCTGTGTATGGTAACTACACTGCTAATTCCCTCTGAGTCTGGTAACTACACTGATAATTCCCTCTGTGTCTGGTAACTACACTGCTAATTCCCTCTGTGTCTGGTAACTACACTGCTAATTCCCTCTGTGTCTGGTAACTACACTGCTAATTCCCTCTGTGTGTGTGTGGTGACCCATGCAGCAACTATTGCTTCCTCTTTGTGTGTGTGCATTATTACGTATATTTTGAATGGCACGTTTCTATGAATTACATTTGACTGTCTGTGTGTCTTTAGTGGTGGGTAATGTCCTAAATACTCCTTAATTTCTGTCTGTTCTCTTCAGAGAGGTTTGAGGTTCTTGGTCCAACCGATACCATTGTTGCTGTGGCTGGTGATGACATCATTCTGCCCTGCTACCTCAAACCCAACATCAGCGCTGAGGACATGACAGTGGACTGGCTGAACCTGGACTTCAAAGATGGTCGTGTCTATCGTTACCAAAACAGAAAAATCATACGAGAGGATCAGATTCCCTCCTACATTGGAAGAACGTCACTGTTTGAAGAGGAACTATGGAGGGGCAACACCTCTTTAAAACTGTCCAGGGTACAAGGCACTGATGAGGGACATTACAAATGCTTTATTAAGGCAAAGAGCTGGGATCATGATCTCATTATTCAAGTCCTCGTTAAAGGTGAGGTTTATTTTCATGTTAATTTAATAATCTAACTACAGTACAATGACATCACCTCTTTCCTTCATATTGCTGGATACAGTATGTGTCTATTTGTTCACAGCCTGTCACCAGGTAACATCCAGTCTGTCTGTGGGTCTGTAGCTGTAGGATCCAAGCCAGTGGTGTCCATTGTGGGACACAGAGAGGGAGGGATGGGTCTGCTGTGTGAATCAGAAGGCTGGCACCCTGAGCCTGAGCTGGTGTGGTGGGACAGTAAAGGAGTCCATCTCTCTGCTGGTCCTCCTGAGATACATAGAGACTTCAAGGGATTCTACACAGTCAAACAACATGTCATTGTCCAGGAGACTGACACCAACCGCTTTACCTGCAGAGTCCAACAGAGCCAGATCAATGAGAAGATGGAGACAGAGGTTCACCTCCCTAGTGAGTAACACAACATAATATTATTTAGACATTGTTAGATATTACTACACTGTTGGAACTAGAAACACAAGCAATTCGCTACACACGCTTTAATATGTGACCAACAGTTTTTTACATGGTCCGTCATTTCCCCCGGATTTAGTGACCAATAGTTTTTACACTACCAATATTCAGTAGGCCTATAGTGTTATCTATTGGTTTTATCTGAAAGGGGCCACAGTAAGATACTGAAGGTCTATTGGTTTTAACTGAAAGGGGCCATAGTAAGATACTGAAGGTCTATTGGTTTTAGCTGAAAGGAGCCATGTGATTTGATTTGACAAGAAACGCTGGAGTAATTGATGTGTTAATGTCCAGTATGTGTTTTAACCAAAGGCTTTGAGACGACAATACAGAAGGATAGTGTTTATTATGATACACTCCACTGCTGTGTGGTAGTATTAGTACCAAACCCTGTTGTTGATGTGTGGTAGTATTAGTACCAAACCCTGTTGTTGATGTGTGGTAGTATTAGTACCAAACCCTGTTGTTGATGTGTGGTAGTATTAGTACCAAACCCTGTTGTTGATGTGTGGTAGTATTAGTACCAAACCCTGTTGTTGATGTGTGTGGTAGTATTAGTACCAAACCCTGTTGTTGATGTCTAATGATGTGTGGTAGTATTAGTACCCAACCCTGTTGTTGATGTGTGGTAGTATTAGTACCAAACCCTGTTGTTGATGTGTAATGATGTGTGGTAGTATTAGTACCAAACCCTGTTGTTGATGTGTAATGATGTGTGGTAGTATTATGACCAAACCCTGTTGTTGATGTGTAATGATGTGTGTGGTAGTATTAGTACCCAACCCTGTTGTTGATGTGTAATGATGTGTGGTAGTATTAGTACCAAACCCTGTTGTTGATGTGTGGTAGTATTAGTACCAAACCCTGTTGTTGAAGTGCAATGATGTGTGGTAGTATTAGTACCAAACCCTGTTGTTGATGTGTAATGATGTGTGGTAGTATTAGTACCAAACCCTGTTGTTGAAGTGTAATGATGTGTGGTAGTATTAGGACCAAACCCTGTTGTTGATGTGTAATGATGTGTGTGGTAGTATTAGTACCCAACCCTGTTGTTGATGTGTGGTAGTATTAGTACCAAACCCTGTTGTTGATGTGTAATGATGTGTGGTAGTATTAGTACCCAACCCTGTTGTTGATGTGTGGTAGTATTAGTACCAAACCCTGTTGTTGATGTGTAATGATGTGTGGTAGTATTAGTACCAAACCCTGTTGTTGATGTGTAATGATGTGTGTGGTAGTATTAGTACCCAACCCTGTTGTTGATGTGTAATGATGTGTGGTAGTATTAGTACCAAACCCTGTTGTTGATGTGTGGTAGTATCAGTACCAAACCCTGTTGTTGATGTGTGGTAGTATTAGTACACAACCCTGTTGTTGATGTGTGGTAGTATTAGTACCAAACCCTGTTGTTGATGTGTGTGGTAGTATTAGTACCAAACCCTGTTGTTAATGTGTAATGATGTGTGTGGTAGTAGTAGTACCAGACCCTGTTGTTGATGTGTAATGATGTGTGGTAGTATTAGTACCAGACCCTGTTGTTGATGTGTGGTAGTATTAGTACCAAACCCTGTTGTTGATGTGTAACGATGTGTGTGGTAGTAGTAGTACCAGACCCTGTTGTTGATGTGTAATGATGTGTGGTAGTATTAGTACCAGACCCTGTTGTTGATGTGTAATGATGTGTGGTAGTATTAGTACCAAACCCTGTTGTTGATGTGTGTGGTAGTATTAGTACCAAACCCTGTTGTTGATGTGTAATGATGTGTGTGGTAGTATTAGTGCCAAACCCTGTTGTTGATGTGTGGTAGTATTATTACCAAACCCTGTTGTTGATGTGTGGTAGTATTAGTGCCAAACCCTGTTGTTGATGTGTAATGATGTGTGGTAGTATTTGTACCAAACCCTGTTGTTGATGTGTGGTAGTATTATTACCAAACCCTGTTGTTGATGTGTGGTAGTATTAGTACCAAACCCTGTTGTTGATGTGTGGTAGTATTAGTACCAAACCCTGTTGTTGATGTGTGGTAGTATTAGTACCAAACCCTGTTGTTGATGTGTGGTAGTATTAGTACCAAACCCTGTTGTTGATGTGTAATGATGTGTGGTAGTATTAGTGCCAAACCCTGTTGTTGATGTGTAATGATGTGTGGTAGTATTAGTACCAAACCCTGTTGTTGATGTGTAATGATGTGTGGTAGTATTAGTACCAAACCCTGTTGTTGATGTGTGGTAGTATTAGTACCAAACCCTGTTGTTGATGTGTAATGATGTTTGTGTTTTAGGTGAGTTATTTGATACAACCCCATGGAAAATATCCTCTATTGTGTTATGCTGTCTGGGAGCCATCACTGGGATTGGGTTATCTCTGGCTATCTGCTGGATATCTTATAAGAAAGGTAATGGAGAGATGATATGAATGTTTCATTGTTAGAAATAAATGTCCGCAATGCTTTTTTCATCCTCACCACATTCACAGTGGTTGTATTTTATGGATACAGGATAATATACTACACCTGCAGGTGATTAATATGTTATCACTGATGAATGATTTTAACCTGCAGGTGATTAACATTGTCATCTCTTTACTATCATTAAATTGAACACTTAGTTTTATCAAAGATT
Organism: Oncorhynchus clarkii lewisi; assembly: GCF_045791955.1. Lineage (NCBI taxonomy): Eukaryota > Metazoa > Chordata > Actinopteri > Salmoniformes > Salmonidae > Oncorhynchus > Oncorhynchus clarkii. The sequence continues at coordinate 52,289,590 of NC_092169.1, forward strand.
CTCTGTAATTAGTATTACGCGATCAAACTTGTTAATCATGTAACTGTAATTAACTAGGAAGTCGTGGCACCAAGGAAAATATTCAGATTACAAAGTTATCATTTCCTAAAATAACTTTTCAGATATTTTATATGTGATCAAATAGTCTTCTGATTAATGAATTATTTACTTTACCTCACGTTAGTCTCATTCCAAACGTCGTAAATTGTTGGTTATCTGCACGAACCCAGTCTTCACTATGAGTAATCCATACATCAATTGTCTTAAATCATTTATTTATTATTAACTAAGTAATTCACAGAAATGCATAAACAAACAAACAAAGTCAATATGGTTACAAGAAATGATAAGGGAATGTGCCCTAGTGGGCTAAACCGGCATCGCGGCTTGTTAGACAAAAGGGGAAGTGGGGGTCAACTGAGATGAGACACTACAAAGTTGATAATTATAACAATTGAAATGCTAATCCTTTGCACATGAACACTCACTCATTTGGGAACAATTGCAATCAATATATATATTTACGCTCAGTGTGTCGTCGGGATTTTTGTTGAAAAGTTTGTTTCTGTTGGAGAGTTTTGTCCGTCTCTCTCTCTCTGTATTGGTTAGAGGGGATAGTTCAGAGCGACATTCAGTCATGTTGTAGAATGGATGTTTCGGCGGTTGTCGTTCTTCGCGTTCAATGATACCGAATTCCTTGCTGCAGACTAGTAATTAATATCAAAGACTTGTTCTTATTCTGTCTGTATCGATAGTCTAAGAGTTTAACCACGTGGTATGATTAAAATATTCAGCAAAGGTCTATAACCTTTGTCCTCCCGTGATTGAGAGAAACATGGTCTGGTGATAATTTCTCAAAGTTGGGTTTTATTCGGGAATTGCAGAAAAGGGGCTGTCCCAGGATGCCTGACCCTAACTGGGCTCAGGGGCGGTCCTCTGATTTAGTTCAACTCAAAAGGGAAATGGGGTTTCCTTCATTAAACAGTCCGAAATCACATTGTAAAATTGTGTAAACAGTATCATACTCACTCATTCATCTTATACAACAATTAGATGTAAACCTCATATCTGAGGCTATTATGTAAACAGCGTTATGGTAATGTGGCCACACCGTCTCCCATGAGCTTCCCCAAGTTGTAACAAACAGACCAGTTCGTAGCTGGATTCTTCACCGATCTTTTATACTTTCTCCGGAACATGAAATTTGTTCAGACCTCCAGTTCTGTGAGGTGGAAGAAATTCCTTTGTTCTCTATGAAACTTCACTCTGTCTCTATACTGTGTGACCCTGAGGCAGGGTCTTCTCAGGAATTTACGACCTCTCTCTGACCACAGCAGCCTAGTTGAAGGAGGCAGGGGGAGGCAGGGGGGGCAGGGAGAGGGGGATGGGGCTTGCTGTACCCAAAGAGGGCAACGTCATGACAACATGATGACACTGATGACTGATTTTAACCGGCAGGTGATTCACATGTTAACACTGGTGACTCACTTTTCTTTTTATCTGCAGGTGTGATAATAGATGAACTCAAACTGCAGCCTGTTAATCTTAAGTCTACCCCTTCCTTTTTCGAACATTCTGTTAAAAATCGCGCAACTTTTCAGCGTCCTGCTACTCATGCCAGGAATATAATATATGCATATGATTAGTATGTGTGGATAGAAAACACTCTGAAGTTTCTAAAACTGGTTAAATCACGGCTGTGACTATAACAGATTGTGTGTTTCATTGAAAAACGCAAGAAAAACTGCTCTCTGAAAGCTAAAAATAATTTCCATAAGTCACTTTCATGGGTTGTTAAAAGGGCACAAAATTTTATATCGACCTGCATGCAATTCATACAGATTCCACACGATGTCGCCATTGTCGTCATTTTCAATTGAGTTTTTTGTTGGAAAATCCAACTAACTGGATTCCGTTTCTTCCGGTCTCCACCAGGATGTTTTCAATGTGCACATTGGCAGCCATTGATTTGCAGACGAGGAGCTATTGAATATACATCGCCCTGTAATCATTTTGATAGATTATAAACGTTTACTAATACCTAAAGTTGGATTACAAAAGTATTTCGAAGTGTTTTGTGAAAGTTTATCGTCGACTTTTTTAATTTTAAAAAATGACGCAGCGTTTAAAAACAATGTTTTTTTCTGAATGACACAGCTTCCATAGAAAGCTATTTTGGGTATATATGGACCGATTTAAACGAAAAAAATACCCAATAGTGATGTTTATGGGGCATATAGGAGTGCCAAGAAAGAAGCTCGTCAAAGGTAATGAATGTTTTATATTTTATTTCTGCGTTTTGTGTAGCGCCGGATAAGCAAAGTCTTTGTTTACGTCGCATTCAGGCATTTTGGGGTGTTGCATGCTATCAGATAATAGCTTCTCATGCTTTCGCCGAAAAGCATTTTAAAAATCTGACTTGTTGGCTAGGTTCACAACGAGTGTAGCTTTAATTCAATACCCTGCATGTGAATTTTGATAAAGGTTTGAGTTTTAACGAGTACATTTAGCATTTAGCGTAGCGCATTTGCATTTCCAGGTGTCTACTTGAGACATCTGCGTCTCAAGTAGGAGCAAGAAGTTTTAACTTGATGACGCTACCCATCCCGGTAGCGGGATAATTGTCATCAGCAACCGCTGAATAGCATAGCGCCACAGTCAAATAATATTACTAAAAAATATTCATATTCATGAAATCACAAGTGCAATATTGCAAAACACAGTTTAGCCTTTTGTTAATCCACCTGTCGTCTCAGATTTTGAAATTATGCTTTACAGCGAAAGCGTTTGTGTAAGTTTATCGATAGCATAACATAACATTATGTACACTAAGCATTAAGTAGCTAGGTCACGAAAATCAGAAAAGCAATCAAATTAATTGTTTACCTTTGATGATCTTCAGATGTTTTCACTCACGAGACTCCCAGGTACACAACAAATGTTCCTTTTGTTCCATAAAGATTATTTTTATACCCAAAATACCTCCGTTTGTTTGTCGCGTTATGTTAAGAAATCCACAGGAAAGTGCGCTCACGACAACGCAGACGTATATTCCAAATAATATCCATAATGTCCACAGAAACATGTCAAACGTTTTTTATAATCAATCCTCAGGTTGTTTTTAAAATATATATTTGATAATATATCAACCGGGTGTGTAGATTTTTCAATAACACCGGGAGAAACAATGGCCGCTTTACTCTGTAGCGCAAAACTCACTCTGAGAGCCCCCACCTATCCACTTACGCAATGTGATCTTTCACGCTCATTTTTCAAAATAAAAGCTTGAAACTATGTCTAAAGACTGTTGACACCTTAGGGAAGCCATAGAAAAATGAATTTAGTTGATATCCCTTTAAATGGAGGATAGGCATGCATAGGAACAGAGGAACAGGAACAGTGCCTCAAAATAAGAGGCACTTCCTGATTGGATTTTCTTCAGGTGGTGGAACTCAGTTAGGATTTGTGCCATTAGTCAAGTGATATGAGACAAGGAGTCCCAGAGAGAGACTACATCTTCTAGTGTTCATGTTAAATGATGTTCTCACTGTCTTCCATCTACTCTACATGTTCACAGATGACCTCACTAGGAAGCTAGGTAAGTAGTGGTTTTATTGTCCCTAACCCAGATTACACACGACTGTAAAGATTCACTAAGCAGGCCACAGTTTCCAATTGACATATTCATTGTTATTGCATTGTTAAACCTGCAAGTAAGCATGGACAGTGAATACCATGTGTATCCCGTACATACATCAAATGAAACTGGAAACTTGAAGTGGTATATCCCAGTGCCTTATTAGTGTCAGTATCTTCAGACCATAGATTGATGTTCTAGAACAGGATGTGTTGAGGCTGTAGAGGACCACTAGACTAGAGAGAGGTAGTCTCTGATACACCTGGATCACTGATACCTGTCACATGTATTGAGTGAATTTAAGAGGTAAATGATAATGTTGTAGATCTCTATTGGAGAGAGGATGTCTCACACACAGAGGTAAGCTAGACTCATTTAGGTGTGTGGAACTCAATTTAGATTTATCCCATAGTATGATATTAAAGAAGTGATATGAGACAAGGAGTCCCAGAGAGAGACTACATCTTATAGTGTTCATGTTGATGATGTTCTTACTGTCTTCCATCTACTCTACATATTTGCAGATGAACTCAAGGCAGAAAAGGGTAAGTAGTGGTTTTATTTTCCCTAACCCAGATTGCACACATGACTGTTTTATTTATTTTATTTCTCCTTTATTTAACCAGGTAGGCTAGCTGAGAACACCTTTATTTAACCAGGTAGGCTAGTTGAGAACACCTTTATTTAACCAGGTAGGCTAGTTGAGAACACCTTTATTTAACCAGGTAGGCTAGTTGAGAACACCTTTATTTAACCAGGTAGGCTAGCTGAGAACACCTTTATTTAACCAGGTAGGCTAGCTGAGAACACCTTTATTTAACCAGGTAGGCTAGTTGAGAACAAGTTCTCATTTTCAACTGTGACCTGGCCAAGATAAAGCAAAGCAGTTCGACACACACAACAACACAGAGTTACACATGGAATAAACAAACATACAGTCAATAATACAGTAGAAAATAGAAAACAAAAAGTCTATATACAGTGAGTGTAAATGACGTAGGATGAGGGAGTTAAGGCAATAAATAGGCCATGGTGGCGAAGTAATTACAATATAGCAATTAAACACTGGAATGGTAGATAATGGTAGATGTGCAGAAGATGAATATGCAAGTAGAGATACTGGGGTGCCAAGGAGCAAGGTAAATATATAAGTACAGTATGGGGATAGATTGGCTGTTTACAGATGGGCTATGTACAGCTGCAGTGATCTGTGAGCTGCTCTGACAGCTGGTGCTTAAAGCTAGTGAGGGAGATATCAGTCTCCAGCTTCAGTGATTTTTGCAGTTCGTTCCAGTCATTGGCAGCAGAGAACTGGAAGGAAAGGCGACCAAAGGAAGAATTGGCTTTGGGGGTGACCAGTGAGATATACCTGCTGGAGCGCGTGCTACGAGTGGCTGCTGCTATGGTGAGATAAGGCAGGGCGTTACCTAGCAGAGACTTGTAGATATCCTGTAGCCAGTGGGTTTGGCGACGAGGGCCAAGCAAAACAAAACGGATGGCACTGTGATAGACTGCATCCAATTTGTTGAGTAGAGTGTTGGAGGCTATTTTATAAATGACATCGCCGAAGTCTAGGATCGGTAGGATGGTCAGTTTTACGAGGGTATGTTTGGCAGCATGAGTGAAGGATGCTTTGTTGCGATATAGGAAGCCGATTCTAGATTTAATTTTGGATTGGAGATGCTTAATGTGAGTCTGGAAGGAGAGTTTACAGTCTAACCAGACACCTAGGTATTTGTAGTTGTCCATGTATTCTAAGTCAGAGCCGTCCGGTGTAGTGATGCTGGACGGGCGGGCAGGTGCGGGCAGTGATCGATTGAATAGCATGCATTTAGTTTTACTTGCATTTAAGAGCAGTTGGAGGCCACGGAAGGAGAGTTGTATGGCATTGAAGCTCGTCTTGAGGTTAGTTAACACAGTGTCCAAAAAGGGGCCAGAGGTAAACAGAATAGTGTCGTCTGCATTAGAGGTGGATCAGAGAATCACAAGCAGCAAGAGCGACATCATTGATGTATACAGAGAAGAGAGTCGGCCCGAGAATTGAACCCTGTGACACCCCCATAGAGACTGCCAGAGGTCCGGACAACAGGTTCTCCGATTTGACACACTGAACTCTATCAGAGAAGTAGTTGGTAAACCAGGCGAGGCAATCATTTGAGAAACTAGGGCTGTCGAGTCTGTCAATAAGAATGTGGTGATTGACAGAGTCGAAAGCCTTGGCCAGGTCGATGAATAAGGAGTCCCAGAGAGAGACTACATCTTCTAGTGTTCATGTTAATGATGTTCTCACTGTCTTCCATCTACTCTACATATTTACAGAGGTCCTCAGGATGGAGAATGGTAAGTAGTGTCTTCAGATCATCACTGCTAGATTTACGTAATCCATTTTATGTTTATTTTTTGTTGTTGAGCACAAAGAGGTAATTGGTAATTGATACATACATTTTTGGACTAATAAATTAATTATATGTACACATTGATTCTTGAAGAATATAACTTATACATTATTAAAGAGCTTAGTTCAACTGTTGTACCCCTTCAGAATCCAACATATAACCTTGTTTTATCTCAATGCTTGTAAACAAAGTAAATATATGAAACACTATACAGTCTAAAACCTATTTAAAACTATAATTTTGTTGTCATGAATGGTCAGTCCTTGCATCCATAGCTCTGTCTATGAATTTGAGAGTGATGTTAGTTCTCCAGCCCCTCCCTCAGCTTTTTACCAAAACAACAGTGGCTGGGTTCACACCTTGTTATTGTTTCAACTTCTGATTGGCCCTAGATGTTCCTTCTGATGTTGGAACAGTGGTATGAAAAAGGGTCGGGATTCAATTCAATGCACATTATAAGACAGCAACAGTCTTTTAAAGGTATTTTAGACTTGAGTCGACATGTGCAGTGTTTACCATGAATGTGATCTCTGTGAATGCCGGTGGAAAATGCATTTAAAAACTGAATTGTCAGCTGTGAAGTACCCTGCAGTATAGCTGTTGAAGGAATTTAATTCCTCTGTTTTAATTCCCAATCAAAATTAAACACTCTGTCAATGCATAAGGGTTTGTAAGACCCTTATTTTATAAGAGCCCCGGTCTTAAAAGTCAAGTAACAGCCTTTACTCAAGAGAGTACTGAGTACTTACACATTTTACCACAGGTTATAAACTGAAAATGACGTCAGCGTTTTCTAAATGTTCCGTCTCTTCTTGACACTGGTAGAAAGGCCCTATAGTTCTCAAGCCTTCCCTCCTCGCCTAGAGCCAAGGTCAGTCAGTGTAGATAAGCATTCTAGACAGTCTGGAGATAGTTCATTCATTTGTACAAAGGAACAGACCGTCATTGTTCTAACTTTTGCCCACGTTCACACACACACACCCACTATTTTCAGTACTGGGATCAAGAATGAAAACTCATACATATACAGTAACATTTAGTATTCTGATTAGTACATGTATAGTAACATAATAGTATTCGGATTAGTCAGTCCTGATTGAAATGTATACATAATTAGTCATCATTGATAAAAATTCCCTTAACAATAGCGCACATTGGCTTGAATCCCGACCCAGGAGTCCCAGAGAGAGACTACATCTTCTAGTGTTCATGTTCATGATGTTCTCACTGTCTTCCATCTACTCTACATATTTACAGAGGACTTCAAGAAGAAGTGTAAGTAGTGTCTTCAGATGAGCACTTTTATATATCTACATCTTCTAGTGTTCATGTTAATGATGTTCTCACTGTCTTCCATCTACTCTACATATTTACAGTTAACTTCGAGAACCTCTGGAACCAGAATAGTAAGTACTGTCTTCAAATTATTACTTTATGTAAACCACAAAAATACAATTTTCCGTAATTTTTCATACTGCCTTTAAGTAAGAAAACATTAAAGAAGGCTATTCTTAGCATATATAAGATGCTCCTTCTGATGTTGGATCATTGATATGAGACAAGGAGTCCCAGAGAGAGACTACATCTTCTAGTGTGCAAGTTAATGATGTTCTCACTGTCTTCCATCTACTCCACATGTTTACAGATGACATCACTAAGAAGATAGGTGAGTAGTGTCTTCAGATCATGACATTGTTAGAATTATGTCAACCATTTTATATTTATTTTATTTATATCATCTTAACTGTAATCCAGATCATGTGGTTCTGCTATTAGATATAGAACAGGGATTAAACAGGGATTAAACAGGGATTAAACAGGGATTAAACAGGGATATTCACATGAATCTGTTGTATAAATAAACATCATATCTGACATTGTTTTCCCATTTCAACTTGTTTGTGCTTTAAATTAGTTGAAACCGCAGGTATAAATATTAGATGGGTGACAACAAAACCAAAAATCCAACATTTGTTTTTCCACTGGAATTTGGTTGTGCTTTTAGATGGTTGAAAGGATAGAGATAACACATTAGAAATTAAACTAATGTTTGGCTCTTTTTGAGTGTGTGAATATACTGTAGGTTGTAATTTCAATGTCTCAACAAAATACTACAATTATCCACGGTGAAATTACGTAGTGTGCCCATTGGTTAATTTCTGATATCCTGGATCACTGATAGACCAGTCCCATTTATTTAATGAAATTAAGAAGTGGTGGCAGAGTAGAATATCTTTATTGGAGAAGTTGTCTCACAGAGGTACTCTGGACTCATTTAGGTGGTGGAAGTCAACTAGGATTTGTGCCATTAGAGAAGTGATATGAGTCAAGGAGTCCCAGAGAGAGACTATATATTCTAGTGTTCATGTTGATGATGTTCTCACTGTCTTCCATCTACTCTACATATTTACAGATGAACTCATTGGGAAGTTAGGTAAGTAGTGTCTTCAGATCATCACTTTGTTAGAATTAAGGTCAACCATTTTATGTTTATTTATTTGTATTTAATCTCAACTACAATCCAGATCCTTTGATTCTGCTATTAGATGAAGCACAAGGATATTCACATTAATCTGTTGTATAAATAAATCTAGATATATGTAATATGTATAAATATATGTAGAATGGATGTTTCGGCGGTTGTCGTTCTTCGCGTTCAATGATACCGAATTCCTTGCTGCAGACTAGTAATTAATATCAAAGACTTGTTCTTATTCTGTCTGTATCGATAGTCTAAGAGTTTAACCACGTGGTATGATTAAAATATTCAGCAAAGGTCTATAACCTTTGTCCTCCCGTGATTGAGAGAAACATGGTCTGGTGATAATTTCTCAAAGTTGGGTTTTATTCGGGAATTGCAGAAAAGGGGCTGTCCCAGGATGCCTGACCCTAACTGGGCTCAGGGGCGGTCCTCTGATTTAGTTCAACTCAAAAGGGAAATGGGGTTTCCTTCATTAAACAGTCCAAAATCACATTGTAAAATTGTGTAAACAGTATCATACTCACTCATTCATCTTATACAACAATTAGATGTAAACCTCATATCTGAGGCTATTATGTAAACAGCGTTATGGTAATGTGGCCACACCGTCTCCAATGAGCTCCACCAAGTTGTAACAAACAGACCAGTTCGTAGCTGGATTCTTCACCGATCTTTTATACTTTCTCCGGAACATGAAATTTGTTCAGACCTCCAGTTCTGTGAGGTGGAATAAATTCCTTTGTTCTCTATGAAACTTCACTCTGTCTCTATACTGTGTGACCCTGAGGCAGGGTCTTCTCAGGAATTTACGACCTCTCTCTGACCACAGCAGCCTAGTTGAAGGAGGCAGGGGGAGGCAGGGAGAGGGGGATGGGGCTTGCTGTACCCAAAGAGGGCAACGTCATGACAACATGATGACACTGATGACTGATTTTAACCGGCAGGTGATTCACATGTTAACACTGGTGACTCACTTTTCTTTTTATCTGCAGGTGTGATAATAGATGAACTCAAACTGCAGCCTGTTAACTTGATGACGCTACCCATCCCGGTAGCGGGATAATTGTCATCAGCAACCGCTGAATAGCATAGCGCCACAGTCAAATAATATTACTAAAAAATATTCATATTCATGAAATCACAAGTGCAATATTGCAAAACACAGCTTAGCCTTTTGTTAATCCACCTGTCGTCTCAGATTTTGAAATTATGCTTTACAGCGAAAGCGTTTGTGTAAGTTTATCGATAGCATAACATAACATTATGTACACTAAGCATTAAGTAGCTAGGTCACGAAAATCAGAAAAGCAATCAAATTAATTGTTTACCTTTGATGATCTTCAGATGTTTTCACTCACGAGACTCCCAATGACACAACAAATGTTCCTTTTGTTCCATAAAGATTATTTTTATACCCAAAATACCTCCGTTTGTTTGTCGCGTTATGTTCAGAAATCCACAGGAAAGTGCGCTCACGACAACGCAGACGTATATTCCAAATAATATCCACAGAAACATGTCAAACGTTTTTTATAATCAATCCTCAGGTTGTTTTTAAAATATATATTCGATAATATATCAACCGGGTGTGTAGATTTTTCAATAACACCGGGAGAAACAATGGCCGCTTTACTCTGTAGCGCAAAACTCACTCTGAGAGCCCCCACCTATCCACTTACGCAATGTGATCTTTCACGCTCATTTTTCAAAATAAAAGCTTGAAACTATGTCTAAAGACTGTTGACATTTAGTTGAATTTGAATCTAGTTGATATCCCTTTAAATGGAGGATAGGCATGCATAGGAACAGAGGAACAGGAACAGTGCCTCAAAATAAGAGGCACTTCCTGATTGGATTTTCTTCAGATTTTCGCCTACAATATCAGTTCTGTTAAACTCACAGACAATATTTTTACAGTTTTGGAAACTTTAGAGTGTTTTCTATCCTAATCTGACAATTATATGCATATTCTAGCTTCTGGGGATGTTTCTAATGGGTACGTTTTTAGCCAAAAACTAAAATACTGCCCCCAACATGCAAAAGGTTAAGTAGTGGTTGTATTGTTCCTGACCCAGATTACACACATGAATGTAAAGATTCACAACGCAGACTAAACCATATAATTGACATGTTTATTGAATGAAATTAAGAGGTGGTAGGGTAGAATATCTTTATTGGGGAATTTGTCTCAAAGGTACGCTGGACTCATTTAGGTGGTGGAACTCAGTTAGGATTTGTGCCATTAGTGAAGTGATATGAGACAAGGAGTCCCAGAGAGAGACTACATCTTCTAGTGTTCATGTTAAATGATGTTCTCACTGTCTTCCATCTACTCTACATGTTCACAGATGACCTCACTAGGAAGCTAGGTAAGTAGTGGTTTTATTGTCCCTAACCCAGATTACACACGACTGTAAAGATTCACTAAGCAGGCCACAGCTTCCAATTGACATATTCATTGTTATTGCATTGTTAAACCTGCAAGTAAGCATGGACAGTGAATACCATGTGTATCCCGTACATACATCAAATGAAACTGGAAACTTGAAGTGGTATATCCCAGTGCCTTATTAGTGTCAGTATCTTCAGACCATAGATTGATGTTCTAGAACAGGATGTGTTGAGGCTGTAGAGGACCACTAGACTAGAGAGAGGTAGTCTCTGATACACCTGGATCACTGATACCTGTCACATGTATTGAGTGAATTTAAGAGGTAAATGATAATGTTGTAGATCTCTATTGGAGAGAGGATGTCTCACACACAGAGGTAAGCTAGACTCATTTAGGTGTGTGGAACTCAATTTAGATTTATCCCATAGTATGATATTAAAGAAGTGATATGAGACAAGGAGTCCCAGAGAGAGACTACATCTTATAGTGTTCATGTTGATGATGTTCTTACTGTCTTCCATCTACTCTACATATTTGCAGATGAACTCAAGGCAGAAAAGGGTAAGTAGTGGTTTTATTTTCCCTAACCCAGATTGCACACATGACTGTTTTATTTATTTTATTTCTCCTTTATTTAACCAGGTAGGCTAGCTGAGAACACCTTTATTTAACCAGGTAGGCTAGTTGAGAACACCTTTATTTAACCAGGTAGGCTAGTTGAGAACACCTTTATTTAACCAGGTAGGCTAGTTGAGAACACCTTTATTTAACCAGGTAGGCTAGCTGAGAACACCTTTATTTAACCAGGTAGGCTAGCTGAGAACACCTTTATTTAACCAGGTAGGCTAGTTGAGAACAAGTTCTCATTTTCAACTGTGACCTGGCCAAGATAAAGCAAAGCAGTTCGACACACACAACAACACAGAGTTACACATGGAATAAACAAACATACAGTCAATAATACAGTAGAAAATAGAAAACAAAAAGTCTATATACAGTGAGTGTAAATGACGTAGGATGAGGGAGTTAAGGCAATAAATAGGCCATGGTGGCGAAGTAATTACAATATAGCAATTAAACACTGGAATGGTAGATAATGGTAGATGTGCAGAAGATGAATATGCAAGTAGAGATACTGGGGTGCCAAGGAGCAAGGTAAATATATAAGTACAGTATGGGGATAGATTGGCTGTTTACAGATGGGCTATGTACAGCTGCAGTGATCTGTGAGCTGCTCTGACAGCTGGTGCTTAAAGCTAGTGAGGGAGATATCAGTCTCCAGCTTCAGTGATTTTTGCAGTTCGTTCCAGTCATTGGCAGCAGAGAACTGGAAGGAAAGGCGACCAAAGGAAGAATTGGCTTTGGGGGTGACCAGTGAGATATACCTGCTGGAGCGCGTGCTACGAGTGGCTGCTGCTATGGTGAGATAAGGCAGGGCGTTACCTAGCAGAGACTTGTAGATATCCTGTAGCCAGTGGGTTTGGCGACGAGGGCCAAGCAAAACAAAACGGATGGCACTGTGATAGACTGCATCCAATTTGTTGAGTAGAGTGTTGGAGGCTATTTTATAAATGACATCGCCGAAGTCTAGGATCGGTAGGATGGTCAGTTTTACGAGGGTATGTTTGGCAGCATGAGTGAAGGATGCTTTGTTGCGATATAGGAAGCCGATTCTAGATTTAATTTTGGATTGGAGATGCTTAATGTGAGTCTGGAAGGAGAGTTTACAGTCTAACCAGACACCTAGGTATTTGTAGTTGTCCATGTATTCTAAGTCAGAGCCGTCCGGTGTAGTGATGCTGGACGGGCGGGCAGGTGCGGGCAGTGATCGATTGAATAGCATGCATTTAGTTTTACTTGCATTTAAGAGCAGTTGGAGGCCACGGAAGGAGAGTTGTATGGCATTGAAGCTCGTCTTGAGGTTAGTTAACACAGTGTCCAAAAAGGGGCCAGAGGTAAACAGAATAGTGTCGTCTGCATTAGAGGTGGATCAGAGAATCACAAGCAGCAAGAGCGACATCATTGATGTATACAGAGAAGAGAGTCGGCCCGAGAATTGAACCCTGTGACACCCCCATAGAGACTGCCAGAGGTCCGGACAACAGGTTCTCCGATTTGACACACTGAACTCTATCAGAGAAGTAGTTGGTAAACCAGGCGAGGCAATCATTTGAGAAACTAGGGCTGTCGAGTCTGTCAATAAGAATGTGGTGATTGACAGAGTCGAAAGCCTTGGCCAGGTCGATGAATAAGGAGTCCCAGAGAGAGACTACATCTTCTAGTGTTCATGTTAATGATGTTCTCACTGTCTTCCATCTACTCTACATATTTACAGAGGTCCTCAGGATGGAGAATGGTAAGTAGTGTCTTCAGATCATCACTGCTAGATTTACGTAATCCATTTTATGTTTATTTTTTGTTGTTGAGCACAAAAAGGTAATTGGTAATTGATACATACATTTTTGGACTAATAAATTAATTATATGTACACATTGATTCTTGAAGAATATAACTTATACATTATTAAAGAGCTTAGTTCAACTGTTGTACCCCTTCAGAATCCAACATATAACCTTGTTTTATCTCAATGCTTGTAAACAAAGTAAATATATGAAACACTATACAGTCTAAAACCTATTTAAAACTATAATTTTGTTGTCATGAATGGTCAGTCCTTGCATCCATAGCTCTGTCTATGAATTTGAGAGTGATGTTAGTTCTCCAGACCCTCCCTCAGCTTTTTACCAAAACAACAGTGGCTGGGTTCACACCTTGTTATTGTTTCAACTTCTGATTGGCCCTAGATGTTCCTTCTGATGTTGGAACAGTGGTATGAAAAAGGGTCGGGATTCAATTCAATGCACATTATAAGACAGCAACAGTCTTTTAAAGGTATTTTCTGCTTGAGACGACATGTGCAGTGTTTTCCATAAATGTAATCTCTGTGAATGCCGGTGGAAAATGCATTTAAAAACTGAATTTTCAGCTGTGAAGTACCCTGCAGTATAGCTGTTGAAGGAATTTAATTCCTCTGTTTTAATTCCCAATCAAAATTAAACACTCTGTCAATGCATAAGGGTTTGTAAGACCCTTATTAGTAGACTACATCTACTAGTGTTCATGTTAATGATGTTCTCACTGTCTTCCATCTACTCTACATTTTTACAGATGACATCACTAAGAAGATAGGTAAGTAGTGTCTTCAGATCATGACATTGTTAGAATTATGTCAACCATTTTATATTTATTTTATTTATATCATCTTAACTGTAATCCAGGTAATTTGGTTCTGCTATTAGATATAGCACAGGGATATTCACATGAATCTGTTCTATAAATAAACAACATATCTGACATTGTTTTCCCATTTCAACTTGTTTGTGCTTTAAATTAGTTGAAAGATAGATTTTTTTTTTTTAAATCCAACATTTGTTTTTCCACTGGAATTTGGTTGTGCTTTTAGATGGTTGAAAGGATAGAGATAACACATTAGAAATTAAACTAATGTTTGGCTCTTTTTGAGTGTGTGAACATACTGTAGGTTGTAATATCATTGATCAATGTCTCAACCAAATACTACAATTATCCACGATGAAATTACGTAGTGTGCCCAGTGGTTAATTTCTGATATACCTGGATCACTGATAGACCAGTCCCATTTATTTAATGAAATTAAGAAGTGGTGGCAGAGTAGAATATCTTTATTGGAGAAGTTGTCTCACAGAGGTACTCTGGACTCATTTAGGTGGTGGAAGTCAACTAGGATTTGTGCCATTAGAGAAGTGATATGAGTCAAGGAGTCCCAGAGAGAAACTACATCTTCTAGTGTTCATGTTGATGATGTTCTCACTGTCTTCCATCTACTCTACATATTTACAGATGAACTCATTGGGAAGTTAGGTAAGTAGTGTCTTCAGATCATCACTTTGTTAGAATTAAGGTCAACCATTTTATGTTTATTTATTTGTATTTAATCTCAACTACAATCCAGATCCTTTGATTCTGCTATTAGATGAAGCACAAGGATATTCACATGAATCTGTTGTATAAATAAACAACATATCTGACCTTGTATTCCCATTTGAACTTTTCTGTGCTTTAGTTGAAAGCGCAGTGACAGACATTTGGGTGACAACAAAACCATAAATCCAACGTTGTTTTTCTACTGGGATTTGGTTGTGCTTTTAGATGGTTGAAAGGATAGGGAAAACACATTGGGAATTCAACTAACTTTTTGTCTTTTTGAGTGGGTGAATATACTGTAGGTTGTAATCTGATTGATCAACTTCTCAACCAAATATTACCCAGTTATCCACGTTGAAATGATGTAATATGCACAGAGGGTAGTTTCTGATACACCTGGATCACTGATGGACCAGTCACATTTATTTAATGAAATAAGAAGTGGTGGTAGGTAGAAAATCTTCATTTGAGAAGTTGTCTCACCGAGATACGCTGGACTCATTTAGGTGGTGGAACTCAATTAGGATTTGTGACATTAATGAAGTGATATGAGTCAAGGAGTCCCAGAGAGAGACTACATCTTCCAGTGTTCATGTTGATGATGTTCTCACCGTCTTCCATCTATTCTACATGTTTACAGATGACAACAAGAAGGGGAGCAGTAAGTAGTGTCTCCAGATCATCACTTTACTAAAATTATGTCAACCATTTCATGTTTTTACTTTTTTCCAGAGCACGTTAAAGAGGTTCTTTCTGATGTTAGAACAGAAAACTAACTTTTGGCTGTCTTTTTGAGTGGGTGAATATACTGTAGGTTGTAATCTCATTGATCAAAATCTCAACCAAATATTACCCAATTATCCACGTTAAAATTACCGGGTGTGCCCAGTGGGGGCGGCAGGTAGCCTAGTGGGCCAGTAACCGAAAGGTTGCTGGCTCAAATCCCCGAGCTGACAAGGTAAAAATCTGTTGTTCAGCCCTTGAGCAAGGCAGGTAACCCACTGTTCCCCGGGTGCTGAAGACATGTATGTCAATTAACGCAGTCCCCTGCACCTCTCTGATTCAGAGGAGTTGGGGTAAATGCGGAAAACACATTTTGGTTGGAAACTCACTAGGCATCCCCCTTTCACCTGTGGGTTGTTTCTGACACACCTGAATAACTGATGGACCAGTCACATTAATGTTGATGTGCTAGAACAGGATGTGTTGAGGCTGTAGAGGCCCACTAGACTAGAGAGAGGTAGTATCTGATACACCTGGATCACTGATGGACCAGTCACATAAATGTTGATGTGTGTGTTGAGGCTGTAGAGGACCACTAGACTAGAGAGAGGTAGAATCTGATACACCTGGATCACTGATGGACCAGTCACATTAATGTTGATGTTCTAGAACAGGATGTGTTGAGGCTGTAGAGGACCACTAGACTAGAGAGAGGTAGTATCTGATACACCTGGATCACTGATGGACCAGTCACATTAATGTTGATGTTCTAGAACAGGATGTGTTAAGGCTGTAGAGGACCACTAGACTAGAGAGAGGTAGAATCTGATACACCTGGATCACTGATGGACCAGTCACATTAATGTTGATGTTCTAGAACAGGATGTGTTAAGGCTGTAGAGGACCACTAGACTAGAGAGAGGTAGAATCTGATATACCTGGATCACTGATGGACCAGTCACATTAATGTTGATGTTCTAGAACAGGATGTGTTGAGGCTGTAGAGGACCACTAGACTAGAGAGAGGTAGTATCTGATACACCTGGATCACTGATGGACCAGTCACATTAATGTTGATGTGTGTGTTGAGGCTGTAGAGGCCCACTAGACTAGAGAGAGGTAGAATCTGATACACCTGGATCACTGATGGACCAGTCACATTTAATGAATGAAATTAAGAAGGGGTGGTGTGTAGAATATATTTTGGAGAAATTGTCTCTCAGAGGTACGCTGGACTCATTTAGGTGGTGGAACTCAATTAGGATTTGTGACATTAGACAAGTGATATGAGACAAGGAGTCCCAGAGAGAGACTACATCTTCTAGTGTTCATGTTCATGATGTTCTCACTGTCTTTCATCTACTCTACATGTTTACAGATGACAACAAGAAGGGGAGCAGTAAGTAGTGTCTCCAGATCATCACTTTGATAACATTATGTAAACCAATATCGATTATATGTAACTTCTAAAGAAGTAGAAAACACAATGTTGTACACATTAATGTTCCCTGACATGTATCTGATGTTGGAACATTGATATGATACAAGGAGTCCCAGAGAGAGACTACATTTACTAGTGTTCATGTTAATGATGTTCTCACTGTCTTCCATCTACTCTACATATTTACAGATGACCTCACTGAGAAGATAGGTAAGTAGTGTCTTCTGATCATCACTTTGATAACATTATGTATAGCAATATCGATTATATGTACCTTCTAAAGAAGTAGAAAACACAATGTTGTACACATTAATGTTCCCTGGCTTTTATCTTCTTATCTATGTCTACAGATGTGGTTGAGGAGGATCTCATTCGTAATCTGGGTAAGTAGTGTCCTTCATATCACAGTGTCTTCAGACCATAGAATGATGTTCTAGAACAGGATGTGTTGAGACTGTAGAGGACCACTAGGCTAGAGAGAGATAGTCTCTGATACACCTGGATCACTGATGGACCAGTCACATTAATGTTGATGTTCTAGAACAGGATGTGTTGAGGCTGTAGAGGACCACTAAACTAGAGAGAGGTAGTCTCTGATATACCTGGATCACTGATGGACCAGTCACATTAATGTTGATGTTCTAGAACAGGATGTGTTGAGGCTGTAGAGGACCACTAGACTAGAGAGAGGTAGTATCTGATACACCTGGATCACTGATGGACCAGTCACATTAATGTTGATGTTCTAGAACAGGATGTGTTGAGACTGTAGAGGACCACTAGACTAGCGAGAGGTAGTATCTGATACACCTGGATCACTGATGGACCAGTCACATTAATGTTGATGTTCTAGAACAGGATGTGTTAAGACTGTAGAGGACCACTAGACTAGAGAGAGGTAGTATCTGATATACCTGGATCACTGATGGACCAGTCACATTAATGTTGATGTTCTAGAACAGGATGTGTTGAGGCTGTAGAGGACCACTAAACTAGAGAGAGGTAGTCTCTGATATACCTGGATCACTGATGGACCAGTCACATTTATTTACTGAAATTAAGAGGTCGTGGTAGGGTGGAATATCTTCAGTGGAGAAGTTGTCTCACAGAGGTACGCTGGACTCATTTAGGTGGTGGAACTCTATTTGGATTTCTGACATTAGAGAAATGATATGAGACAAGGAGTCCCAGAGAGAGACGACATCTTCTAGTGTTCATGTTGATGATGTTCTCACTGTCTTTTATCTACTCCACATATTTAGAGGGGCCTCGGGAAGGAGAGGGGTAAGTACAGTACATACATACAAACATGATATCCCACTGTCTTATCATTGTCAATGTCCTTAGACCATATAGAACAGGATGTGTTGAGTATGTAGAGGCCCACTAGACTCTAATAGAAGTTTCCTGGAGGCACCTTTAGGGGTGATTACTCAGATTGCAACAATGGCAACAAGGTGCTTCCAGGAAACTTATCCATATGGATCCTTTTAAAAGGGGTGTTACGTTTCCTGTAGGAACCTTTTATGTCCCATGTTCTATGTTAATAATAATAATAATATTAATAGATGGTAACTTAACAAGTAAAGTTTTGGGCATGCTAAAGCTCTTTTTTTGTGGTAGTCTTAGAAGTTTAAACATTTTACTTGACTATGTAAAGCAAAAAAGTATTTATGGTTTTGAAAAACTCTATAGTCGTGGTAGTGTCTGCAGTAGTAATTGTGGTGTCTGGTTATAGTTGAAATAGTAGGTAGATGTGTCACGTTCTGACCTTTATTTCCTTTGTTTTGTCTTTATTTAGTATGGTCAGGGCGTGAGTTGGGGTGGGCAGTCTGTGTGTTTTTCTATGTTGGGGTTTTGAGTTCGGTCTAGTATGGTTCTCAATCAGAAGCAGCTGTCTATCGTTGTCCCTGATTGAGAATCATACTTAGGTAGCCTGGGTTTCACTTTTGAGTTGTGGGTGTTTGTCTTCCGTGTCAGTGTTTGTCGCCACACGGGACTGTTTAGTTTTTTCAAGTTTATTGTTTTGTTCCAGTGTTCCGTTGTGTTTTGTTATTAAATCAATATGAACACTTACCACGCTGCATTTTGGTCCGATCCCCGCTACACCTCCTCAGATGAAGAGGAGGAAATCCGTTACAAGATACATTTAGAATAGTCTGAGAATATGAATGTTAGTTTGCTATATCTATCTTGAATGGTTCAAGACTAACTCTTGGTGGGTTGCCTTTTGCTCATTTATGGTAATGTTATTTGTTAATGGTAGAGTTATTTGTTAATAAAAGTTTTAATGAATTTTAAGTTAGCATAGTCTGAACATATGAAAGATGGTTTTGTTTTAACTAGCTTAAACGGTTCAAGAGTTAAAATTATTGTTGGTACTATTTCAGTAGTTATAATTTATCTAGCTCGAGTGCAAGCCAGAGCTAGATAGCTACAACCAGGACAAGAGTGAGCTTGCTACACCCAGGACCAGAGCGAACTAGCTACACCCAGGACAAGAGCGAGCTAGCTACACCCATTACAAGAGAGAGCTAGCTACACCCAGGACCAGAGCGAGCTAGCTACACCCAGGACAAGAGCGAGCTAGCTACACCCAGGACCAGAGCGAGCTAGCTACACCCAGGACCAGAGCGAGCTAGCTATACCCAGGACCAGAGCGAGCTAGCTACACCCAGGACCAGAGCGAGCTAGCTACACCCAGGTCCAGGGCTAGATAGCTACATCCAGGACCAGAGCTAGATAGCTACACCCAGGACCAGAGCTAGATAGCTACATCCAGGACCAGAGCTAGATAGCTACACCCAGGACCAGAGCGAGCTAGCTACACCCAGGACCACAGCGAGCTAGCTACACCCAGGACAAGAGCAAGCTAGCTACACCCAGGACAAGAGCGAGGTAGCTACACCCTTGACCAGAGCTGGACCAGAGCTAGTGCAGACCAGAACAGTAGTTGTGGTCAGTCGTTATGATCAGTTGTTGTGTGGTTCCCGGTCAGTAGTTTTGAGGTCGTGGTCAGTAATTGTGGTCAGCAGTTGTTTTCTTGTGGTCTTTAGTTGTATTCATTAGTTTTGGTCAGTAGATGTGGTTTGTAGTTGTGTTCAGTAGTGGTCAGTAGTTTTGGTCAGTAGATGTGGTTTGTAGTTTGTAGTTGTGTTCAGTAGTGGTCAGTAGTTTTGAGGTTGGGGTGAGTAGTTTTGTGGTTGTGGTCAGCTGTTCTGGTCAAAAGTTGTGTGGTTATGGTCAGTAGTTAGATATGTGATCCGTAGTTGTGTGGCCAGACATTGTGTGGTTGTGGTCAGTGGTTGTGGTCAACATTTCTGTAGTTGTGGTCAGTAGTTCTGGTCAACAGTTGTGATTGTGGTCGGTAGTTGTGTGGTCAGAAGTTGTGTGGTTGTGTTCAGTAGTTGTGTTGTTGTGGCCAGACATTGTATGGTTGTGGTCAGTAGATGTGGTCAGAGTGAGGCAAATACACGTTTATTCAATAGAGGATGTTGACAGGGTTCTAGTAAGGTATGGATGGCTGTCTTCTGACTTATAAAATGGTGGGAAATCAATTAAATAAGTCATGTAAGCATATACATATTCTTTTTTCAGTAATTCTAGTGCCCGATTACAGGGACTGTCAGCATATTTAAGGAGAACAACAGGCACAAGTAAAGATGTTACAGCTGCTGTATTTGAAGCACAACACCCTTCTGCCCAGTTTCACTGATGTTGCTACGGCAACTCAAGCTGTTTTTACCATCAATGTAACTGTTCAATGTAACTGTTCAATGTAACTGTTCAATGTAACTGTTCAATGTAACTGTTGCTTCTGCAGAGAGATCATTTTCTAAACTAAAACACATAAAGAACTATCTAAGAAGCATTAGTCTCTCGGTCTGATATGAGTTTTTGAACACCTCAGTAAGCTCCACTCATTACACTGGTGCTGTCGTAGCCTTGACCACAGCATTTGTTCAATGATTTATCCCCTCATACTATCAATCAGTTTCTTTTTGTTCTTTTTTTACTTTTTCAGTCACATTCCTGAAACCCAGGAAACAAATATTTAGCTTCTTAGTACATATGGAAATTAAAAAGGTTTGTGAAATACTTTTTGGAGGGTTACTGTCAAAATGATGCATTATATATACAGTACCAGTCAAACGTTTGGACACACCTACTCATTCAAGGGTTTTTCTTTATTTTTACTATTTTCTACATTGTAGAATAGTTGGTGCTATAATATTTTGTTATATCCATCAGTATGTTGCTAATTTTCATAACCAACAGTCTCTTACTGTATATTTCAGATGTTGAAACCATCAGAAGACATGCAGGTGTGTTTTATACTATGTGACTTATACTATGTGATTTTAGGGAGGAATTAGTGTCCTCACTGTCCTGTTGGTCCAAACTCATCAATACTCTACATCCAGAGTATTAGTCTGGGATAACTATCATGTATGTACTGTGATCACCAGCCATGTGTCTTTGACAGCTGTAAGCATGGGCAAGTAAGGCTAAATCATGTGTTAATATTAGTTTAGAGGTTGTCACACATGACCTAATGAGAAGTGCTATAGGATCTCCTGTTATCTCTACCTCAGTCACACATGGACCACTAATAGAGGAAGACAGTATGATGTGTCAGAGATCAATGTTCATGATCATGTTGTCCTCCACTTGTATTATACCCTCTGATAATTATGCCATTGTGTTTATCATAGTGTTTTATACCACTGATGATGATATCATTGTGTTTACCATAGTGTATTATACCACTGATGTTGATGTCATTGTGTTTACCATAGTGTATTATACCACTGATGTTGATGTCATGATGTCATTGTGTTTACCATAGTGTTTTATACCACTGATGTTGATGTCATTGTGTTTACCATAGTGTATTATACCACTGATGTTGATGTCATTGTGTTTACCATAGTGTATTATACCACTGATGTTGATGTCATGATGTCATTGTGTTTACCATAGTGTTTTATACCACTGATGTTGATGTCATTGTGTTTACCATAGTGTATTATACCACTCATGTTGATGTCATGATGTCATTGTGTTTACCATAGTGTATTATACCACTGATGTTGATGTCATTGTGTTTACCATAGTGTATTATACCACTGATGTTGATGTCATGATGTCATTGTGTTTACCATAGTGTTTTATACCACTGATGTTGATGTCATTGTGTTTACCATAGTGTATTATACCACTCATGTTGATGTCATGATGTCATTGTGTTTACTATAGTGTTTTATACCACTGATGTTGATGTCATTGTGTTTACCATAGTGTATTATACCCACTGATGTTGATGTCATTGTGTTTACCATAGTGTATTATACCCCTGATGATGATGTCATTGTGTTTACCATAGTGTATTATACCACTGATGTTGATGTCATTGTGTTTACCATAGTGTATTATACCCCTGATGATGATGTCATTGTGTTTACTATAGTGTATTTTACCCCTGATGATGATGTCATTGTGTTTACATAGTGTATTATACCCCTGATGATGATGTCATTGTGTTTACCATAGTGTATTATACCCACTGATGATGATGTCATTGTGTTTACCATGGTGTATTATACCCACTGATGATGATGTCATTGTGTTTACTATAGTGTATTTTACCCCTGATGATGTCATTGTGTTTACCATAGTGTATTATACCACTGATGATGATGTCATTGTGTTTACCATAGTGCATTATACCACTATTGTTGATGTCATTGTGTTTACCATAGTGTATTATACCCCTGATGTTGATATCATGATTTCATTGTGTTTACCATAGTGTATTGTACCACTGATGTTGATGTCATGATGTCATTGTGTTTACCATAGTGTATTATACCACTGATGTTGATGTCATGATGTCATTGTGTTTACCATAGTGTATTATGCCACTGATGTTGATGTCATTGTGTTTACCATAGTGTATTATACCACTGATGTCATGATGTCATTGTGTTTACCATAGTGTATTATACCACTGATGTTGATGTCATGATGTCATTGTGTTTACCATAGTGTATTATGCCACTGATGTTGATGTCATTGTGTTTACCATAGTGTATTATACCACTGATGATGATGTCATTGTGTTTACCATAGTGTATTATACCACTGATGTTGATGTCATTGTGTTTACCATAGTGTATTATACCACTGATGATGATGTCATTGTGTTTACCATAGTGTATTATACCACTGATGTCATGATGTCATTGTGTTTACCATAGTGTATTATACCACTGATGTTGATGTCATGATGTCATTGTGTTTACCATAGTGTATTATGCCACTGATGTTGATGTCATTGTGTTTACCGTAGTTTATTATACCACTATTGTTGATGTCATTGTGTTTACCATAGTGTATTATACCACTGATGTCATGATGTCATTGTGTTTACCATAGTGTTTTATACCACTGATGTTGATGTCATTGTGTTTACCGTAGTGTATTATACCACTGATGATGATGTCATTGTGTTTACCATAGTGTATTATACCACTGATGTTGATGTCATTGTGTTTACCATAGTGTATTATACCACTGATGATGATGTCATTGTGTTTACCATAGTGTATTATACCACTGATGTCATGATGTCATTGTGTTTACCATAGTGTATTATACCACTGATGTTGATGTCATGATGTCATTGTGTTTACCATAGTGTATTATGCCACTGATGTTGATGTCATTGTGTTTACCGTAGTTTATTATACCACTGATGATGATGTCATTGTGTTAATAATGTATGTTTCTCTCCACAGAGGATGTGACTCTAGACCAGGGATACTCAAGTCCTATTTGAGACGGACCGGTGACACACATTTCCTAGGTGACAAAGGATCAGATGGAGAATCAGCGTAGTATCAACCCCCCAACTCACAACCCCACGCAAACTGTTCACACCCCTCTTGTTGGCGACGAGAACATGTTGCAGTTTTAAAGCTGATTTCCTGCAATTCTACACATTTTGCATGGGGGCAGAGATTTATTTAGCTGTTTTATAGCTGATTTCCTGCAATTCTCCACATTCCTCCATGTCTTATGTGTGTTTATATGATACCAGGCGTCAAAGCCCGACCTATTAAAAAACTAAAGAGCACATTCTGCTCCTTCACTGAGAAACGCTCCATTCTTCATCCCTGGTATTATTGATAGTATCTGTATCTGTATCTGTCCATCTGTCCTGTAGATGTCATTGACTGACTGTTTTAAAACAAACCAGGCTGGTATAAACAGTTAGCAATAGGAGAGAGTTTATTTAACCTTTATTTAACTAGGCAAGTCAGTTAAGAACAAATTCTTATTTTCAATGAAGGCCTAGGAACAGTGGGTTAACTGTATTGTTCAAGGGCAGAACGACAGATTTTTACAGCTCAGGGATTCAGCTCAGGGATTCAGCTCAGGGATTCAATCTTGCAACCTTCTGGTTACTAGTCCAACGCTCTAACCACTAGGCTACCTGCCTCTAACCACTAGGCTACCTGTACATGAGTTCTCAGATTTCCTATCAATCTTTTTTGTTGTAGTAGAGTGGGCCAGTTGATTGTTTATTGGATTGGACAGAGAGGTAAAGGTAGGAATGTTGAAAGATAAATTGGATGGTTCTGAACGCCTGCTGGTACTGGAACATCCCAGACCACTGATTTCTTGTTAATGTTTGACGAATCTTTGACGTGTCTTTCACTCGTCCCTTGGACTGTTCTGTCTTGAGGAGAATGTGCTACATATTTTTATTCTCTGTGTTTTCTAACAGTATTTGTTATGTATCCATTCTGCTGTGTGCTTCAATATTTAGGTAAGAATTTAGCAGCAACACAAAATACACGTGTATGAATGTATCATTTGATTATAACATTTTCCAAATAAAGTGTGATTAAAAGAGTTTTATCTCCATCATTGTCAACTGATAGACTAGTGTACTTCCGCATCCCTAGTCTCAAGTGGCCGTCCCTAGTCTCAAGTGGCCGTCTCAAGTAGTCGTCCCAAGTCTCAAGTTTAATTTTATCTCATACGCAGGAATCAGGAGGAAAGAATTATGGTCAGATTTAGCAAATGGAGGGCGAGGGAGAGCTTTGTACGCATCTCTGTGTGTGGAGTAAAGGTGGTTCAGAGTTTTTTCCCTCTGGTTGCACATTTAACATGCTGATAGAAATTTGGTAAAATGGATTTAAGTTTCCCTGCATTAAAGTTCCCGGCTACTTGGAGCGCCACCTCTGGGTGTCACGACTTCCCCCGAAGTTGGCTCCCCTGCCTGTTCGGGCGGTGCTCGGCGGTCGTCGTCACCGGCCTACTAGAAGTTGGCTCCCCTGCCTGTTCGGGCGGTGCTCGGCGGTCGTCGTCACCGGCCTACTAGAAGTTGGCTCCCCTGCCTGTTCGGGTGGCGCTCGGCGGTTGTCGTCACCGGCCTACTAGAAGTTGGCTCCCCTGCCTGTTCGGGTGGCGCTCGGCGGTTGTCGTCACCGGCCTACTAGAAGTTGGCTCCCCTGCCTGTTCGGGCGGTGCTCGGCGGTCGTCGTCACCGGCCTACTAGAAGTTGGCTCCCCTGCCTGTTTGGGCTGTGCTCGGCGGTCGTCGTCACCGGCCTACTAGAAGTTGGCTCCCCTGCCTGTTCGGGCGGTGCTCGGCGGTCGTCGTCACCGGCCTACTAGAAGTTGGCTCCCCTGCCTGTTCGGGCGGTGCTCGGCGGTTGTCGTCACCGGCCTACTAGAAGTTGGCTCCCCTGCCTGTTCGGGCGGTGCTCGGCGGTTGTCGTCACCGGCCTACTAGAAGTTGGCTCCCCTGCCTGTTCGGGCGGTGCTCGGCGGTTGTCGTCACCGGCCTACTAGAAGTTGGCTCCCCTGCCTGTTCGGGTGGTGCTCGGCGGTTGTCGTCACCGGCCTACTAGAAGTTGGCTCCCCTGCCTGTTCGGGTGGTGCTCGGCGGTTGTCGTCACCGGCCTACTAGAAGTTGGCTCCCCTGCCTGTTCGGGTGGTGCTCGGCGGTTGTCGTCACCGGCCTACTAGAAGTTGGCTCCCCTGCCTGTTCGGGTGGTGCTCGGCGGTTGTCGTCACCGGCCTACTAGAAGTTGGCTCCCCTGCCTGTTCGGGCGGTGCTCGGCGGTTGTCGTCACCGGCCTACTAGCCGCCACCGATCCCTTTTCCTTTTTCTGTTTGTTTTGTCTTATTAGTTGCACCTGTGTCTAATTATGTTTTTCTGATGGGCTTCCTTATTTAAGGTTAGTGAACCCGCCCTTGTTTTGTGCGGGATTGATTTTGTGTTACGTGTTGTTGTCGTTGGGTGTGTTCGTACTCCAGACCGTGTACCCTGTGTTTTGGGTTGGTCAGTATTTTTCGCGCCCTGTGTTTTGGGCATTGGATTTTGGTGCCATATTAAAGTGCACTTTTTCCCTGTGGAACTCTGCGCCTGATTCTTACCTCACAAACCCAGTCTCGTGACACTGGGTGAGTGTTTTCTTGTTTGCTTATGGCGTAATATAGCTCATTCAATGCTGTCTTAGTCCCAGCCTCTGACTGTGATAGTGTGTAAACAGCCACAAAAAATACAGATGAAAACTCTCTAAGTAGATAGTGTGGTCTACAGGTTATCATGAGATACTCTACCTCAGGCGAGCAATAGCTCGAAACTTCCTTAGATATCGTGCACCAGCTGCTATTCACAAAAATACATAGTCCGCCACCACCAGACGCAGCTGGTATCCTGCCGGTACAGCGTATAACCAGACAGCTGTATGTTGATAGTGTCGTCGTTCAGCCACGACTCCGTGAAGCATAAGATGTTACAGTTCTGAATGTCCCGTTGATAGTTTAATCTTCCGCGTAGGTCATCTATTTTATTCTCCAAAGATAAAGGAAACCACACACTGCTCTTGATAGTATCACTGCTCTTGATAGTATCACTGCTCTTGATAGTATCACTGATCTTTAATAAGCTTTACGTATCGGCCTCACCGCCTTCATCACAGCTTTTGTGATTTAATGATTTTTTTTGCACCCTTTTGCAGACCTAACCCTAACCCTAACCCTTATGCAGACCTAACCCTAACCCTAACCCTTATGCAGACCTAACCCTAACCCTAACCCTAACCCTTATGCAGACCTAACCCTAACCCTAACCCTTATGCAGACCTAACCCTAACCCTAACCCTAACCCTTATGCAGACCTAACCCTAACCCTAACCCTAACCCTTATGCAGACCTAACCCTAACCCTAACCCTTATGCAGACCTAAGGTGACCTTGAGGTGAAGGAAAAACAAGTGCTACCAAATATAACAATATACATTTCATAAATATTTGAATAAAGTGTGTAAATAAGACGTATTAAACACATCTGTAAAACCACAATGAGGACATAGACCTACCGAGCAAGTTTTCATTAATCATTGGTTACATCATACGAAAAACAGAGTAATCTTAAATAGGAGCATGTTCAAATTCACGACATAACATACATAGGTATTTCATCATTAAGACCTTTAGGAAATAATGTCTGGAGGGTGAATATCCCAAAACATTCTCTTTTACTCAGAGTATTATTAATATCTCCTCCCCTGTCTGATATCTTAACTTTCAAAATATAAAGGTAGAAATGTCATGCCGTAGGTCATTAAAATGTACTGCGACTGGATAATCCCTGTCGTTTCTCCTGATTGAACTTTTATGTTCACTGATTCTCTGTTTTAGAGAACGAGAGGTTTTACCTAAATAGCACAGCCCACATGGACATTTCATAATGTCCATTGGGAAATACCGGGACTTCTACAAGCAACAACGATCAAGAAATGTCAGCGAGACACAGAGGACTACCTGCTCAACCAGGTGTAGACATGGGAAGGCATGGGATTCTGTTGAATCTGACAATTAATCTTAATGGTTGTACAGTCGTCTCAAATAAAACTGTGAAGGACCTCGGCGTTACTCTGGACCCTGATCTCTCTTTTGAAGAACATATAAAGAGTGCTTTTTTCCATCTACGTAACATTGCAAAAATCAGAAACTTTCTGTCCAAAAATTATGCAGAAAAATGTATCCATGCTTTTGTCACTTCTAGGTTAGACTACTGCAATGCTCTACTTTCCGGCTACCCAGATAAAGCACTAAATAAACTTCAGTTAGTGCTAAATACGGCTGCTAGAATCCTGACTAGAACCCCAAAATTTGATCATATTACTCCAGTGCTAGCCTCCCTACACTGGCTTCCTGTCAAGGCAAGGGCTGATTTCAAGGTTTTACTGCTAACCTACAAAGCATTACATGGGCTTGCTCCTACCTATCTCTCTGATTTGGTCCTGCCGTACATACCTACACGTACGCTACGGTCACAAGACGCAGGCCTCCTAATTGTCCCTAGAATTTCTAAGCAAACAGCTGGAGGCAGGGCTTTCTCCTATAGAGCTCCATTTTTATGGAATGGTCTGCCTACCCATGTGAGAGGCGCAAACTAGGTCTCAACCTTTAAGTCTTTACTGAAGACTCATCTCTTCAGTGGGTCATATGATTGAGTGTAGTCTGGCCCAGGAGTGTGAAGGTGAACGGAAAGGCTCTGGAGCAACAAACCACCCTTGCTGTCTCTGCCTGGCCGGTTCCCCTCTTTCCACTGGGATTCTCTGCCTCTAACCCTATAACAGGGGCTGAGTCGCTGGCTTACTAGGGCTCTTTCATACCGTCCCTAGGAGGGGTGCGTCACTGATGTGATCTTCCTGTCTGGGTTGGCGCCCCCCCTTGGGTTGTGCCGTAGCGGAGATCGTTGTGGGCTATACTCGGCCTTGTCTCAGGATGGTACGTTGGTGGTTGAAGATATCCCTCTAGTGGTGTGGGGGTTGTGCTTTGGCAAAGTGGGTGGGGTTATATCCTTCCTGTTTGGCCCTGTCCGGGGGTGTCATCGGATGGGGCCACAGTGTCTCCTGACCCCTCCTGTCTCAGCCTCCAGTATTTATGCTGCAGTAGTTTATGTGTCGTGGGGCTAGGGTCAGTTTGTTATATCTGGAGTACTTCTCCTGTCCTATCCGGTGTCCTGTGTGAATTTAAGTATGCTCTCTCTAATTCTCTCTTTCTCTCTTTCTTTCTCTCTCACTGAGGACCTGAGCCCTAGGACCATGCCTCAGGACTACCTGACATGATGACTCCTTGCTGTACCCAGTCCACCTGGCTGTGCTGCTGCTCCAGTTTCAACTGTTCTGCCTGTGATTATTATTATTTGACCAATACTGGTAATTTATGAACATTTGAACATCTTGGCCATGTTCTGTTATAATCTCCACCCGGCACAGCCAGAAGAGGCCACCCCACATAGCCTGGTTCCTCTCTAGGTTTCTTCCTAGGTTTTGGCCTTTCTAGGGAGTTTTTCTTAGCCACCGTGCTTCTACACCTGCATTGCTTGCTGTTTGGGGTGTCACAAAGTGCTATACAGAAACCCAGCCTAAAACCCCAAACAGCAAGCAATGCAGATGTAGAAGCACAGTAGTCTGTCTGATATAATAGTATGTCTGATACAGTAGTCTGATGGTTAGTCTGTCGTATACAGTAGTCTGACTGATAGACTACTCTATCAGACTACTCTATCTGACACATTAGTCTTTCTGATACAGTAGTCTGATGGGGTAGTCTGTCGTATACAGTAGTCTGACTCATAGACTACTCTATCAGACTACTCTGTCTGACACATTAGTCTTTCTGATACAGTAGTCTGATGGGGTAGTCTGTCGTATACAGTAGTCTGACTCATAGACTACTCTATCAGACTACTCTGTCTGACACATTAGTCTTTCTGATACAGTAGTCTGATGGGGTAGTCTGTCGTATACAATAGTCTGACTCATAGACTACTCTATCAGACTACTCTGTCTGACACATTAGTCTTTCTGATACAGTAGTCTGATGGGGTAGTCTGTCGTATACAGTAGTCTTTTCTGATGGCAATGATGGAGATGAAACTATTTTTAAACACACTTTCAGAACATTTAATTATCAAATGATCAATATATAAAACACATGTATTTTGTGCTGTTGCTATATTGTTACCTAAATGTAGGAGCACACAGCAGAAAGGTTACACAACCAGTTGCAATTTTAGCATGTAAATCTTGTGCATTCCAGCAACGCCACTACACAACACAACACTAAACAATACATTAATTGCACGGTAATGGTTACAAACGGTGCCCACAAACTATCAGGACCTACATAAAGCTGTCCCAACAGCACAGTCCCATCAGCAGAGTCCCAACAGCAGAGTCCCAACAGCAGAGTCCCATCAGCAGAGTCCCAACAGCACAGTCCCATCAGCAGAGTCCCAACAGCAGAGTCCCAACAGCAGAGTCCCATCAGCAGAGTCCCATCAGCAGAGTC
This sequence comes from Oncorhynchus clarkii lewisi, assembly GCF_045791955.1. NCBI lineage: Eukaryota > Metazoa > Chordata > Actinopteri > Salmoniformes > Salmonidae > Oncorhynchus > Oncorhynchus clarkii. The sequence continues at coordinate 52,320,008 of NC_092169.1, forward strand.
CCATCAGCAGAGTCCCATCAGCAGAGTCCCAACAGCACAGTCCCATCAGCAGAGTCCCAACAGCAGAGTCCCAACAGCAGAGTCCCAACAGCAGAGTCCCATCAGCACAGTCCCAACAGCACAGTCCCATCAGCAGAGTCCCAACAGCACAGTCCCATCAGCAGAGTCCCAACAGCAGAGTCCCAACAGCAGAGTCCCAACAGCAGAGTCCCAACAGCACAGTCCCATCAGCAGAGTCCCATCAGCAGAGTCCCATCAGCAGAGTCCCATCAGCAGAGTCCCAACAGCAGAGTCCCAACAGCAGAGTCCCAACAGCAGAGTCCCATCAGCAGAGTCCCATCAGCAGAGTCCCATCAGCAGAGTCCCATCAGCAGAGTCCCATCAGCAGAGTCCCATCAGCAGAGTCCCAACAGCAGAGTCCCAACAGCAGAGTCCCAACAGCAGAGTCCCATCAGCAGAGTCCCATCAGCAGAGTCCCATCAGCAGAGTCCCAACAGCAGAGTCCCAACAGCAGAGTCCCAACAGCAGAGTCCCATCAGCAGAGTCCCATCAGCAGAGTCCCATCAGCAGAGTCCCATCAGCAGAGTCCCATCAGCAGAGTCCCAACAGCAGAGTCCCAACAGCAGAGTCCCATCAGCAGTCCCAACAGCAGAGTCCCATCAGCAGAGTCCCAACAGCAGAGTCCCATCAGCAGAGTCCCAACACCTTACTATCAGCGGAGCCATGTCTGGCAGTGAAACAGTTCATTCATGGGGCGGCAGGGTAGCCTAGTGGTTAGAGCGTTGGACTAGTAACCGAAAGGTTGCAAGTTCAAACCCCTGAGCTGACAAGGTACATCTGTCATTCTGCACCTGAACAGGCAGTTAACCCACTGTTCCTAGGCTGTCATTGGAAATAAGAATTAGTTCTTAACTGACTTGCCTAGTTAAATAAAAGGTTTAAAAAAAAATCAGCCTCATTTACTGCCTTCTTAAAAAATATTGCTCACTTGGCTGACTTGTTTAAACAAATGTGGTTTCTACTGACAATTGAGATGTACAAACTATGGCATAAGGGAATGAGGAGCGGATAAGAGACAATAAATAATTTCGATTAAGACATAAATGAGCGAGCTAGGACAGACGTTGTCAATATAACTACTTGTTCAGCACTTTAAAAAAAATTATATACAGTATATTTACTGCACATTAGTAGAGTAACAAGCATTTCACAAATAACAGTTGCACCTTGTTTGATTTAAAACAGTCAGTCAGTGGCATCCACAGGACAGACGACCAGTGGAATACTATCTGAACCACCAGGGTTGAAGAATGGATAGAGTTTCTCAGTGAAGGTGCAGTCAGTGAAAGAGTAGATATGAGACCTGTCCTCCACATTGTAGAAGGAGACCTGACCCTTCTCATAATCCACAAACACCCCCACTTTCTGGGGCCCCTCTCTCGGGGTGAAGGTGACAGGGGAATCTGCATTAGCTGTGCACTCTCCATCCTTCAGCTCCACAGTCCAGTATCCATTATTAGGCATTGGTATAAAACTCTCATTCCTATTGATGGACTGTATGACCACCCCCAAAGTCCACTCAGTCTTCCCCTCCACCTTCACCTCATAGTAGAACTTCCCTGAGAAGCCCACATTTCCCAGGACACAGGACCAATTTGTAAACCTCTTCCCGTTGTCAGAGAGAACCTGATCTAGTTCTCCATGTCTCACTTGTTTCCCGTCATCAGACAGGATAAGTTTACAATGTGCAGTATCAGGGTCTAGAGTCACATCCACTGTGGAGAGAAACATACACTATGGTAAACACAATGACATCAACACCAGTGGTATAATATACTATGCTAAACACGATGACATAATGACATCATCATCAGTGGTATAATACACTATGGTAAACACAATGACATCATGACATCAACATCAGTGGTATAATACACTATGGTAAACACAATGACATCATGACATCAACATCAGTGGTATAATACACTATGGTAAACACAATGACAACATCACTGGTTATAAAACACTATGGTAAACACAATGACATCATGACATCAACATCAGTGGTATAATACACTATGGTAAACACAATGAAATCGTGACATCACTGGTTTAAAACACTATGGTAAACACGATGACATCAACATCAGTGATATAATACACTATGGTAAACACAATGACATCATGACATCAACATCAGTGGTATAATACACTATGATAAACACGATGCCATAATGACATCATCATCAGTGGTATAATACACTATAGTAAACCCAATGACATCACTACTATTATTCTGTAAGTAAATCCTAGACACTCTATTTGGTATATTATGTTACGTTTCATATGGTATGTATTAATTTGTGGATGTCACAGAGTATAAAACACACCTGCATGTCTTCTGATGGTTTCAAAATCTGAAATATAGAGTAAGAGACTGTTGGTTATGAAAATGAGCAACATACTGATGGATATCACAAACAACTGTAAGTGCACATTTGTGTTGTTTAACCCAGACCTCAAACTATGAAGACCTATAATAATTTGAATCTTAGTGAACATATGGGGAGAAACACTGGCATATCTGACACCCCATACAGTGCCAGGAAGGTGGGGAGACCAAGAGCCCATTTGTTATACAGTATACGCACAGTATATATAATAAATCATTTTGACAGGAACCCTCCATAAATTCATTCATAAACCTTTTTCTTTTCCATATGTGATAGGAAGCTAAATGTGGTTTTTTTGGCTACAGGAATGTGACTGAAGAAGTGAAAAAGTGAAAAAGAAACTGATTGATAGTTTGATGGGATAGTCAGGGATGGTAGAAACAGCTTGAGTTGCCGTAGCAACATCATTGAAACTGCGCAGAAGGGAGTTGTACTTCAAATACAGCAGTTCAGTAACATCAATAATTAACTAATATTTGTTTTATTTAACTTCTATTTAACTATGCAATTCAGTTAAGAAACAAATTCTTATTTTACAATGAGGGCCTACCCCGGCCAAAACCTCCCCTAACCCGGACGACGCTAGGCCAACTGTGTGCCGCCCTATGGGACTCCCCATCACAGCCAGTTGGGATACAGCCCGGGATCAAACCATGTAGTGACGCCTCTAGCACTGAGATGCAGTGCCTTAGACCGCTGCGTCACTCGGGAGCCCACAAGCTGACAGTTCCCGAAAACAGGCACTAGAATTAGTTTACATGACTTATTTGTTTATGTTTACATGACTTCTTTGTTTATGATTACATGACTTCTTTGTTTATGTTTACATGACTTCTTTGTTTATGTTTACATGACTTCTTTGTTTATGTTTACATGACTTCTTTGTTTATGTTTACATGACTTCTTTGTTTGATTTCCCACCGTTTTATAAGTCAGAAGACCATCCAGACCTTACTAGGACCATGTCAACATCCTCAGTAAAATAAACGTGTATTTGCCTCCCTCTGGTGGTAGAAAGTATCACTACATCCATTTATTTTACTTCACTGCAATGTTACTTCAAAGGGGCAGTCCTTGGAAAAACATTTTTTAATTCATAGTTCTTTATTAAACATTTTATTCTAGGCGTTCACTGCCAAATGTTTTTTTTTAAATCAGCCGTGCAATGATGGGCTGCTCCTTCACACAACAACTCCTTTGGCAGAGGTCCCCTAAAATGCTACTTTAATAAACTACAGATTTCAGCAGACAAAGAAAGGCAACACAATTACACAGGACAAACAGGTTCACGGTAAGAGTTTAATAATTTACAAGTATCGACTGATAGGGACTGATCGTCGGAGGTACAGTCCACAGCCACTCATCACAACTCAACTCCATTGACTAAGCTAACATTTATAAGCCATCATATACAGTAGGTAACAAAGCCTTAATACTTACCCAGCTGAGAAGTCAGGATTTCTACAGATAAACAGATACATATAGTCAATTAGACACATCAATGGTGTCCAAGGGGGAATCAACATGTGTTAGCTAACTCTCCAGTCTACACTCTAAAAATAAAAGGTATGATCTTTTAGGATAATATAAGGTTTAAAAAACAAACAAAAAAACCTTACGGTTAATTTAAGAACTCTGCCATCAGGTCGTATTTTATTTTGTGTATTTTACCCCTTTTTCTTCCCAGTTGGTAGTTACAGTCTAGTCTCATCGCTGCAACTCCCGTACGGACTCGGGAGAGGCAAAGGTCATTTTTTCCGTTTCTTCCGAAACACAACCCAACCAAATCACACTGCTTCTTGACACAATGCCCACTTAACCAGGAAGCCAGCCGAACCAATGTGTCGGAGGAACCACCGTACAGCTAGCGACGGTGTCAGCGTGCACTGCGCCCGTCTCGCCACAGGAGTCGCTGGTATGCGATGGGACAAGGACATCCCTGCCGGCCAAACCCTCCCCTACCCGGACGATGCTGGGCCCCATTGGTCTCCCGGTCGCGGCCAGCTGCGACAGTGCCTGGACTCAAACCCAGAATCTCTAGCGGCACAGCTAGCCTGATGTAGTGCCTTAGATCACTGCGCCACTTGGGAGGCCCGTCAGTTCATTTTGAACCTTTGTAGACTTAAGGGGTGCTTTGAAGAACCTTTTCAAAAGAGGGGTTTCGTTTTGGAACCAGTAAGTGAGTAAAGGGCACTCGTGTGTATAATTCAAATTGAGAACATTGGCATTATGGGTTAGCTAGGACTCAGGTAAGGCGTTACAATACAGTTTTTTAATCACTATTACATGAACTAAGAAACCTTCTACTATATACTCTTTTGTTTTCTAGCCTATGAAATTACCTGTTGTTACACTATAGAAGCGTTGGATTCCCTGTTTTGTGGTTACTTTGGAAGCGCGTCTGATGGCGACATCACATGACTGGATTACGAATTGCCGTTATATTTGACAAAAAAACGTTGTTGAACGGAACACTGACTAAAGGTTTATGAGCGTGATCACTCATCAGACCGGAGGTAAAGAGGCGAACATTTCATCTGACCAAGATAAAACTAGTGGCGCTCCTCAACTGTAAATGAATGTGTTAGAAGTGACTTATGCTATTGAAGCTCTGTGACTGTTTGATTTGCGCTTTTCACTGTGAATAAAGGGGAGAAAATTGTGGTTGTTCTTCCGTTTTGGTTCTGCTCTATGTGTTGGATGAATTTGTGAAACTTGTAAGCTTGGAATCGATCGCTTGTGGAGCTTGGAATCGATCGCTCGTGGAGCTTGGAATCGATCGCTCGTGGAGCTTGGAATCGATCGCTCGTGGAGCTTGGAATCGATCGCTCGTGGAGCTTGGAATCGATCGCTCGTGGAGCTTGGAATCGATCGCTCGTGGAGCTTGGAATCGATCGCTCGTGGAGCTTGGAATCGATCGCTCGTGGAGCTTGGAATCGATCGCTCGTGGAGCTTGGAATCGATCGCTCGTGGAGCTTGGAATCGATCGCTCGTGGAGCTTGGAATCGTGTGTGTCTTTTGTTCTTGGATTTGCGCGCTGAATTGAGAACTCTTTGTGGAGCGACGAAAAGCAGATGCTTTGCTGATTGGCTGCTGTGTCCGAGTTGTGATGATGTAGTTTTTGGCTCATTCATTAACCTATGCCGTGCTAAAATGTGTTCATACCGTGCTGATGGTTGCAAATCAATGGAATTGAATGGGATTTGATGTTCAGTGCTCTTAACTGCCCTTACAATGGATCCAATTGAAACTCTGCAAAAGTTAAAATGATCGAGAAGTGCTAAGTTGGGTGCACTTACTAAAAGAGAAATGAGATCACACAACTTATGGGAGATGATGGAAATGTTGAAATCTTTGCTGACACAAAGATTTCTCAAAGTTGGTTAAGTTGTTGCATGATCTCAATGAGTCCATAAAGGCTTTGTTATCTGCTGAGAAGGCAACAAAGTATCAGGTTGAACGGTATTGCCCAAACGCAGCAACACTGGATAGTTTTGCAACCATTTTGGACACATGGATGGAAGAAGCACAGTAATAAACAATGGCTAAAAAAAAACTGATGAGGAGGTCCAGCCAAGTTTCTCCAATGTCTCATCAGAACATGTAAATAGATCACAACACAGCAGGCACTCAGGACAATCCATCACGTCTTCTACCAGGCTCTATTTGAAGGCTGAAAGGGAATCCTTACTGGTTAAAGCTGAAGCATTGAAAAGTAAACAAGCACTGGAGAAACAGGAGGCTCAACTCAAGGCACAAAAGAAAGGTTTGGAGCTTGAAGCTGAAATATTGGCTAACAGTGCTGAGATGAATGTATTCCATGAGTATGAAGCCACTCAAGGAATGGGAAACAAATCAGATGATTTAATGAACGATACCTGAATGCAATGGGAAGGCCTTATAGACTTCTGATGGAACGGAACCAGCACTGACATTTCCTCTCTTACAGTCCAGCAAATCCCCAGGAGACGATGGCTTTCCAGCAGGGTTTTATAAGGAGTTAAAGGATTTGCTTATTCCTCTCTAGATGGATGTTCTAAATTTAGCTGCTGAGACACAGAGCCTGCCGGACTCCTTTTCCATGGCTATTATAACAGTTATACATAAAAAAAAGAAAGATCCTCTACAATTCTCTTCCTGTAGGCCGATCTCGCTCCTCAATGCCAACTATAAATCGATTTCTAAGGCGATGGCTAATAGATAAGGACAATATTTGCCGAACCTGATTAACACCGATCAAACAGGCTTTATACAGAAAAGATCCTCCACCAATAATTTGTGCAGGTTATTCAACGTAATTCACATGGCCAGTGTGAGGAGTATAGCAGTATCTCTTGACGCTGAAAAGGCCTTTGATTGGCTGGAGTGGCCATACCTATTCAAGGTCCTTGCTAAATTTAACTTTGGTCCTTCTTTGTCAACTGGGTTAAGACTTTATACCATAAACGGCACGCCAATATCACCACGAATGCTATGATGTCAGCCACATTCCCACTCTTTAGAGGTAGTAGACAGGGCTGTTCACTTTCCCCACTCCTTTTTGTGCTAGCCATAGAACCCCTGGTGGAGGCCATAAGAACGGATCCTGGCATAAAAGGCTTTCAGGTGGGCCAGATAACGCACAAGATGTAATTGTTTGCAGACAACATTATTTTGTTCATCTGACCCGACCGGATCCCTCTCAAAACTACAGACGCTTATGGGTACATACAGCTCTATATCAGGTTACAAAGACAATATGGACAAAAGTTAAATACTTCCACTGACTCGTTTAACTATAGCATATGTGAATGAACAGGTCCCTTCAGATGGTTCAAATATCTAGGAATCACAATTGATAATGACTTAAGAAACTTGTACAAGCTTAACTACTCTGTCTTGGTTTAAAAGGTGGTGGATGACTTGAATAGATGGAGAGATCCGCCTCTTCCATTCTTTTGGAGAACAAAACTCTGCCATGGCATGTAATTCGTAACTTATTTGATCTAAAACCAGACTTGTCACCCAAAGAAACCCTGTCGCAAAACAAACTCCTGCCAATGATCTTGGATAGCAACATTGTTCAGCATTGGCATGAGTATGGAATGAGGAATTTTGGAAAGTGTTATATAGATGGGGTACTTATGTCATTTGAGCAACTGAAAGAGAAATATCAGTTATCCAATAATAATTTACTTTGTTATTTACAGTTAAGAAACTTTCTCAGAAGCATTCTTGGAGATATGACTTTACCAAATCTATCAACTACTGAACAACTACTCCATGATAATCATGACACAAAAATATTTATATCCAGAGTGTACTCATTGCAAATGCAATAATGCCAAAAAACAGATGTTTAAGTCAAGAGAGCGATGGGAATCCGATTTGAATTCTACAATTGATGAGGGTCTATGGTCAGACCTATGCCAAGATAGTGTGTCAGCAGCCATCAACTCTAGATACAGACTTCTACATTACAACATCCTCCACCAACTCTCTGACACTTCAGAGATGTAACCCTGGAATATCAGAAATGTGTTTTAGATGTGGAACAACAGAATGCACTTTTTTTGCATTGTACTTGGCAGTAAACTAAATTACAAGCCTTCTGACATGATGTTTGTTACACCCTGGCCTTTATTATGGAGGTCCCTTTCCCACTTGACCCTGAAATATGCCTTCTGGGTAACTTCACAAATGTGAATTTGAGGAATAACTTCAACATCAAATTGACAGAAAATCGCCTTTGCCCCTGCAAGAAAATGTGTTGCATTGACATGGAAATCAGATTCCCCTCTCCCAATTACAAGATGGCTCTCTGAAACGAATACGTGTATTCCTTTGGAGAAGAGTACATTTGCATTAAGAAAATTTCAACTACTTTGTGAAAATATGGCAACCCTTCCTGGACTATATGTAAACACTTCCATTGGGGTTGGTGGATGTGAGCTTGTAGATCGATGTAGCTATTGTCTCTCTGTAATGTACTGTTTGAATTGCTTTGTGTCTATGTTGGTCTCTCTTGTCATTTGTCTTATTTAGTCATTATTATTATTACTATTCTAATTTATTTTGTAATTTTTCATTGTTTTAATAAATGTTTTATTACCTTTTGAATTACCTTTTGTCATAGTTCTTACTCTTGCTGCATTGTACTGTTCTGTTGTTGAATAACAATAATCAAATAATAAAACACTATCAACAACCAGGAAGTCATGAGTACCTTTGTTGTCTCTGGCTTGGAGATAAGCAACCTTGATGACAGCAGTGTTGTTGAAATCCTTGCAGTTTTCACACAGAAGGAAATCCCAGTAACTAAGAAGAACATTCCTACCAGTGGCAGCTGGTGGTAGAAGCTATAGGAGGATGGGCTCATTGTAATGGCTGGAGTGAAATCAATGGAATGGAGTTAAACATGAGGTTTTCCATGTGGTTTCCACAAGCAATAACAACTGCTTAATATGTGAATGGCACCAATAAAATTCAATTTTATATGATTGATGTTTAACCTTTCTGATCTCCCCATCCCGGATCCGGGTTCGTGAATACAGACTCAAGCTCATTACCATAACGCAACGTTAACTATTCATGAAAATCGCAAATGAAATGAAATAAATATGCTAGCTCTCAAGCTTAGCCTTTTGTTAACAACACTGTCATCTCAGATTTTCAAAATATGCTTCTCAACCATTGCAAAACAAGCATTTGTGTAACAGTATTGATGGCTAACGTAGCATTTAGCATTAACATTCAGCTGGCAACATTTACACAAAAAAACAGAAAAGCATTCAAAAAAATCATTTACCTTTGAAGAACTTCAGATGTTTTCAATGAGGAGACTCTCAGATAGCAAATGTTCAGTTTTTCCTGAAAGATTATTTGTTTAGGACAAATCGCTCCGTTTTCTGCGTCACGTTTAGCTATGAAAAAAACCCTGTATCCAGGATTGTGTAAATCTATCAGCAAGCTCATTAGCATAACACAACGTTAACTATTTATGAAAATCGCAAATGAAATGAAATAAATATGCCATCTCTCAAGCTTAGCCTTTTGTAAACAACACTGTCATCTCAGATTTTCAAAATATGCTTCTCAACCATAGGAAAACAATAATTTGTGTAAAAGTAGCTAGCTAGAGTTAGCATTTCGCGTTAGCATTTAGCGTTAGCATTAGCGTTAGCATCCAGCACGCAACATTAACAAAAACATAAAAGCCTTCAAATAAAATCATTTACCTTTGAAGAACTTCTGATGTTTTCAATGAGGATACTCTCAGTTAGATAGCAGATGCTCAGTTTTTCCAAAAAGATTCCTTGTGTATTAGAAATAGCTCCGTTTTATACATCACATTTGGCCACCAAAAAAAATCCATAAATTCAGTCCTCAAAACGCAAACTTTTTTCCAAATTAACTCCATAATATCGACTGAAAACATGGCAAACGTTGTTTAGAATCAATCATCAAGGTGTTTTTCACATATCTCTTCATTGATACATCGTTCTTGGACACATGCTTTCTCCCCTGAATCAAATGGTAAAGTGGAAGCAGCTGGCAATTGCGCACCGAATTCGACGCAGGACACCAGGCGGACACTTGGGAAATGTAGTCTCTTATGGTCAATCTTCCAATGATATGCCTACAAATACGTCACAATGCTGCTAAGACCTTGGGCGAACGACAGAAAGTGTAGGCTCATTCGTTGCGCAATCACAGCCATATAAGGAGAGAATGGAAAACAGAGCTTCAGAAATTCTGCTAATTCCTGGGTGATGCATCATCTTGGTTTCGCCTGTAGAATGAGTTCTGGGGCACTTACAGACAAAATCTTTGCAGATTCTGAAACTTCAGAGTGTTTTCTTTCCAAAACTGTCAAGAATATGCATAGTCGAGCATCTTTTCGTGACAAAATATCGCGCTTAAAACGGGAACGTTTTTTATCCAAAAATGAAATAGCGCCCCTAGAGCTCTAAGAGGTTTAATACCGTTCCATTTATTCCACTACAGGCATTACAATGAGCCTGTCCTCTTATAGCTCCTAACATCAGCCTCCACCAATTCCTAACCAGACAGATGTGAACATATGACCATATTTTTAAAAGGTGCCTCTCAAGCAGATTGATTCTGATGTTGTATTGTATTGCTGACAAACATACCTCAGGCCATTGAGCCATGGATGGTCATAAACAGCCAAGGAAATGGCCCATACGCTGTGAAAACCACTCTGGACTGGATTGTGAATGGGATTCTAAGAAAGGGGAATGTCTCCACCTATGGGCGGTTTCACGTAATGTCATACAGAATCTCTGCTGTAGAGCTGGAAGAGCTGCTGCAGCAAAAGGTCCAGCATGATTTCCCAGAGCACCACCATGAGGAGCAGCTTGAAATATCAAGAGAAGAGCATCGCTTTATGGAGCGTGTCAGACAAGCTAGTGGATGTCCACTATAGGATATGCCTCCCACTGAGGAATGAGGATGCTGAATTTCCCAACAACTGCTGTGAGGCAGTGCATCGTGCTCTCAACCTGAAACAGAAAGAATCCCTGGTCCTGTAAGGACTATACCAACTTCATGGCAGACATCCTGGACAAAGGCTTTGCAGTGATGGAGCCAATAGACTTACAGAACGACAGCAGCAAGATATTTTGGTATATTCCTCACCAGAGAGTATATCATCCTAAGAAGCACAGTCTGAGGGTGGTATTAGACTGTGGAGCCACCTAACAAGAGACATCACTGAATGCTCAGCTTCTACAGGGTCCAGACATGACAAACCATATCATTGGTGTTTTGTCCAGATTCCACCAAGAGCCTGTTGCCTTCTTGACAGATACTGAAGTCATGTTCCACCAGGTGAGAGTTCCAGAGCAGGACACAGACCTGAGATTTCTCTGGATTTTCTCTGAACTTACTCAGGACAGCACGTCCTTGTGTTCTAAACGAGGCTTTAGACTGAACAAATAGATCAGTCAAGTTGTTGCCGCTATTCCTGAAGAGGAGAAAGCAAAGGAGATAAAGGATCTGGACTGGGATCAGAACATGCTACCAGTAGAAAGAGCCCTTGAGGTACAATGGTGCATTGAATCAGACTCAATAAAGTTACAAATATCCATTCAGGACAGACCACTTACCAGAAGAGGCATTCTATCTATGCTGGGCTCTGTTTACGACCCGCACAGTTAACTAGGCCAATAACTCGCTAACTAGCAAAGAATATAAACAAAATGTGTCCACACTCTGATCTGCACTGATCTGAAAAGCACATTCACTGGTGGGTGATTGAAAGGTTTTCAGGTACTTTCGGAAGATGGGCAGGAACTCTGCTGTCCTAGCTTCAGAGGCAGCTGGTTCCACCATTGGGATGCCAGGACAGAGAAGAGCGTGGACTGGACTGAGCGGGAGGGCCAAGAGACCAGAGGTGGCAAAACGGAGTGCTCGGATTGGGGTGTAGGGTTTGCTCATAACCTGAAGGTAGGGAGGGGCAGTTCCTATTGCTGCTACATAGGCAAGCACCATGATCTTGTAGTGGATGCAGGATTTGACTGGAAGCCATTGGAGTGTGCAGAGGAGCGGGTTGACATGGGAGAACTTGGGAAGGTTGAAAAACAGGTGGGCTGTAGCATTCTAAATAAGTTGCATGGGTTTCATGGCACAAGCAGAGAGCCCAGTCAACAGAGATTTCTATTAGTCAAGGCGGGAGATGACAAGTGCCTGGATTAGGACCTGTGCCACTTCCTGTGTGAGGTATGGTCGTATGGATGTTGTAGAGCGGGAATCTGCAGGAGCGAGTCACTGCTTTGATGTTTTACAGAGAACGACAGGGTGCTTCACGTCAAGGTTCTTTGCACTCTGGGAGGGCGACAATGTGGAGTTGTCAATTGTGATGGAGAGGTGTGAGGATATGACGGAGCCAAGTGACTTGGTGTATAGAGAGAAGAGGAACTAGAACAGAACCCTGGGAGACACCCCATTAGTGCGAGAACATGGTGCAGACACAAATCCTCTCCACTGATGGTTCCCAGTGTCGAAGGCGTTGGATAGATCTAGGAGGATGAGAAATGATGAGAGAGAGTCCACTTTGGCATTGCGGAGTGCCTCCATTACATAAAGAAGAGCAGTCTCGGTTGAGTGACCAGTCTTGAAGCATGACTGGTTAGGGTCAAGAATATTGTTCTGAGAGTGATAACGAGAGAGGTAATCAGAGATAGCACGCTCAATTGTTTTGGGGAAAAAAGAAAGGGATACAGGTCTATATATTGACATCAGATGAGTCAAGTGTTGGTTTCTCAACAGTTTTCCATGTGTATCAAGAATGGTCCAACACCAAAGGATATCCAGCCAACTTGACACATCTGTGGGAAGTATTGGAGTCAACATGGAAAAGCATCCCTTTCGACACCTTGTAGAGTCCATGCCCTAACGAATTGAGGCAAACTCAATATTAGGAAAGTGTTCCTAATGGTTTGTACCCTCAGCGTATGTCAGACTTGTTCTGGAAGAGGTGGACTAAAGAGTATCTTCCTGAGTTGCAGGAGCAACAAAAATTAACAAGAGAAGAAACTTTGTCCTTGGGGATACGGTTCTCATCAGTATGATTCACAGTCCCCAGGGCCAGAACAGAGGCTGGGAAATGCAGAGTATTAAATTAAGCCATGATTACATCACAGGAAGTTTGTGGCACCTTAATTGGGGAGAACAGGCTCATGGTAAAAGCTGGAGCAGAATAAGTGAAATGATATCAAATACATCCAACACATGGATTCCAGTTGTTTGTTGACAGTCCATTTGCTCCGTTCCAGTCATTATTATGAGCCATCGTCCCCTCAGCAGCCTCCACTGGACTACATGGAACTGTCTGCCACCCCAGTTAACTCAAGAAAACACTAAAAACAGATAAAAGAGCGTAGCAGATAAAAAAGCGTAGCAGACGTGTTTGGTCGTCCTCTTGTGTACTTTTGTATTTGTTCGTCTTTTTTGTATATATTCCAATGTTATTGTCAATCTATTCTCCATTTTAGGTCAATTATACAGTGGGGAGAACAAGTATTTTATACACTGCCGATTTTGCAGGTTTTCCTACTTACAAAGCATGTAGAGGTCTGTAATTTTTATCATAGGTACACTTCAACTGTGAGAGACAAAAATGCAGAAAATCACATTGTATGATTTTTAAGTAATTCATTTGTATTTTATTGGGTGACATAAGTATTTGATACATCAGAAAAGCAGAACTTAACATTTGGTACAGAAACCTTTTGTTTGCAATTACAGAGATCATACGTTTCCTGTAGTTCTTGACCAGGTTTACACACACTGCAGCAGGGATTTTGGCCCACTCCTCCATATAGACCTTCTCCAGATCTTTCAGGTTTCGGGGCTGTCACTGAGCAATTCGGACTATCAGCTCCCTCCAAAGATTTTCTATTGGGTTCAGGTCTGGAGACTGGCTAGGCCACTCCAGGACCTAGAGATGCTTCTTACGGAGCCACTCCTTGCCCTGGCTGTGTGTTTCGGGTCGTTGTCATGCTGGAAGACCCAGCCACGACCCATCTTCAATGCTCTTACTGAGGGAAGGAGGCTGTTGGCCAAGATCTCGCGATACATGGCCCCATCCATCCTCCCCTCAATACGGTGCAGTCGTCCTGTCCCCTTTGCAGAAACGCATCCCCAAAGAATGATGTTTCCACCTCCATGCTTCATGGTTGGGATGGGGTTCTTGGGGTTGTACTCATCCTTCTTCTTCTTCCAAACACGGCGAGTGGAGTTTAGACCAAAAAGCTCTATTTTTGTCTCATCAGACCACATGACCATCTCCCATTCCTCCTCTGGATCATCCAGATGGTCATTGGCAAACTTCAGACGGGCCTGGACATGCGCTGGATTGAGCAGGGGGACCTTGCGTGCGCTGCAGGATTTGAATCCATGATGGCGTAGTGTGTTACTAATGGTTTTCTTTGAGACTGTGGTCCCACCTCTCTTCAGGTCATTGACCAGGTCTGCCGTGTAGTTCTGGGCTGATCCCTCACCTTCCTCATGATCATTGATGCCCCACGAGGTGAGATCTTGCATGGAGCCCCAGACTGAGGGTGATTGACAGTCATCTTGAACTTCTTCCATTTTCTATTAATTGCGCCAACAGTTGTTGCCTTCTCACCAAGCTGCTTGCCTATTGTCCTATTGTCCTATTGTCCTGTAGCCCATCCCAGCCTTGTGCAGGTCTACAATTTTATCCCTGATGTCCTTACACAGCTCTCTGGTCTTGGCCATTGTGGAGAGGTTGGAGTCTGTTTGATTGAGTGTGTGGACTGGTGTCTTTTATACAGGTAACGAGTTCAAACAGGTGCAGGATATAGAGTGGAGAACAGGAGGGCTTCTTAAAGAAAAACTAACAGGTCTGTGAGAGACAGAATTGTTACTGGGTGGTAGGTGATCAAATACTTATGTCATGCAATAAAATACAAATTAATTACTTAAAAATCATACAATGTGATTTTCTATATTTTTTTTATATTTTTTTATTTAGATTCCGTCTCTCACAGTTGAAGTGTACCTATGATAAAAATTACAGACCTCTACATGCTTTGTAAGTAGGAAAACCTGCAAAATCGGCACTGTATCAAATACTTGTTCTCCTCACTGTACCTTCCAGTAACCTGCCTCACCCAATGTGATACAGAACCGATATTAATTGTAATTTTTAGACCTTATAGCAAGAACCACATAGTCATCAGAAGCTAACCAGCTAATTAGCTACAAGCTATTTAGTAATTGTGTTAGCCACTGCTAGCGGCCTTTACCTTCTGCACAGGTACCAGCCCTTTTTTTAAATATTTTTTTTTAGCCTGGATAATACTCGCCAGCCTACCAGTAACGGACTCTATCACCACTACAACGCCGGATTCCTGCCGTAATCCCTGATTAGCTTTTGTTCTCTCACCCGTTATTGTCTTAGCTAGTTCTCCAAATCAACACCTGTGATTACTGTATGCCTCACTGTATGTCTCTCTCATATGCAAATATGCATTGTATACTGTTGTTTAGGTTAGTTATCATTGTTTTAGTTTACAATGGAGCCCCTAGTTCCACGCATTATACCTCTGATACCTCCTTTGTCCCACCTCCCACACATGCGGTGACCTCCCCCATTATATCCAGCTTATCCAGAGATACAACCTCTCTTGTCATCACTTAGTGCCTGGGCTTATCTCCGCTGTACCCGCACTCCACCACACCCCTGTCTGCACATTATGCCCTGAATCTATTCTACCAGCCCAGACATCTTTGTCCCCAACGCTCTAGGCGACCAGTTTTGATAGCCTTTAGCCGTACCCTCATCCTACTCCTCCTCTGTTCCTCGGGTGATGTGGAGGTAAACCCAGGCCCTGCATGTCCCCAGGCACCCTCATTTGTTGACTTCTGTGATCGAAAAAGCCTTGGTTTCATGCATGTCAACATCAGAAGCCTCCTCCCTAAGTTTGTTTTACTCACTGCTTTAGCACACTCCGCCAACCCTGATGTCCTTGCCGTGTCTGAATCCTGGCTTAGGAAGGCCACCAACAATTCTGAGATATACAGTGCCTTGCGAAAGTATTCGGCCCCCTTGAACTTTGCGACCTTTTGCCACATTTCAGGCTTCAAACATAAAGATATAAAACTGTATTTTTTTGTGAAGAATCAACAACAAGTGGGACACAATCATGAAGTGGAACGACATTTATTGGATATTTCAAACTTTTTTAACAAATCAAAAACTGAAAAATTGGGCGTGCAAAATTATTCAGCCCCCTTAAGTTAATACTTTGTAGCGCCACCTTTTGCTGCGATTACAGCTGTAAGTCGCTTGGGGTATGTCTCTATCAGTTTTGCACATCGAGAGACTGAAATGTTTTCCCATTTCTCCCTGCAAAACAGCTTGAGCTCAGTGAGGTTGGATGGAGAGCATTTGTGAACAGCAGTTTTCAGTTCTTTCCACAGATTCTCGATTGGATTCAGGTCTGGACTTTGACTTGGCCATTTATATCTTTATGTTTGAAGCCTGAAATGTGGCAAAAGGTCGCAAAGTTCAAGGGGGCCGAATACTTTCGCAAGGCACTGTACATACCCAGCTACAACATTTTCCATCAAGATAGAACTGCCAAAGGGGGAGGAGTTGCAATCTACTGCAGAGATAGGCTGCAAAGTTCTGTCATACTTTCCAGGTCTATACCCAAACAGTTTGAACTTCTAATTTGAAAAATTAACCTCTCCAGAAATAAGTCTCTCAGTGTTGCCGCCTGCTATCAACCCCCCTCTGCTCCCAGCTGTGCCCTGGACACCATTTGTGAATTGATCGCCCCCCATCTAGCTTCAGAGTTTGTTCTGTTAGGTGACTAAAACTGGGATATGCTTAACACCCCGGCAGTCCTACAATCTAAGCTAGATGCCCTCAATCTCACACAAATCACCAAGGAACCCACCAGGTACAACCCTAAATCCGTAAATATGGGCACCCTTATAGACATTATGCTGACCAACTTGCCCTCCAAATACACCTCCGCTGTTTTCAATCAGGATCTCAGCGATCACTGCCTCATTACCTGTATCCGCTATGGGTCCGCGGTCAAACGACCACCCCTCATCACTGTCAAACTCTCCTTAAAACACTTCTGTGAGCAGACTTTTCTAATCGAGGATGCCTGGTCATTCTTTAAAAGTAATTTCCTCACCATCTTAGATAAGCATGCCCCGTTCAAAAAATGCAGAACGAAGAACAGATAAAGTCCTTGGTTCACTCCAGACCTGACTGCCCTTGACCAGCACAAAAACATCCTGTGGCAGACTGCCATAGCATTGAATAGTGGCCACGATATGCAACTGTTCAGGGAAGTCAGGAACCAATATACGCAGTCAGTCAGGAAAGCAAAGGCTTAATTTTTTATCTAGCAGATATTCACATCCTGTAGCTCTAACTCCAAAAAGTCTTGGGACACTGTAAAGTCCATGGAAAACAAGAGCACCTCCTCTCAGCTGCCCACTGCACTGAGGCTAGGTAACACGGTCACCACTGGTAAATCCATGATAATCGAACATTTCAATAAGCATTTCTCAATGGCTGGCCTGCCTTCTTCCTGGCTACTCCAACCCAGGCCAACAGCTAACAGCTCCCCCCCCCCCCCCCCCCCCCCCCCCCCTGCAACTACTCGCCCAAGCCTCCCCAGCTTCTCCTTCACCCGTATCCGGACAGCTGACGTTCTGAAAGAGTTGCAAAACCTGGACCCGTACAAATCAGCTGGGCTAGACAATCTGGACCCTCTCCTTCTAAAACTGTCCGCCACCATTGTTGCAACCCCTATTATCAGCCTGTTCAATCTCACTTTCATATCATCTGAGATTCCCAAGGATTGGAAAGCTGCCGCGGTCATCCCCCTCTTCAAAGGGGGTGACACCCTAGACCCAAACTGTTACAGACCTATATCCATCCTGCCCTGCCTATCTAAAGTCTTCGAAAGCCAAGTTAACAAACAGATCACTGACCAATTTAAATCCCACCGTACCTTCTCCGCTGTGCAATCCGGCTTCCGAGCCGGTCACGGGTGCACCTCAGCCATGCTCAAGGTACTAAACAATATCAAAACCACCATTGATAAAAGACAGTACTGTGCAGCCGTCGTCATCGACCTGGCCAAAGCTTTCGACTCTGTCAATCACCGTATTCTTATTCGGCAGACTCAATAGCCTTGGTTTTTAATGACTGCCTCGCCTGGTTCACCAACTACTTTGCAGACAGAGTTCTGTGTGTCAAATCGGAGGGCATGTTGTCCGGACCTCTGGGGGTACCACAGGGTTCAATTCTCGGGCCGACTCTTTTCTCTCTATATATCAAAGACGTTGCTCTTGCTGCGGGCAATTCCCTGATCCACCTCCACGCAGATGACACCATTCTGTATACTTCTGGCCCTTCCTTGGACACTGTGCTAACTAACCTCCAAATGAGCTTCAATGCCATACAACACTCCTTCCGTGGCCTCCAATTGCTCTTAAACGCTAGTAAAACCAAATGCATGCATATCAACCGTTCGCTGCCCGCACGCGCCCGCCGACTAGCATCACCACCCTGGACGGTTCCAACCTAGAATATTTGGACAACTGTAAATACCTCGGTGTCTGGCTAAACTGTAAACTCTCCTTCCAGACTCATATTAAACATCTCCAATCCAAAATCAAATCTAGAATCGGCTTTCTATTTCGCAACAAAGCCTCCTTCACTCCTGCCGCCAAACTTCCCCTAGTAAAACTGACTATCCTACCGATCCTCGACTTCGGCGATGTCATCTACAAAATAGCTTCCAACATTACTCAGCAAACTGGATACAGTCTATCACAGTGCCATCCGTTTTGTTACTGTTGTAGTTATTGTTACATATAGAGACAGATATGACACTATTGAGCAAAGATAGGTATACATTAGACCACAAACAGAAAGCGGACAGGAAACCAAAGATTAAACAGACGTAAGTGTAATGGCTGAAGCCATACGTGCCTTAAAGTGCATAAGGGCTTATGGCAAAGAGGAGGAGGTGACACTTAAATACATGCTCTATTATGGAAAGAGCAGGACACCATTATAAAGATTAGATAGAGAGGAACAAACATAAGTGCAACGATCCTCCACGACATTACCAAATCACCTTATACCACCCACCACTGCGACCTGTATGCTCTAGTCGGCTGGCCCTCGCTACATATTCGTCACCAGACCCACTGGCTCCAGGTCATCAATAAGTCTATGCTAGATAAAGCTCCGCCTTATTTCAGTTCACTGGTCACGATAACAACACCCACCCATTGCACATGTTCCAACAGGTATATCTCACTGATCATCCCCAAAGCCAACACCTCATTTGGTCGCCTTTCCTTCCAGTTGTCTGCTGCCAGTGACTGGAACAAATTGCAAAAATCGCTGAAGTTGGAGACTTTTATTTCCCTCACCAACTTTAAACATCAACTATCTGAGCAGCTAACCGATCACTGCAGCTGTACATAGTCTATCTGTAAATAGCCCACCCAATCTACCTAACTCAACCCCATACTGTTTTATTTACTTTTCTGCTCTTTTGCACACCAGTATCTCTACTTGCACATCATCATCTGCTCATTTATCACTCCAGTGTTAATCTGCTAAATTGTAATTATTTGCTCCTATGGCCTATTTATTGCCTACCTCCTCATGCCTTTTGCACACACTGTATGTAGACTTTATTTTTTCTAATGTGTCATTGACTTGTTTGTGTTATTGGCTTGTTTGTTGTTTACTCCATGTGTAACTCTGTGTTGTTGTCTGTGTCACACTGCTTTGCTTTATTTTGGCCAGGTTGCAGTTGCAAATGAGAACTTGTTCTCAACTAGTGTACCTGGTTAAATAAAGGTGTTCTCAACTAGCCTACCTGGTTAAATAAAGGTGTTCTCAACTAGCCTACCTGGTTAAATAAAGGTGTTCTCAACTAGCCTACCTGGTTAAATAAAGGTGTTCTCAACTAGTCTACCTGGTTAAATAAAGGTGTTCTCAACTAGCCTACCTGGTTAAATAAAGGTGTTCTCAACTAGCCTACCTGGTTAAATAAAGGTGTTCTCAACTGGCCTACCTGGTTAAATAAAGGTGTTCTCAACTAGCCTACCTGGTTAAATAAAGGTGTTCTCAACTGGCCTCCCTGGTTAAATAAAGGTGTTCTCAACTAGCCTACCTGGTTAAATAAAGGTGTTCTCAACTAGCCTACCTGGTTAAATAAAGGTGTTCTCAACTAGTCTACCTGGTTAAATAAAGGTGTTCTCAACTAGCCTACCTGGTTAAATAAAGGTGTTCTCAACTAGCCTACCTGGTTAAATAAAGGTGTTCTCAACTAGTCTACCTGGTTAAATAAAGGTGTTCTCAACTAGCCTACCTGGTTAAATAAAGGTGTTCTCAACTAGTCTACCTGGTTAAATAAAGGTGTTCTCAACTAGCCTACCTGGTTAAATAAAGGTGTTCTCAACTAGTCTACCTGGTTAAATAAAGGTGTTCTCAACTAGCCTACCTGGTTAAATAAAGGTGTTCTCAACTAGCCTACCTGGTTAAAAAATAAAACATCTTGCAGCACAACGGGGGACTGTGAAGAGACAGACATTTTTATTTGTTTTGTATTGTATTTTATAGTGTTATGTAAAGTATGGATTTTATTGTTGTTTTTTGTTTTGAGTTTGGAACCCTGGAAGAGAAGCCGTTGCCTTGGCAAAATAGTAAATACAGCTAGGACTCAGGTATGGAGTTACCATACATTATGGGTCAGCTAGGACTCAGGTATGGAGTTACCATACATTATGGGTCAGCTATGACTCAGGTATGGAGTTACCATACATTATGGGTCAGCTAGGACTCAGGTACGGAGTTACCATACATTATGGGTCAGCTAGGACTCAGTTATTGGAGTTACCATACATTATGGGTCAGCTAGGACTCAGGTATTGGAGTTACCATACATTATGGGTCAGCTAGGACTCAGGTATGGAGTCACCTTACATTATGGGTCAGCTAGGACTCAGGTATGGAGTTACCATACATTATTGGTCAGCTAGGACTCAGGTATGGAGTTACCATACATTATGTGTCAGCTAGGACTCAGGTATTGGAGTTACCATACATTATGGGTCAGCTAGGACTCAGCTATTGGAGTTACCATACATCAAGGTTCAGCTAGGACTCAGGTATTGGAGTTACCATACATTATGGGTCAGCTAGGACTCAGGTATGGAGTTACCATACATTATGGGTCAGCTAGGACTCAGGTATGGAGTTACCATACATCAAGGTTCAGCTAGGACTCAGGTATTGGAGTTACCATACATCAAGGTTCAGCTAGGACTCAGGTATTGGAGTTACCATACATTATGGGTCAGCTAGGACTCAGGTATTGGAGTTACCATACATTATGGGTCAGCTAGGACTCAGGTATGGAGTTACCATACATTATGGGTCAGCTAGGACTCAGCTATTGGAGTTACCATACATCAAGGTTCAGCTAGGACTCAGGTATTGGAGTTACCATACATTATGGGTCAGCTAGGACTCAGGTATGGAGTTACCATACATTATGGGTCAGCTAGGACTCAGGTATTGGAGTTACCATACATTATGGGTCAGCTAGGACTCAGGTATGGAGTTACCATACATTATGGGTCAGCTAGGACTCAGGTATGGAGTTACCATACATTATGGGTCAGCTAGGACTCAGGTATGGAGTTACCATACATCAAGGTTCAGCTAGGACTCAGGTATTGGAGTTACCATACATTATGGGTCAGCTAGGACTCAGGTATTGGAGTTACCATACATTATGGGTCAGCTAAGACTCAGGTATTGGAGTTACCATACATTATGGGTCAGCTAAGACTCAGGTATTGGAGTTACCATACATTATGGGTCAGCTAGGACTCAGGTATTGGAGTTACCATACATTATGGGTCAGCTAAGACTCAGGTATTGGAGTTACCATACATTATGGGTCAGCTAGGACTCAGGTATTGGAGTTACCATACATTATGGGTCAGCTAAGACTCAGGTATTGGAGTTACCATACATTATGGGTCAGCTAGGACTCAGGTATTGGAGTTACCATACATTATGGGTCAGCTAAGACTCAGGTATTGGAGTTACCATACATTATGGGTCAGCTAGGACTCAGGTATTGGAGTTACCATACATTATGGGTCAGCTAAGACTCAGGTATTGGAGTTACCATACATTATGGGTCAGCTAGGACTCAGGTATTGGAGTTACCATACTAGTCTTGACCAAACATGAACAAAAAAATAAATGCTACTATACACCATTATGTTTTCTCTTTAAATCTGACTATTTTGTTCTGATCATGGATGGACTCTGTAGCCTATAAAATGATCTGTGTTTTGGAAACGTGCTTTTACCCTATCAGAGATTTGTATTCCCTGTTTTGGGATTACTTTGAAGTCGCCTCTGACGGCGATATCACCTTGGGGCCTCAACATAAGTTTTGAATTGGATTATGAATAGCCTTTATTAAATGGTTCACATAATTCTGTCAAAGTGATGATCTGAGACTCCTTGTCTCATATCACTTCTCTAATGTCACAAATACTAATTGACTTCCACCACCTAATTGAGTCCAGTGTACCTCTGTGAGACAACTTCTCCAGTAAAGATATTCTACCCTACTACCACTTCTTAATTTCATTAATTAAATGTGACTGGTCCATCAGTAATCCAGGTGTATCAGAGACTACCTCTCTCTAGTCTAGTGGGCCTCTACAGCCTCAACACATCCTGTTCTAGAACATCAACATTAATGTGACTGGTCCATCAGTGATCCAGGTGTATCAGAGACTACCTCTCTCTAGTCTAGTGGGCCTCTACAGCCTCAACACATCCTGTTCTAGAACATCAACATTAATGTGACTGATCCATCAGTGATCCAGGTATATCAGATACTACCTCTCTCTAGTCTAGTGGGCCTCTACAGCCTCAACACATCCTGTTCTAGAACATCAATCTATGATCTGAAGATTGTGAGATATGAAGGACAATACTTACCCAGTTTACTGGTGGGATTGTTTTCAACCTCTGTAGACATAGATAATATGATAAAAGTCAGGGAACATTAATGTAAACAACATTATGTGTTTTCCACTTCTTTAGAAGTTACATGGAAGAGGCATTGGTTTACATAATGTTAGTACGGTGATGATCTGAAGACACTACTTACCTAGCTTCCCAGTGAGGTCAACTGTAAATATGTAGAGTAGATGGAAGACAGTGAGAACATCATTAACATGAACACTAGAAGATGTAGTCTCTCTCTCTGGGACTCCTTGTCTCATATCACTTCACTAACATCACAAATCCTAATTGAGTTCCACCACCTAAATGAGTCCAGCGTACCTCTGTGAGACAACTTCTCCAATGAAGATATTCTACCCTACCACCACCTCTTAATTTCATTAAATAAATGGGACTGGTCTATCAGTGATCCAGGTGTATCAGAAACTACCCACTGGGCAAACTACGTAATCTCAATGTGGATATTTGGGTAATATTTGGTTGAGATGTTGATCAATGAGATTACAACCTACAGTATATGTAAAGACTGGCAAAAGTTAGTTGAATTTCCAATGTGTTATCACTAGGTTTTCAACCATTTAAAATCACAACCAAATGACAGTGGAAAAACAATGTTAGATGTTTTTGTTTGGTTGTCACCCAAATGTCTATCACTGCACTTTCAACTCATTGAAAGTACAGCAAAGTTCAAATGGGAATACAATGTCAGATATTTTGTTTATTTATACAACCGATTAATGTGAATATCCATGTGCTTCAACTAATAGCAGAGACAAATGACCTGGATTGCAGTTCAAATGTTAAAAACATAATATGGTTGACATAATTCTAGCAAAGTGATGATCTGAAGACACTACTTACTTAGCTTCCTAGTGAGGACATCTGTAAACATGTAGAGTAGATGGAAGACAGTGAGAACATCATTTACATGAACACTAGAAGATGTAGTCTCTCTCTGGGACTCCTTGTCTCATAACAATGTTCCAACATCAGAACTAACATCTTCAATGAGCTGTAAATAACCTTCTTAAAGTGTTTTCCTACTTGAAGTCAGTAAATTAAAGAAAATGTTACTTTTTGTGGTTCAAATAATGTTATCAACGTGATTATCTGAAGACTGTACTTACTATTCTGGTCCCAGAGGTTACCTGTAAATATGTAGAGTAGATGGAAGACAGTGAGAACATAATTAACATGAACACTAGAAGATGTAGTCTCTCTCTGGGACTTCTTGGTTGGGATTCAATCCAATGTGTGCAGTATACCGCAGGGCACTTCACATCTGACAAAGCACTTTTAAAGGCATTTTCCACCGGCATTCACAGAGATCACATTCATAGTAAACATGTCGACTCAAACTACCTTTAAAAGTCTGTCATAGTGTGCTGCGTTATAATGCGCCTTGAATTGAATCTCAGCCCTTGTCTCATACCACTGTTCCAACATCACAAGGACCATCTAGGGCCAATCTGAAGCTGAAACAATATCAAAGTGTGATCCCAGCCACTGTTGTTTTGGTAAAAGCTGAGGGAGGGGCTGGAGAAATGTCACTCTCAAATTCATAGACACAGAGCTATGGATGCCATGTTTACAAACATTGGGGTAAATAAAGAGCCATTTAGTAATTTGAAAGGCTGGTCATGGCTTACATCAACACCATCATCCCAGAAACCCTAGACCGACTCCAATTTGCATATCGCGCCAACAGATCCACAGATGATGTAATCTAAAACTCACTCCACACTGCCCTTTCCCACCTGAACAAAAATAACACCTATGTGAGAATGCTGTTCAATGACTACAGCTCAGTTTTCAATACCACAGTGCCCTCGAAGCTCATCACTAGCTAAGGACCCTGGGTTCCCTGTTTACCTACCCTTACCACGGGCCGCACCCCAGGTGGTAAGGATAGGTAGCAAAACATCTGCCACACTGATCCTCAATACTGGGCCCCTCAGGAGTGCGCGCTTAAACTATCATGGTCCAAACATACCAAGACAGTCGTAAAGAGGGCAAGACAACACCTTTTCCTCCCCTGGAGACTGAAAAGATTTGGCACGGGTCTCCAGATCCACAAAAGTTCTACAGCTGTACCATCGAGAGCATCCTGACCAGTTGCATCACCACATTGTATGCCAACTGCTTGGCATCTGACAGTAACCGTACATCACTGGGACCAAGCTTCCTGCCATCCAGAACCTACGGTCAGGTCCATAAATATTTGAACATTGACCAAGTTATTATTATTTTAGCTGTCTACCACAGCATATTGGAGTTGAAATTAAATAATGAAAGTGAGCTGAAAGTGCAGACTCCCAGCTTTAATTTGAGGGTATTTACATTCAAATGTTGTGAACAGTGTAGGAATTACAGCATTTTTATGTTGACCCCCCCCCCTTTTTTTAAGGGACCAAAAGTCATTGGACAATTGGCTGCTCAGTTGTTCCATGGCCAGGTGTGTGCTTTTCCCTCATTAGATCATTTACAAGTAAGCAGATAAAAGGTCTAGAGTTGATTTGTGGCATTTGCATTTGGAATCTGTTACTGTTAACCCTCAATAAGAAGTCCAAAGAGCTGTCACTGCCAGTGAAGCAAGCAATCATTAGGCTGAGAAATCTTAACAAACCCACCAGAGAGATAGCAAAACCATTCGGTGTGGCCAAATCAAACTTTTGGCACATTCTTAAAAAGAAAGGACACACTGGTGAGTTCAGGGACACCAAAAGGCCTGGAAGACCATAGAAAACAACTGTGGTGGATGATAGAAGAATTCTATCCCTGGTGAAGAAAAACCCCTTCACAACAGTTGTCCAGATCAAGAACACCCTCCAGGAGGTAGGCGTATCGGTGTCAAAGTGACTTCACCAGAGTAAATACAGAGGGTTTACAACAAGATGTAAATCATTGATAAGCCTCAAAAACAGGAAGACCAGATTAGAGTTAGCCAAAAAACATGTAAAAAAGCCTGTACATTTCTGGAACAACATCCTATGGTCAGATGAAACAAAGATCAACTTGTACCAGAATGATGGGAAGAGAAGAGTATGGAGAAGGGAAGGAACAGATCATGATCCGGAGCATATCAACTCATCTGTGAAGCATGGTAGAGGTAGTGTTATGGGGTGGGCATGTACGGCTGCTAATGGAACTGGTTCCCTTGTATTTATTGATGATGTGACTGCTGACAAAAACAGCAGAATGAATTCTGAAGTGTTTAGGGCTAATGTTATTATCTGCTCAGATTCAGCCAAGTGCTTCAAAACTTGGCTGAACAAAATGGAAGGCGCTTCACAGTGCAGATGGACAATGACTCGAAACATACTGCAAAAGCAACCCAATACTTTTTTAAGGCAAAGAAGTGGAATGTTCTGCAATGGCCAAGTCAATCACCTGACCTGAATCCAATTGAGCATACATTTTTCTTGCTGAAGGTAAAAATGAAGGCAAAACACCCTGAGAACAAGCAGGAACCGAAGACAGCTGCAGTAAAGGCCTGGCAGAGCATCACCAGGGAAGAAACCCATCATCTGGTGATGTCTATGGGTTCCAGACTACAGGCAGTCATTGACCGCAAAAGGATTTGCAAGCAAGTATTAAAACTCGCAATTTAATTTATGATTATGTTAGTTTGTCCAATTACTTTTGAGACCCTAAAATTAGGGGGACCACATATAAGAAGTGCTGTAATTAACACTGTTCACCCAATTAGGATGTAAATACCCTCAAAATAAAGATGAAAGTCTGCACTTTCAGCTCATCTTGATTGTTTCCCTTCAAATCCATTGTGGTGGCGGTCAGAGCCAAATTGATAATAACCAAATATTTATGGACCTGACTATACAGTATATACTAGGTGGTGTCAGAGGAAGGCCCAAAAAACTGTCAAAGACTCCAGTCACCCAAGTCATAGACTGTGCTCCTTGATACCGCACGGCAAGCAGTAAAGGAGCACCAAGTCCAGGTCCAAAAGGCTCCTTAACAGCGTCTACCCCGAAGCTATAAGACTGATGAACAATTAATCAAATAGCCACTCGGACTACTTACATTGACCCCCCCCCCCTTTGTTTTTACACTGCTGCTATTCGCTGTTTATTATCTATGCATATTCACTTTACTCCTACCTACATGTACAAATGACCTCTGACCTGTACCCCGGCACACTGACTCGGTACCGGTACCCCTGTATATAGCCTAGTTATTGTTATTTTATTGTGTAACTTTTTTAATCATATTTTTTATTTAGTTTATTTAGTAAACATTTTCTTAACTCTATTTTCTTAAAACGGCATTGTTGGTTAAGGGCTTGTAAGTAAGCATTTCCCGATAAGGTCTACACCTTGTTGTATTCAGCGCATGTGACGACAACTATTTGATTTGATTTAAAACAAGTTTATATTTTGGCATCTGAGGGGGTATAACAGTTAAACTAAGCTCTTTAATCATTTATGTGTTATACTCTTCAAGAATCAATGGGTACACATATCATTCGTCTAAGTCCAAAAATGGATGTCTCAACTACCGATTGGCCCTTTGTGCTCAGCAAAAGAAAATATGTAAAATACTTCACGTCATTCTAACAAAGTGATGATCTGAAGACGCTACTTACCCCTCTCGTTCCTGAGGTCATCTGTAAGCATGTAGAGTAGATGGAAGACATTGAGAACATCATTAACATGAACACTAGAAGATGTAGTCTCTCTCTGGGACTCCTTGTCTCAGATCACTTATCTAACGTCACAAATCCTAAATCAGTTCCACCACCTAAATGACTCCAGCGTACCTCTGTGAGACAACTTCTCCAGTAAAGATATTCTATCCAACCACTTCTTATTTTCATTCATTAAATGTGACTGGTCCATCAGTGATCCAGATGTATCAGAGACTACTTCTCTCTAGTCTAGTGGACCTCTACAGCCTCAACACATCCTGTTCTAGAACATCATTATATAGTTGGAAGACACTGGGATATGAAGGACACTACTTACCCAGTTTACTGGTGAGATCATTTTCAACCTTATCTGTAGACATAGATAATAAGAAAAGTCAGGGAACATTAATGGGAAAAACATTATGTGGGTTCTACATCTTTAGAAGTTATACAGTGCCTTGCGAAAGTATTCGGCCCCCTTGAAATTTGCGACCTTTTGCCACATTTCAGGCTTCAAACATAAAGATATAAAACTGTATTTTTTTGTGAAGAATCAACAACAAGTGGGACACAATCATGAAGTGGAACGACATTTATTGGATATTTCAAACTTTTTTAACAAATCAAAAACTGAAAAATTGGGCGTGCAAAATTATTCAGCCCCTTTACTTTCAGTGCAGCAAACTCTCTCCAGATATTCAGCGAGGATCTCTGAATGATCCAATGTTGACCTAAATGACTAATGATGATAAATACAATCCACCTGTGTGTAATCAAGTCTCCGTATAAATGCACCTGCACTGTGATAGTCTCAGAGGTCCGTTAAAAGCGCAGAGAGCATCATGAAGAACAAGGAACACACCAGGCAGGTCCGAGATACTGTTGTGAAGAAGTTTAAAGCCGGATTTGGATACAAAAATATTTCCCAAGCTTTAAACATCCCAAGGAGCACTGTGCAAGCGATAATATTGAAATGGAAGGAGTATCAGACCACTGCAAATCTACCAAGACCTGGCCGTCCCTCTAAACTTTCAGCTCATACAAGGAGAAGACTGATCAGAGATGCAGCCAAGAGGCCCATGATCACTCTGGATGAACTGCAGAGATCTACAGCTGAGGTGGGAGACTCTGTCCATAGGACGACAATCAGTCGTATATTGCACAAATCTGGCCTTTATGGAAGAGTGGCAAGAAGAAAGCCATTTCTTAAAGATATCCATAAAAAGTGTAATTTAAAGTTTGCCACAAGCCACCTGGGAGACACACCAAACATGTGGAAGAAGGTGCTCTGGTCAGATGAAACCAAAATGGAACTTTTTGGCAACAATGCAAAACGTTATGTTTGGCGTAAAAGCAACACAGCTCATCACCCTGAACACACCATCCCCACTGTCAAACATGGTGGTGGCAGCATCATGGTTTGGGCCTGCTTTTCTTCAGCAGGGACAGGGAAGATGGTTAAAATTGATGGGAAGATGGATGGAGCCAAATACAGGACCATTCTGGAAGAAAACCTGATGGAGTCTGCAAAAGACCTGAGACTGGGACGGAGATTTGTCTTCCAACAAGACAATGATCCAAAACATAAAGCAAAATCTACAATGGAATGGTTCAAAAATAAACATATCCAGGTGTTAGAATGGCCAAGTCAAAGTCCAGACCTGAATCCAATCGAGAATCTGTGGAAAGAACTGAAAACTGCTGTTCACAAATGCTCTCCATCCAACCTCACTGAGCTCGAGCTGTTTTGCAAGGAGGAATGGGAAAAAATTTCTGTCTCTCGATGTGCAAAACTGATAGAGACATACCCCAAGCGACTTACAGCTGTAATCGCAGCAAAAGGTGGCGCTACAAAGTATTAACTTAAGGGGGCTGAATAATTTTGCACGCCCAATTTTTCAGTTTTTGATTTGTTAAAAAAGTTTGAAATATCCAATAAATGTCGTTCCACTTCATGATTGTGTCCCACTTGTTGATTCTTCACAAAAAAATACAGTTTTATATCTTTATGTTTGAAGCCTGAAATGTGGCAAAAAGTCGCAAAGTTCAAGGGGGCCGAATACTTTCGCAAGGCACTGTAGATAGAAGAGACATTGATTTACAAAATGTTATCAACGTGATGATATAAAGACACTACTTACCCTTCTCCCCCCTGAGGCGATCTGTAAACATAGATGTAGAGTAGATGGAAGACAGTGAGAACATCATTAACATGAACACTAGAAGATGTAGTCTCTCTCTGGGACTCCTTGTCTCAGATCACTTATCTAACGTCACAAATCCTAAATCAGTTCCACCACCTAAATGAGTCCAGCGTACCTCTGTGAGACAACTTCTCCAGTAAAGATATTCTATCCAACCACTTCTTATTTTCATTCATTAAATGTGACTGGTCCATCAGTGATCCAGGTGTATCAGAGACTACTTCTCTCTA
Organism: Oncorhynchus clarkii lewisi; assembly: GCF_045791955.1. NCBI lineage: Eukaryota > Metazoa > Chordata > Actinopteri > Salmoniformes > Salmonidae > Oncorhynchus > Oncorhynchus clarkii. The sequence continues at coordinate 52,350,127 of NC_092169.1, forward strand.
GTCTAGTGGGCCTCAACACATCCTGTTCTAGAACATCATTATATAGTTGGAAGACACTGGGATATGAAGGACACTACTTACCCAGTTTACTGGTGAGATCATTTTCAACCTTATCTGTAGACGTAGATAATAAGAAAAGTCAGGGAACATTAATGGGAAAAACATTATGTTGGTTCTAAATCTTTAGAAGTTATAGATAGAAGAGATATCGGTTTACAAAATGTTATCAACGTGATGATATAAAGACACTACTTACCCTTCTCCCACCTGAGGCGATCTGTAAACATAGATGTAGAGTAGATGGAAGACAGTGAGAACATCATTAACATGAACACTAGAAGATGTAGTGGCAAATAAAAACAGAATGGAGCTAAGCAACAAAAAAAACCTAGAGGAAAAAAAAACCTAGAGGAAAACCTGGTTCATTCTGCTTTCCAACAGACACTGAGAGACAAATTCACCTTTCAGCAGGACAATAACCTAAAACACAAGGCTAAATCTACACTGGAGTTGCTTACCAAGATGACATTGAATGTTCCTGAATGGACTAGTTACCGTTTTGACTTAAATCTGTCAGGATTTGGCCAGGGTTGTTCCGGTTTTGGTCACTAGATGCCCCCATTGTGCTTTTTGACCCTTTTGTTTTCCCTTGTTCCCAGTTATTATTTGCACCTGTGCCTCGTTTCTCTTGATTGTATTTAAACCCTTAGTTTTCCTCAGTTCTTTGCTCTGTGTTTGAATGTTAACACCCAGCCCTAGCGATGCTGTGAACTTTTGTTGCGCCAGTTGGACTCTCTTGAGGTACTCTGTTTTTGTTCTCGTTGATTTATTTTTGATTATCTTTTGAGGCTTTTTTCTGCTGTACCTACCACCTTGTGGATTTACCTTTTGACTTGGAGGATTACCTTTGACGTTGTGGATTTATATTTTTGCCTGAACTTTCCTTTTTACTTTATTAAAACACCGTCTCAAGTATTGCTGTGTCTGCCTCATCTTCTGGGTTCTGTCGAATATTAGTGGCTCAGTTTGCTAAGTGACTGTTTCTCACACCGGAGACCCGAGTTCGTACCGGGTCCTGACAAAATCAGGTTGAAAATCTATGACAGAGCTTGAAGAATATTTAAAACAATAAATGGGCCTATATTGTACAATCCTGATGTGCAAGGCTTTTAGAGTCTTACCCAAAAAGAATCACAGCTTTAATTGCTGCCAAAGATGTTTCTAACATGTATTGAATCAGGGGGTTGAATACTAATCTAATAAAGATACTGTACATTAGTGTTTTTATTTCTCAATCATCTGTAATACATGTTAGAATTTTTCTACTCCAATATTTTGTGTAGATCATTAACCAAAAATGACAATTAAACACATTTGAAACCTATTTTGTAACAACAACAACATGTGTAAAAAGTCAATGGGTATGAATACTTTCTGAAGAAACTGTACGTCTATAGCAGAGACATTGGTTTACATAGGTAGCAGCGTGATGATCTGAAGACACTACTTACCCCTCTCTTCCTTGAGGAAATCTGTAAATATGTAGAGTAGATGGAAGACAGTGAGAACATCATTAACATGAACACTAGAATATGTAGTCTCTCTCTGGGACTCCTTGGTCAGGATTCAATCCAATGTGCAGTATACAGCAGGACACTTCACAGCTGACAATTCACTTTTTAAAGACATTTTCCACCGGCATTCACAGAGATCACATTAATGATAAACACTGCACATGTCGACTCAAACATAAAATATCTTTAAAAGTGCTGCGGTATAATGCACCTTGAATTGAATCCCGGCCCTTGTCTCATACCACTGTTCCAACATCAGAAGGAACAACTAGGGCCAATCAGAAGTTGAAACAATAACAAAACGTGATCCCAGCCACTGTTTTGGTAAAAAGCTGAGAAAGGGGCTGGAGAAATATCACTCTCAAATTCATAGACAGAGCTATGGATGCAAGGACTGACCATCCATTTATACAGTATTAACATTATAGTTTTAAATATTTTACATTCTTCAAGATTAAATGGGTACATATAATTAATTTATAAGTTAAAAAAATGTGTTTTTGGTAAATGTATCAGAGTGATGATCTGAAGACACTACTTACACTTCTCCTCCCTGAATTCATCTGTAAACATGTAGAGTAGATGGAAGACAGTGAGAACATCATTAACATGAACACTAGAAGATGTAGTTTCTCTCTGGGACTCCTTGTCTCATATCAATGTTCCAACATCAGATAAATGTCAGGGAACATTAATATGATCAACATGATGTTTTTCTACTTTACTAGAAGTTACATCTATGGAAGAGACATTGGTTTATATAATGTTATCAAAGTGATGATCTGAAGACAGTACTGTACTTACTATTCTGAGCCCAGAGGTCCTCTGTAAACATGTAGAGTAGATGGAAGACAGTGAGAACATCATTAACATGAACACTAGAAGATGTAGTTTCTCTCTGGGATTCAATGGTCAGGATTCAATCTAATATGCAGTATAACGCAGGGCACTTCACAGCTAACAATGCACTTGTTAACCTGTTGAGTGTAGGGGGCAGTATTTTGATGTCTGGATGAAAAACGTACTCAAATGAAACTGCCTATTTCTCAGGCCCAGAATCTAGAATATGCATATAATTGTCAGATTAGGATAGAAAACTGTCAAAATATTGTCTGTGAATATAACAGAACTGATATTGCAGGCGAAAACCTGAGGAAAATCCAACCCGGAGGTGCTGTTTTTCCTGAAAGCTCTCTGTTCCACTGCCAGCCTTCGCTCCATTTAAAGGGATATCAACCAGATTCCTTTTCCTATGGCTTCCACATGTTGTGAACAGTCTTTAAACATAGTTTCGGGCTTTTGTTTTGAAGAATGAGCGAGAAAGATCACATCGCGTCATTGGATGGCTGGGTGCCAGTAGCGTTTTGCAACAGCTTGGAGCAGATATTTTCTCTCTCTTTCCTATTGAAGAAGGTACAGTCCGGTTGAAATATTATTGATTATATATTGTAAAAACAACCTGAGGATTGATTATAAAAAACGTTTGACATGGAATTTGTCTGCCCGGTCGTGACGCTCGAGCCTGTCGATTTCTGAACATAACACGCAAACAAATGGAGGCATTCTGGATGTAAAAATAATCTATATGGAACAAAAGGACCATTTATTGTGTAACTGGGAGTCTCGTGAGTGCAAACATCCGAAGATCATCAAAGGTAAGCGATTCATTTTATTGCTTTTCTGACTTTCGTGACCAATCTACTTGGCAGCTAGCTGTTTGTAATGTTTTGTCTGCTGAGAGAGATGTCCTTACATAAACGCTTGGTATGCTTTCGCAGAAAAGCTTTTTTGAAATCTGACACGCCAGGTGGATTAACAACAAGCTAAGCTGTGTTTTTCTATATTGCACATGTGATTTCATGAAAATTAAATATTTTTAGTAATTTAATTTGAATTTGGCGCTCTGCAATTCAGCGGATGTTGACGAAAATGATCCCGCTAACGAGATGGGGGCATCAAGAACTTTAAGGCATTTTCCACCAGCATTCACAGAGATCACCTTCATGATAAACATTGCACATGTCGACTCAAACATAAAAAAGCTTTAAAAGTCTGTTATAGTGTGCTGCATTATAATGCAACATGAATTGAATCCCAGCTCTTGTTTCATACCACTGCTATAATATCAGAAATAACATATTAAATGTGATCAGCAACAAAAACATACTTTATATGCTTCACATAATTCTAGCAAAGTGATGATCTGAAGACACTACTTACTCCTCTCGTTCTTCAGGTCATCTGTAAACATGTAGAGTAGATGGAAGACAGTGAGAACATCATTAACATGTTACAGGGTCAACAGGAAATCACAGACTACAAAAACAAAAACAGCCACGTCACTGATACTGAAGTCACGCTTCCAGACAAACTAAACACCTTCTGTGCCCGCTTTGAGGATAATACAGTGCCACCGTCGCCCATCGCGGCTCGCTAACAAAGACTGTGGTTCCCCCTCTCCTTCTCAGTGGTTGACGTGAGTAAAACATTTAAACGTGTTAACCCTCGCAAGGCTGCTGGCCCAGACGGTATCTAAAGCCGCGTACTCAGAGCATGCGCAGACCAGCTGGCTGGTGTGTTTACAGACATATTCAATCGCTCCCTATCCCAGTCTGTTGGCCCCACATGCTTCAAGATGGCTACCACTGTTGCTGTACCCAAGAAGGCAAAGATAACTGAACCAAATAACTACTGCCCGTAGCACTCACTTCTGTCATCATGAAGTGCTTTGAGAGGCTAGTCAAGAATCATATCACCGCCACCTTACCGGCCAGCCTAGACCCACTTCAGTTTTTATACCGCCCCAACAGGTCCACAGATGACCCAATCGCCATCTCACTGCACACTGCCCTAACCCATCTGGACAAAAATGATACTTATGTAAGAATGCTGTTTATTGACTTCAGCTCAGCATTCAACACCATAGTACCCTCCAAGCTCATCATCGAGCTGGGGGCCCTGAGTCTCAACCCCGCCCTGTGCAACTGGATCCCGGATTTTGTGACGGGCCGCCCCCAGGTGGTGAAGGTAGGAAACAACATCTCCACTTAGCTGACCCTCAACACTGGGGCCCCACAAGGATACGTGCTCAGGGCTTTCCTGTACTCCCTGTTAACCCACAACATCGTGGCCACGCACGCCTCCAACTCAATCATCAAGTTTGCAGACGACACAACAGTAGTGGACTTGATAACCAACAACAATGAGACAGCCTACAGGGAGGAGGTGAGGGCACTTGGAGTGTGGTGTCAGGAAAACAACCTCTCACTCAACATCAACAAAACATAGGAGATGATCGTGGACTTCAGGAAACAGCAGAGGGAGCACCCCTGTATCCACACCGAAGGGACAGCAGTGGAGAAGGTGGAAAGTTTAAAGTTCCTGTGCGCACTCCTCACAGACAAACTGAAATGGTCCACCCACACAGACAGTGTAGTGAAGAAGGTGCAACAGTGCCTCTTTAACCTCAGGAGGCTGAAGAAATGTAGCCTGTCACCCAAAACCCTGACTAACTTTTACAGATGCACAATTGCGGGCATCCTGTCGGGCTGTATCACAGCCTGGTATGGCAACTGCAGCGCCCACAACCGCATGGCTCTCCAGACGGCGGTCTGCACAACGCATCACTGGGGGCAAACTACCTGCCCTCCAGGACACCTACACCACCCGATGTCATAGGAAGGTCAAAAAGATAATCAAGGACAACAACCACCCGAGCCACTGCCTGTTCACACCACTATCATCCAGAAGGCGAGGTCAGTACAGGTGCATCAAAGCTGGAACTGAGAGACTGAAAAACAGCTTCTATCTCAAGGCCATCAGACTGCTCAACAGCCATCACTAACTCAGAGAAACTGCTGCCTACACTGAGACAAAATCACTAGACACTTTAATAAAGGGATCACTAGTCACTCTAAATAATGCCACTTTAATAATGTTTACATATCTTACTTTACTCATATCATATGTATATACTGTATTTTATACCATCTACTGCACCTTGCCGATGCCGCTCGGCCATAGCTCATCCATGTATTTATTTGTACATATTCTCATTCAACCCTTTAGATATGTGTGAAGTAGGTAGTTGGTGGGAATTGTTAGATATTACTGCACTGTTGGAACTAGAAGCACAACACATCACTACACTCACATTAACATCTGCTAACCATGTGTATGTGACTAATAAAATTTGATTTGAACATGAGCACTAGAAGATGTAGTCTCTCTCTGGGACTCCTTGTCTCAAATCACTTCCCAAACGCCACAAATCCTAATTTAGTTCCAGGCACCTAAATGAGTCCAGTGTACCTCTGAGACAACTTTTCCACTGAAGATATTCTACCCTGCCACCATGTCTTAATTTCATTCATTAAATGTGACTGGTCCATCAGTGATCCAGGTTTATCAGATTCTACCTCTCTCTAGTCTAGTGGTCCTCTACAGCTTCAACACATCTTGTTCTAGAACATCAACATTAATGTGACTGATCCATCAGTGATCCAGGTGTATCAGAGACTACCTCTCTCTAGTCTAGTTGGCATCTACAGTCTCAACACATCCTGTTCTAGAACATCAATATTAAATGTGTTTTCTACTTCCCAAGAAGTTACATCTATAGAAGAAACATTGGTTCACATAATGTTGGTATTAAGGTGATGATCTGAAGACACTACTTACCTAGCTTCCCTGCAAGTTCATCTGTAAACATGTAGAGTAGATGGAAGACAGTGAGAACATCGTTAACATGAACACTAGTAGATGTAGTCTCTCTCTGGGACTCCTTGTTTCATATCGGGGCGGCAGGTAGCCTAGCGGTTTTAGCGTTGGACTAGTAACCGAAAGGTTGCAAGATCAAATCCTCGAGCTGACAAGGTGAAAATCTGTCATTCTGCCCCTGAACAAGACAGTTAAACCAAAGTTCCTAGGCCGTCATTGAAAATAAGAATTCGTTGTTAACTGACTTGTCTAGTTAAATAAAGGTAAAATAAAATAAATATCAATGTTCCAACATCAGAAGGAACATCTTCAATATGCTCAAAATAACAGTACATTTTTCCTACTTAACGTCAGTAAATGAGAGAAAATGCTACTTTTTTGGTTCTAATAATGTTATCAAAGTGATGATCTGAAGACACTACTTACCCTTCTCCTTCCTGAGGACATCTGTAAATATGTAGAGTAGATGGAAGACAGTGAGAACATCATTAACATGAACACTAGAAGATGTAGTGGCAAATAAAAACAGAATGGAGCTAAGCAACAAAAAAAACCTAGAGGAAAAAAAACCTAGAGGAAAACCTGGTTCATTCTGCTTTCCAACAGACACTGAGAGACAAATTCACCTTTCAGCAGGACATTAACCTAAAACACAAGGCTAAATCTACACTGGAGTTGCTTACCAAGATGACATTGAATGTTCCTGAATGGACTAGTCACCGTTTTGACTTAAATCTGTCAGGATTTGGCCAGGGTTGTTCCGGTTTTGGTCACTAGATGCCCCCATTGTGCTTTTTGACCCTTTTGTTTTCCCTTGTTCCCAGTTATTATTTGCACCTGTGCCTCGTTTCCCTTGATTGTATTTAAACCTTAGTTTTCCTCAGTTCTTTGCTCTGTGTTTGAATGTTAACACCCAGCCCTAGCGATGCTGTGAACTTTTGTTGCGCCAGTTGGACTCTCTTGAGGTACTCTGTTTTTGTTCTCGTTGATTTATTTTTGATTATCTTTTGAGGCTTTTTTCTGCTGTACCTACCACCTTGTGGATTACCTTTTGACTTGGAGGATTACCTTTGACGTTGTGGATTTATATTTTTGCCTGAACTTTCCTTTTTACTTTATTAAAACACCGTCTCAAGTACTGCTGTGTCTGCCTCATCTTCTGGGTTCTGCCGACTATTAGTGGCTCAGTTTGCTAAGTGACTGTTTCTCACACCGGAGACCCGAGTTCGTACCGGGTCCTGACAAAATCAGGCTGAAAATCTATGACAGCGCTTGAAGAATATTTAAAACAATAAATGGGCAAATATTGTACAATCCTGATGTGCAAGGCTTTTAGAGTCTTACCCAAAAAGAATCACAGCTTTAATTGCTGCCAAATATGTTTCTAACATGTATTGAATCAGGGGGTTGAATACTAATCTAATAAAGATACTGTACATTAGTGTTTTTATTTCTCATTTCATCTGTAATACATGTTAGAATTTTTCTACTCCAATATTTTGTGTAGATCATTAACCAAAAATGACAATTAAACACATTTGAAACCTATTTTGTAACAACAACATGTAAAAGTCAATGGGTATGAATACTTTCTGAATAAACTGTACATCTATAGCAGAGCCATTGGTTTACATAGGTAGCAGCATGATGATCTGAAGACACTACTTACCTCTCTCTTCCTTGAGGAAATATGTAAATATTGTGAGTAGATGGAAGACAGTGAGAACATCATTAACATGAACACTAGAATATGTAGTCTCTCTCTGGGACTCCTTGTCTCATATCAATGTTCCAACATCAAAAGGAACATATTCAATGTGCTCAAAATTACCTTTTTACATGTTTTCCTACTTAAAGTCTGTAGATTAGAGATAATTAGACTTATGGTTCTAATGTTATCAAAATAATGATCTGAACACACTACTTACTATTCTGGGCCGAGAGGTTAGCTGTAAATATGTAGAGTAGATGGAAGACAGTGAGAACATCATTAACATGAACACTAGAAAATGTAGTCTCTCTCTGGGACTCCTTGTCTCATATTAATGTTCCAACATCAGATAAAAGTCAGGGAACATTAATATGATCAACATGATGTTTGTCTACTTTACTAGAAGTTACATCTATAGAAGAGACATTGGTTTATATAATGTTATCAAAGTGATGATCTGAAGACAGTACTGTACTTACTATTCTGAACCCAGAGGTCATCTGTAAACATGTAGAGTAGATGGAAGACAGTGAGAACATCATTAGCATGAACACTAGAAGATGTAGTCTCTCTCTGGGACTCCTTGGTCGGGATTCAATCCAATGTGCGCTATACCACAGGGCACTTCACAGCTGACAATGCACTTTTAAAGTCATTTTCCACTGGCCTTCATTTCACATTTATGGTAAACACTGCACATGTCAACTCAAGTCTAAAATACCTTTAAAAGTCTGTTATAGTGTGCTGTGTTTCAATGCGTCTTAAATTGAATCCCGGCCCTTGTCTCATACCACTGTTCCAACATCAGAAGGAACAACTAGGGCCAATCAGAAGTTGAAACAATAACAAAGTGTGATCCCAGCCACTGTTGTTTTGGTAATAAGCTGAGGGAGGGGCTGGAGAAATAATATCACTCTCAAATTCATAGACAGAGCTATGGGTGCAAGGACTGACCACCCATTATACAGTATTAACATTATAGTTTTAAATATGTTTGGAGGCTGTACAGTGCTTGCTTACATTTACTTTGTTTACAAACATTGAGATAAAGCAAGGTTATATTCGGGGTTCTGATGGGGTACAACAGTTAAACTAAGCTCTTTAATCATTTAGAAGTTATATTCTTCAAGAATCAGTGGGTACATGTAATTAATTTATAAGTCAAAAAATTGATGTAGCAACTACCGATTGTCCCTTTGTGCTCAAAACAATTGTGTTTACGTAAATCTAGCAAAGTGGTGCTCTGAAGACACTACTTACCCATCTCCTCCTTTAAGTAATCTGTAAACATGTAGAGTAGATGGAAGACAGTGAGAACATCATTAACATGAACACTAGAAGATGTAGTCTCTCTCTGGGACTCCTTGTCTCATATCAACGTTCCAACATCAGATAAAATTCAGGAAACATGAATATGCACAACATGAAGTGTTTTCTACTTCACTAGAAGTTAAATCTATAGAAGAGACATTGGTTTACATAATGTTATCCAAGTGGTGATCTGAAGACACTATTGTACTTATTATTCTGGGCCCAGAGGTAAAACAAGGTTATATTTTGTGTTCTGATGGGATACAACAGTTTAACTAAGCTGTTTAATCATGTAAAAGTTATATTCTTCAAGAATCACATATTTCATTTATAACAATACATTTGATGTAGCAACTACCGATTGTCCCTTTGTTCTCAACAACAAAAAATCTACACAGAATGGTTTTAGTAAATCTAGCAAAGTGATGATCTGAAGACACTACTTACCCTTCTCCTTCATGAGGACATCTGTAAACATGTAGAGTAGATGGAAGACAGTGAGAACATCATTTACATGAACACTAGAAGATGTAGTCTCTCTCTGGGACTCCTTGTCTCATAGCACTTCTCAAACGTTGCAAATCCTAATTGAATTCCACCACCTAAATGAGTCCAGCGTACCTCTGTGAGACAACTACCTCTGTGAGACAACTACCTCTGTGAGACAACTACCTCTGTGAGACAACTACCTCTGTGAGACAACTACCTCTGTGAGACAACTACCTCTGTGAGACAACTACCTCTGTGAGACAACTACCTCTGTGAGACAACTACCTCTGTGAGACAACTACCTCTGTGAGACAACTACCTCTGTGAGACAACTACCTCTGTGAGACAACTACCTCTGTGAGACAACTACCTCTGTGAGACAACTACCTCTGTGAGACAACTACCTCTGTGAGACAACTACCTCTGTGAGACAACTACCTCTGTGAGACAACTACCTCTGTGAGACAACCACCTCTGTGAGACAACCACCTCTGTGAGACAACTACCTCTGTGAGACAACTACCTCTGTGAGACAACTACCTCTGTGAGACAACTACCTCTGTGAGACAACTACCTCTGTGAGACAACTACCTCTGTGAGACAACTACCTCTGTGAGACAACTACCTCTGTGAGACAACTACCTCTGTGAGACAACTACCTCTGTGAGACAACTACCTCTGTGAGACAACTACCTCTGTGAGACAACCACCTCTGTGAGACAACCACCTCTGTGAGACAACTACCTCTGTGAGACAACTACCTCTGTGAGACAACTACCTCTGTGAGACAACTACCTCTGTGAGACAACTACCTCTGTGAGACAACTACCTCTGTGAGACAACTACCTCTGTGAGACAACTACCTCTGTGAGACAACTACCTCTGTGAGACAACTACCTCTGTGAGACAACTACCTCTGTGAGACAACTACCTCTGTGAGACAACTACCTCTGTGAGACAACTACCTCTGTGAGACAACTACCTCTGTGAGACAACTACCTCTGTGAGACAACTACCTCTGTGAGACAACTACCTCTGTGAGACAACTACCTCTGTGAGACAACTACCTCTGTGAGACAACTACCTCTGTGAGACAACTACCTCTGTGAGACAACTACCTCTGTGAGACAACTACCTCTGTGAGACAACTACCTCTGTGAGACAACTACCTCTGTGAGACAACTACCTCTGTGAGACAACTACCTCTGTGAGACAACTACCTCTGTGAGACAACTACCTCTGTGAGACAACTACCTCTGTGAGACAACTACCTCTGTGAGACAACTACCTCTGTGAAACAACTACCTCTGTGAGACAACTACCTCTGTGAGACAACTACCTCTGTGAGACAACTACCTCTGTGAGACAACTACCTCTGTGAGACAACTACCTCTGTGAGACAACTACCTCTGTGAGACAACTACCGCTGTGAAACAACTACCTCTGTGAGACAACTACCTCTGTGAGACAACTACCTCTGTGAGACAACTACCTCTGTGAGACAACTACCTCTGTGAGACAACTACCTCTGTGAGACAACTACCTCTCTGAGACAACTACCTCTGTGAGACAACTTCTCCAATGAAGATATTCTACCCACCACCACTTCTTAATTTCATTAAATAAATGTGACTGGTCCATCAGTGATCCATGTGTATCAGATTCTACCTCTCTCTAGTGATCCTCCACAGCCTCAACACACACATAAACATTAATGTGACTGGTCCATCAGTGATCCAGGTGTATCAGATTCTACCTCTCTCTAGTGATCCTCCACAGCCTCAACACACACATAAACATTAATGTGACTGGTCCATCAGCGATCCAGGTGTATAAGATTCTACCTCTCTCTAGTGATCCTCCACAGCCTCAACACACACATAAACATTAATGTGACTGGTCCACCAGTGATCCAGGTGTATAAGATTCTACCTCTCTCTAGTGATCCTCCACAGCCTCAACACACACATAAACATTAATGTGACTGGTCCACCAGTGATCCAGGTGTATAAGATTCTACCTCTCTCTAGTGATCCTCCACAGCCTCAACACACACATAAACATTAATGTGACTGGTCCACCAGTGATCCAGGTGTATAAGATTCTACCTCTCTCTAGTGATCCTCCACAGCCTCAACACACACATAAACATTAATGTGACTGGTCCACCAGTGATCCAGGTGTATAAGATTCTACCTCTCTCTAGTGATCCTCCACAGCCTCAACACACACATAAACATTAATGTGACTGGTCCACCAGTGATCCAGGTGTATAAGATTCTACCTCTCTCTAGTGATCCTCCACAGCCTCAACACACACATAAACATTAATGTGACTGGTCCACCAGTGATCCAGGTGTATCAGATTCTACCTCTCTCTAGTGATCCTCCACAGCCTCAACACACACATAAACATTAATGTGACTGGTCCACCAGTGATCCAGGTGTATAAGATTCTACCTCTCTCTAGTGATCCTCCACAGCCTCAACACACACATAAACATTAATGTGACTGGTCCACCAGTGATCCAGGTGTATAAGATTCTACCTCTCTCTAGTGATCCTCCACAGCCTCAACACACACATAAACATTAATGTGACTGGTCCACCAGTGATCCAGGTGTATAAGATTCTACCTCTCTCTAGTGATCCTCCACAGCCTCAACACACACATAAACATTAATGTGACTGGTCCACCAGTGATCCAGGTGTATAAGATTCTACCTCTCTCTAGTGATCCTCCACAGCCTCAACACACACATAAACATTAATGTGACTGGTCCACCAGTGATCCAGGTGTATAAGATTCTACCTCTCTCTAGTGATCCTCCACAGCCTCAACACACACATAAACATTAATGTGACTGGTCCACCAGTGATCCAGGTGTATAAGATTCTACCTCTCTCTAGTGATCCTCCACAGCCTCAACACACACATAAACATTAATGTGACTGGTCCATCAGCGATCCAGGTGTATAAGATTCTACCTCTCTCTAGTGATCCTCCACAGCATCAACACATCCTGTTCTAGAACATCATTCTATGGTCTGAAGACACTGGGATATGAAGGACACTACTTACCCAGTTTACTGGTGAGATCATTTTCAACCTTATCTGTAGACATAGATAATAAGAAAAGTCAGGGAACATTAATGGGAAAAACATTATGTGGGTTCTACATCTTTAGAAGTTATAGATAGAAGAGACATCGGTTTACAAAATGTTATCAACGTGATGATATAAAGACACTACTTACCCTTCTCCCACCTGAGGCGATCTGTAAACATAGATGTAGAGTAGATGGAAGACAGTGAGAACATCATTAACATGAACACTAGAATATGTAGTGGCAAATAAAAACAGAATGGAGCTAAGCAAAAAACAAACTAGAGGAAAAAAAAACCTAGAGGAAAACCTGGTTCATTCTGCTTTCCAACAGACACTGAGAGACAAATTCACATTTCAGCAGGACAACAACCTAAAACACAAGGCTAAATCTACACTGGAGTTGCTTACCAAGATGACATTGAATGTTCCTGAATGGACTAGTTACCGTTTTGACTTAAATCTGTCAGGATTTGGCCAGGGTTGTTCCGGTTTTGGTCACTAGATGCCCCCATTGTGCTTTTTGACCCTTTTGTTTTCCCTTGTTCCCAGTTATTATTTGCACCTGTGCCTCGTTTCCCTTGATTGTATTTAAACCTTAGTTTTCCTCAGTTCTTTGCTCTGTGTTTGAATGTTAACACCCAGCCCTAGCGATGCTGTGAACTTTTGTTGCGCCAGTTGGACTCTCTTGAGGTACTCTGTTTTTGTTCTCGTTGATTTATATTTTATTTTATATTATCGAACAAAACAAATGTATTGTGTGACATGTCATATGACTGTCACCTGATGAAGATTTTCAAAAGGTTAGTGAATCATTTTATCTCTAATCCTGCTTTTGTGATTTTATCTTTGGCTGGAAAAAATGGCTGCGTTTTTTCTTTGATTTGGTGGTGGTCTAACATAAATGTGTTTTCGCTGTAAAACATTTTGAAAATCTGACATGATGGGTAGATGAACAAGATGTTTATCTTTCATTTGAGGTATTGGACTTGTTAATGTGTGAAAATGAAATATTTCTAAAGAATATTTTTGAATTCCCTGCGCCACCTTGTCAGCTGAACGGGGGGGTGGAGTTCCCTGAGGGGAACTCCTCGCCATAACAGGTTTTAAGAACAAATTCTTATTTTCAATGACCGCCTAGGAACAGTGGGTTCCTAGCTGCCTTGCTCAGGGGCAGAAAAACACATGTTTGCCTTGTCAGCTTGAGGATTTGATCTTGGAACCTGTCAGTTCCAAATCCAACGCTCTAACCACTAGGCTACCTGCCACCCCTGCCTCCCCCAGGTAAGGATAATACTTTCCCCACTGCAGATTGAGTTGATCTATTATCACACCTGATTAGCATGTTAATCACCTGGAGATTAAAATCAGTCATCAGTGTTAACATGTGAATCACCTGCAGATTAAATCAGTCTTCAGTGTCAACATGTTAATCACCTGCAGGTGTAGTATATTATCCTGTGATTACTTGGCTACATAGCTGATGCCTGCTGGACTGTCCATTAATCACGGTACTCCATTCTGTTTATGTTTTATCTGTCGGCCCCAGCCGTGAACTCAGGCTCTGTGTGTAGTTAATCCGACCCTCTCTGCCTAGTCAACGCCATTTTACCTGCTGTTGTTGTGCTAGCTGATTAGCTGTTGTCTCACCTACTGGTTTAACTAGCTCTCCCAATCAACACCTGTGATTACTGTATGCCTCGCTGTATGTCTCTCTCAAATGTCAATATGCCTTGTATACTGTTCAGGTTAGTTATCATTGTTTTAGTTTACAATGGAGCCCCTAGTTCCACTCTTCATACCCCTGATACCTCCTTTGTCCCACCTCCCACACATGCGGTGACCTCATCCATTACAACCAGCATGTCCAGAGATACAACCTCTCTTATCATCACCCAGTGCCTGGGCTTACCTCCGCTGTACCCGCACCCCACCATACCCCTGTCTGCGCATTATGCCCTGAATATATTCTACCATGCCCAGAAATCTGCTCCTTTTATTCTTTGTCCCCAACGCTCTAGGCGACCAGTTGATAGCCTTTAGCCGCACCCTCATACTACTCCTCCTCTGTTCCGCGGGTGATGTGGAGGTAAACCCAGGCCCTGCATGTCCCCAGGCACCCTCATTTGTTGACTTCTGTGATCAAAAAACCTTGGTTTAATGCATGTCAACATCAGAAGCCTCCTCCCTATGTTTGTTTTACTCACTGCTTTAGCACACTCTGCTAACCCTGATGTCCTTGCCGTGTCTGAATCCTGGCTCAGGAAGGCCTCCAAAAATTCTGAGATTTCCATACCCAACTATAACATTTTCCGTCAAGATAGAACTGCCAAAGGGGGAGGAGTTAGCCTGCAAAGTAATATCATACTTTCCAGGTCCATACCCAAACAGTTCGAACTACTAATTTTAAAAATGACTCTCTCCAGAAATAAGTCTCTCACTGTTGCTGCCTGCTACTGACCCCCCTCAGCTCCCAGCTGTGCCCTGGACACGATTTGTGAATTGATTGCCCCCCATCTAGCTTCAGAGTTTGTTCTGTTAGGTGACCTAAACTGGGATATGCTTAACACCCCGGCAGTCCTACAATCTAAACTAGATGCCCTCAATCTCACACAAATCATCAAGGAACCCACCAGGTACAACCCTAAATCTGTAAACAAGGGCACCCTCATAGACGTCATCCTGACCAACTGGCCCTCCAAATACACCTCCGCTGTGTTCAACCAGGATCTCAGCGATCACTGCCTCATTGCCTGTATCCGCTACGGATCCGCAGTCAAACGACCACCCCTCATCACTGTCAAACGCTCCATAAAACACTTCTGTGAGCAGGCCTTTCTAATCGACCTGGCCCGGGTATCCTGGAAGGACATTGACCTCATCCCGTCAGTTGTGAATGCCTGGTCATTCTTTAAAAGTAACTTCCTCACCATTTTAGATAAGCATGCTCCGTTAAATGCAGAACTAAGAACAGATATAGCCCTTGGTTCACTCCAGACCTGACTGCCCTCGACCAGCACAAAAACATCCTGTGGCGGACTGCAATAGCATCGAATAGTCCCCGCGATATGCAACTGTTCAGGGAAGTCAGGAACCAATACACGCAGTCAGTCAGGAAAGCAAAGGCCAGCTTCTTCAGGCAGAAATTTGCATCCTGTAGCTCTAACTCCAAAACGTCCTGGCTACTCCAACCTCGGCCAACAGCTCCGCCACCCCCCCCCCCCCCCTCCCCCCCCCGCAGCTACCTGCCCAAGCCTCTCCAGGTTCTCCTTTACCCAAATCCAGATAGCAGATGTTCTGAAAGAGCTGCAAAACCTGGACCCGTACAAATCAGCTGGGCTTGACAATCTGGACCCTCTATTTCTGAAACTATCCGCCGCCATTGTCGCAACCCCTATTACCAGCCTGTTCAACCTCTCTTTCATATCGTCTGAGATCCCCAAGGATTGGAAAGCTGCCGCAGTCATCCCCCTCTTCAAAGGGGGAGACACCCTGGACCCAAACTGTTACAGACCTATATCCATCCTGCCCTGCCTATCTAAGGTCTTCGAAAGCCAAGTCAACAAACAGGTCACTGACCATCTCGAATCCCACCGTACCTTCTCCGCTGTGCAATCTGGTTTCCGAGCCGGTCACGGGTGCAACTCAGCCACTCAGCTCAAGGTACTAAACGATATCATAACCGCCATCGATAAAAGACAGTACTGTGCAGCCGTCTTCATCGACCTTGCCAAGGCTTTCGACTCTGTCAATCACCATATTCTTATCGGCAGACTCAGTAGCCTCGGTTTTTCTGATGACTGCCTTGCCTGGTTCACCAACTACTTTGCAGACAGAGTTCAGTGTGTCAAATCGGAGGGCATGCTGTCCGGTCCTCTGGCAGTCTTTATGGGGGTGCCACAGGGTTCAATTCTCGGGCCAACTCTTTTCTCTGTATATATCAATGATGTTGCTCTTGCTGCGGGCGATTCCCTGATCCACCTCTACGCAGACGACACCATTCTGTATACTTCCGGCCCGTCCTTGGACACTGTGCTATCTAACCTCCAAACGAGCTTCAATGCCATACAACATTCCTTCCGTGGCCTCCAACTGCTCTTAAAAGCTAGTAAAACCAAATGCATGCTTTTCAACCGTTCGCTGCCTGCACCCGCACGCCCGACTAGCATCACCACCCTGGATGGTTCCGACCTAGAATATGTGGACATCTATAAGTACCTAGGTGTCTGGCTAGACTGTAAACTCTCCTTCCAGACTCCTATCAAACATCTCCAATCTAAAATCAAATCTAGAGTCGGCTTTCTATTCCGCAACAAAGCCTCCTTCACTCATGCCGCCAAACTTACCCTAGTAAAACTGACTATCCTACCGATCCTCGACTTCGGCGACGTCATCTACAAAATAGCTTCCAACACTCTACTCAGCAAACTAGATGCAGTTTATCACAGTGCCATCCGTTTTGTTACTAAAGCACCTTATACCACACACCACTGCGACCTGTATGCTCTAGTCGGCTGGCCCTCGCTACATATTCGTCGCCAGACCCACTGGCTCCAGGTCATCTACAAGTCCATGCTAGGTAAAGCTCCGCCTTATCTCAGTTCACTGGTCACGATGGCAACACCCACCCGTAGCACACGCTCCAGCAGGTGTATCTCACTGATCATCCCTAAAGCCAACACCTCATTTGGCCACCTTTCGTTCCAGTTCTCTGCTGCCTGTGACTGGAATGAATTGCAAAAATCGCTGAAGTTGGAGACTTTGATCTCCCTCACCAACATCAAACATCTGCTATCTGAGCAGCTAACCGATCGCTGCAGCTGTACATAGTCTATCGGTAAATAGCCCACACAATTTTACCTACCTCATCCCCATACTGTTTTTATTTATTTACTTTTCTGCTCTTTTGCACACCTCTACCTGTACATGACCATCTGATCATTTATCAATCCAGTGTTAATCTGCAAAATTGTAACTATTCGCCTACCTCATGCCTTTTGCACACAATGTATATAGACTCTCTTTTTTTCTACTGTGTTATTGACTTGATAATTGTTTATTCCATGTGTAACTCTGTGTTGTCTGTTCACACTGCTATGCTTTATCTTGGCCAGGTCGCAGTTGCAAATGAGAACTTGTTCTCAACTAGCCTACCTGGTTAAATAAAGGTAAAAAAAAATATATATATATTTTTTTTAAATCCTGTATCCATAGAATACAAACAATGTGGTGAGATTGAAAAAAGCAATGCAGATATTTCATTCCAACAATTCAACGTTCATATCATCTCTCAATTACCTTTCTTATTGCATATGCAGTAGACAGCCAGAGCTAACCCAATCACAGTGACGGCTCCCAGACAGCATAACACAATGAAGGTCATTCTCCATGGGGTTGTATCAAATAACTCACCTAAAACACAAACATCATTACACATCAACAACAGGGTTTGGTACTAATACTACCACACATCAACATCAGGGTTTGATACTAATACTACCACACCATTACACAGGGTTTGGTACTAATACTACCACACATCAACAACAGGGTTTGGTACTAATACTACCACATATTTACACATCAACAACAGGGTTTGGTACTAATACTACCACACATCAACATCAGGGTTTGATACTAATACTACCACACATCATTACACATCAACAACAGGGTTTGGTACTAATACTACCACACATCATTACACATCAACAACGGGGTTTGGTACTAATACTACCACACACATCAACAACAGGGTTTGGTACTAATACTACCACACATCATTGCACATCAACAACAGGGTTTGGTACTAATACTACCACACATCATTACACAACAACAGGGTTTCTACACCTGCATTGCTTGCTGTTTGGGGTTTTAGGCTGGGTTTCTGTACAGCACTTTGAGATATCAGCTGATGTACGAAGGGCTATATAAATAAATTTGATTTGGTACTAATACTACCACACAGCAGTGGATTGTGTCATAAAACACTCTCCTTTTGTATTGTCGTCTCAAAGCCTTTGGTTAAAACACATACTGTACATTAACTTTTTATTCCATTTCCTGTTTTTTTTTCTGGAGGTGGCAGATTTTCAACCAAGGTCTCACTGCAATTACAGTGAGATATGGATGTTTTCACTTCCTACGCCTTCCACTAGATGTCAGCAGTCAATATAACTGTGTCTGATGACTAATGTGAAGGGGGGTCGATTGACACAGGAGATAGTCCCCACAGCCATGAGTGGACCATGCTTTCACCAGGCGCGTTTACAGGGGAAGGACCTGCGTTCCACCGCTCATCTGAAGTAATTCTAATTCTCCGGTTGGAACGTTATTCAAGATATATGTAAACAACATCTACTGACTGTTACGGAATTTTTGGAAATTTCATCACGTTATAGTGGACACACTTTGTGACTTTGGAATTGTTAACCAAATGCGCTAACCAAAGTAGCTAATTGGACATAAATAACGGACATTTTTGAACAAATCTAGCATTTATTGTGGACCTGGGATTTCTAGGACTGCATTCTGATGAAGTTCATCAAAGATAAGGAAACATTTATTATGTATTTTCTGGTTTCTGTTGACTCCAACATGGAGGCTAATTTGGCGACTGTTCTCAGACTGTCTCAGATTATTGCATGGGTTGCTTTTTCCGTAAACATTTTTTGACATCTGACACAGCAGGTTGCATTAAGGAGAGGTATATCTATAATTCCATGTGTATAACCTGTATTATCATCTACATTTATGATGAGTATTTCTGTTGAAATGATGTGGCTATGCAAAATCACTTGATGTTTTTGGAACTAGTGAATCTAACGCGCCAATGTAAACTCAGATTTTTTTATTTAAATATGAACTTTATCAAACAAAACATGCAGGTATTGTGTAACATGAAGTCCTATGAGTGTCATCTGATGAAGATAATTCAAGGTTAGTGATTAATTTTATCTTTATTTATGCTTTTTGTGAATGCTATACTTTGCTGGAAAATGGCTGTGCTTATTGGTGGTTTGGTGGAGACCTAACATAATCGTTTGTAGTGCTTTCGCTGAAAAGCCTAAATCGGACACTTTGGTGGGATTAACAACGAGAATAGCTTTAAAATGATATAAAACACATGTATGTTTAAGGAATTTGAATTATGAGATTTCTGTGGCTTGAATTTGGTGACCTCTATTTTCACTGGTAGTTGTCATATCGATCCCGATATCGGGATTGCAGCCATAACAGGTTAACACATCAATATCTCCAGTGTTTCATGTCTAAATAATATTATGTTGTTGCTCACTAGGGAGGTGAATCTCTGTCTCCATCTTCTCATTGATCTGGCTCTGTTGGACTCTGCAGGTAAAGCGGTTGGTGTCAGTCTCCTGGACAATGACATGTTGTTTGACTCTGTAGAATCCCTTGAAGTCTCTATGTATCTCAGGAGGACCAGCAGAGAGATGGACTCCTTTACTGTCCAGCCACACCAGCTCAGGCTGAGGGTGCCAGCCTTCTGATTCACACAGCACACCCATCCCTCCCTCTCTGTGTCCCTCAATGGACACCACTGGCTTGGATCCTACAGCTACAGACACACAGAGAGACTGGATGTTAACTGGTGACAGGCTGTGAACAAATATACACATACTGTGTCCAGTAATATGAAGGAAAGATGTGATGTCATTGTACTGTAGTTAGATTATTAAATGAACATGAAAATAAACCTCACCTTCAACGAGGACTTGAATAGTGAAATCATCATACCAGCTCTTTGCCTTAATAAAGCATTTGTAACGTCCCTCATCAGTGCCTTGTACCCTGGTCAGTTTTAAAGAGGTGTTGCCCCTCCACAGTTCCTCTTCATACAGTGAAGTTCTTCCTCTATAGGAGGGAATCTGATCCTCTCGTATGATTTTGCTGTTTTGGTAACGAAAGACACGACCGTCTAAGAAGTCCAGGTTCAGCCAGTCCACTGTCATGTCCTCAGCACTGATGTTGGGTTTGAGGTAACAGGGAAGAATGATGTCATCACCAGCTACAGCAACAATGGGATAAGTTGGACCAAGAACCTCAAACCTCTCTGAAGAGAACAGACAGATTAACAGTTTCAATAGTTTACAGTGGTTTCCTCTCATCTGCACAGATCTGAAATACACAGTAGTATATACTAGTACTATAGGGTGGATGTCTACAGAAGAGTTGGATTCACCTTTAGTTTGATTTTTACATCAGTGCAGAGGAAGGAAAGGAGACTAGGAGAGGAATCCACCTTAGGTTATGCACCTTAACACTACACAAGCAACTAAAGACACAATACGATCATATGAATCACACACACACACACACACACACACACACCAGTACAGATGAAGGAAAGGAGACTAGGAGAGGAAATCACCTTAGGCCAGACACCCTAAAGGGATCTCCAGTTTACACAATGGAGCCGACGGACAATAGAAGAACTATGTAGACAGAGAAGCAAAAGGACCTCCTTCTGCTCCGTTTGATTAGACTGTGTAGAACCCTTAAGACCACAATAGTGACTAAAGACACAATGAGATGATATTGATCACACACACAGAGGTATTGAAGGCAGTGAGATATTAAATATGTATTCTACTGTACCAGAGCCTGCTGTGTGTAGGAGATGTAGAAGAATCAGACACAGACAGTCTAGTTGAGTCACCTTCATCCCTGAAGAAGACCATTATATTCATCATAAAGAGAAAGACTAACACAACTTGAAACCAGGAAAGCAATACTGTAGCATTAATTATACAATAACAATGGATAATATAGTATAACACATTTCAATAGCAAACTAGCTGATCCATTTACCTGGTTGAATCGGTCCTATTGAGGCACTGCAGTCTGATAAATGTACTAGTGTTCTGTGATCAAACTATTGTGATGTGATCAAACTACCTTCTTATTCTTTCTATTCCTTGGAACAAGAACCTGTTCAACTGCATAGCTGCACACAACTGTTGCATAGTGAGCTCAGAATCTGATAACATGGGTGTGAACTGTGGTGGTAAGTTTTGGTTGTGGATTCCAAGCCTGGCTGATGTGTAGACCATGTGACACAGAGAGGTCTATAACCCAAGCAAAACATGATAGTTTACTTAAATCTGTGCCACTCCATTTACATAGTATGATATGTTTATGTTAGGTTACATTAATAGACTAGATGTAACTTAGTAAACATAAATCCAGAACACTTAAATTAGTATAAGTCATGTTTGATATGGTCACATAAGACAGATGGTTATTTAAGGCAAAACTGAAAGGAGGGTGGTTGGTCGAGATGGAAGTATAACATAAACATCTAGTGTAATAATCTAGTGTTAACGTGTTTGAATCTCACCACGGACAAACACACGTTCACACTCATGTACCTCTTCTAAATCATTTCCATTTGAGTGTACATTAAAAGGAACAGCCAAGGAGAGCAAGGCTTTCAAACCTTTCTAGAGGCTCTTTAATGTCTTGTGTTTTTCCACAGGAAGTCCCTTACATTTTACAGTCCATAGTTTTCCTCCACAGATCTTATTATTCAGCACCAGTGAACTACAGGTCACATTCATTTCATATCTTTAGAATGTGATCTTATTATTCAGCACCAGTGAACTACAGGTCACATTCATTTCATATCTTTAGAATGTGATCTTATTATTCAGCACCAGTGAACTACAGGTCACATTCATTTCATATCTTTAGAATGTGATCTTATTATTCAGCACCAGTGAACTACAGGTCACATTCATTTCATATATTTAGAATGTGATCTTATTATTCAGCACCAGTGAACTACAGGTCACATTCATTTAATATCTTTAGAATGTGATCTTATTATTCAGCACCAGTGAACTACAGGTTACATTCATTTAATATCTTTAGAATGTGATCTGATTATTCAGCACCAGTGAACTACAGGTCACATTCATTTCATATCTTTAGAATGTGATCTTATTATTCAGCACCAGTGAACTACAGGTCACATTCATTTCATATATTTAGAATGTGATCTTATTATTCAGCACCAGTTAACTACAGGTCACATTCATTTAATATCTTTAGAATGTGATCTTATTATTCAGCACCAGTGAACTACAGGTCACATTCATTTCATATATTTAGAATGTGATCTTATTATTCAGCACCAGTGAACTACAGGTCACATTCATTTAATATCTTTAGAATGTGATCTTATTATTCAGCACCAGTTAACCACAGGTTACATTCATTTCATATCTTTAGAATGTGCAAAGGCCTCCTTGAACATGTAGACAGGCAGCGGGAACAAGTGTGAGAAAAAACTGTCACAAACCCGGTTAAATAGGTCTGGACTGGGGAGACCAACCCACCTCTCCAGTCTGTCCAGTAGGACATCATGGTCAACAGTGTCATATGCAGCACTTAAAGGACAGAGAGCTCTTTGGCATCTGTGTTGGCTCTAAGATAATTGACCTCTTTAACTAAGGCTGTCTCTGTGCTGTGCTGGGCATGAAAACCAGATCGGAGCACGTCGCCATCCACATCGACGGGGCCGCAGTTGAGCAGGTCGAGAGCTTCAAGGTCCTTGGTGTCCAAATCACTATAGACTTAAAATGGTCCAAACACACGCGTACAGTCAAGAAGAAGGCGCGACAGTGCCTCTTCCCCCTCAGGAGGTTGAAAAAGTTTGGTATGGTTCCTCAAATCTTAAAAAAGTTCCATTGAGAGCATGTTGACTGGCTGGTTGGACACTGTATATAGTACAGTACTGGAACTGACCCTGTATATAGTATGGTACCACGTTGTCTCCCTTTTGTTACGGGCTTTCAGACGGTTCGTGACAACTGGAACTGACCCAGTATATAGTACAGTACTGAAAATTACCCTGTATATAGTATGGTACTGGTACTGACCCTGTATATAGTATGGTATTAACTGACCCTGTATATAGTATGGTATTGAACTGACCCTGTATATAGTATGGTATTAACTGACCCTGTATATAGTATGGTATTAACTGACCCTGTATATAGTATGGTATTAACTAACCCTGTATATAGTATGGTATTGTAACTGACCCTGTATATAGTATGGTATTACCTGACCCTGTATATAGTATGGTATTAACTAACCCTGTATATAGTATGGTATTGTAACTGACCCTGTATATAGTATGGTATTACCTGACCCTGTATATAGTATGGTATTGTAACTGACCCTGTATATAATATGGTATTGAACTGACCCTGTATATAATATGGTATTGAACTGACCCTGTATATAATATGGTATTGAACTGACCCTGTATATAGTATGGTATTGAACTGACCCTGTATATGGTATGGTATTGAACGCAGCTAAAGGTGGCACAACCAGTTATTGAGTGTAAAAGGAGCAATGACATTTTCCCACTGGGGAGTTTGGTGTTGCATAACGATTAAATAAATAAAATAAGTAGACAAAACTTTTTAAGCTATACATTCGTTTAGCTATACATTTGTTTAGCTATACATTTGTTTAACAATACATTCGTTTAGCTATACATTCGTTTAGCTATACATTTGTTTAGCTATACATTTGTTTAACAATACATTCGTTTAGCTATACATTCGTTTAGCTATATATTTGTTTAGCTATACATTTGTTTAACAATACATTCGTTTAGCTATACATTCGTTTAGCTATATATTTGTTTAGCTATACATTTGTTTAACAATACATGTGTTTAGCTATACAT
This sequence comes from Oncorhynchus clarkii lewisi, assembly GCF_045791955.1. Lineage (NCBI taxonomy): Eukaryota > Metazoa > Chordata > Actinopteri > Salmoniformes > Salmonidae > Oncorhynchus > Oncorhynchus clarkii. The sequence continues at coordinate 52,374,768 of NC_092169.1, forward strand.
TTATATAATATTAGGTTTTCTTGAAGATCTGATTACATTCAGTATTACAAATCAGAAAGTGGGAAAATACTTTTTCACAGACTGTAGGTACATTACCCACCACTAAAGACATACAAACTGTAGGTACATTACCCACCACTAAAGACATACAAACTGTAGGTACATTACCCACCACTAAAGACATACAAACTGTAGGTACATTACCCACCACTAAAGACATACAGACTGTAGGTACATTACCCACCACTAAAGACATACAAACTGTAGGTACTTTACCCACCACTAAAGACATACAAACTGTAGGTACTTTACCCACCACTAAAGACATACAAACTGTAGGTACATTACCCACCACTAAAGACATACAGACTGTAGGTACATTACCCACCACTAAAGACATACAAACTGTAGGTACATTACCCACCACTAAAGACACACAAACTGTAGGTACATTACCCACCACTAAAGACATACAAACTGTAGGTACATTACCCACCACTAAAGACATACAAACTGTAGGTACATTACCCACCACTAAAGACATACAAACTGTAGGTACATTACCCACCACTAAAGACATACAGACTGTAGGTACATTACCCACCACTAAAGACACACAGACTGTAGGTACATTACCCACCACTAAAGACACACAAACTGTAGGTACATTACCCACCACTAAAGACACACAAACTGTAGGTACATTACCCACCACTAAAGACACACAGACTGTAGGTACATTACCCACCACTAAAGACACACAAACTGTAGGTACATTACCCACCACTAAAGACAGACTGTAGGTACATTACCCACCACTAAAGACACACAGACTGTAGGTACATTACCCACCACTAAAGACACACAGACTGTAGGTACATTACCCACCACTAAAGACATACAAACTGTAGGTACATTACCCACCACTAAAGACATACAAATTGTAGGTACATTACCCACCACTAAAGACACACAAACTGTAGGTACATTACCCACCACTAAAGACATACAAACTGTAGGTACATTACCCACCACTAAAGACAGACTGTAGGTACATTACCCACCACTAAAGACATACAGACTGTAGGTACATTACCCACCACTAAAGACACACAGACTGTAGGTACATTACCCACCACTAAAGACACACAGACTGTAGGTACATTACCCACCACTAAAGACACACAAACTGTAGGTACATTACCCACCACTAAAGACACACAGACTGTAGGTACATTACCCACCACTAAAGACACACAGACTGTAGGTACATTACCCACCACTAAAGACATACAAACTGTAGGTACATTACCCACCACTAAAGACACACAAACTGTAGGTACATTACCCACCACTAAAGACACACAAACTGTAGGTACATTACCCACCACTAAAGACACACAAACTGTAGGTACATTACCCACCACTAAAGACATACAAACTGTAGGTACATTACCCACCACTAAAGACATACAGACTGTAGGTACATTACCCACCACTAAAGACATACTAACTGTAGGTACATTACCCACCACTAAAGACAGACTGTAGGTACATTACCCACCACTAAAGACAGACTGTAGGTACATTACCCACCACTAAAGACATACAGACTGTAGGTACATTACCCACCACTAAAGACACACAGACTGTAGGTACATTACCCACCACTAAAGACACACAGACTGTAGGTACATTACCCACCACTAAAGACACACAGACTGTAGGTACATTACCCACCACTAAAGACACAGACTGTAGGTACATTACCCACCACTAAAGACACACAGACTGTAGGTACATTACCCACCACTAAAGACATACAAACTGTAGGTACATTAACCACCACTAAAGACACACAAACTGTAGGTACATTACCCACCACTAAAGACACACAAACTGTGAGACGTCACTTATTTTAATGTGCATTCAAAACATTTAACCAAAATGCAGGTGTCGTACACACACACAGGGAATTATCAGTGTAGTTACCAGACACAGAGGGAATTATCAGTGTAGTTACCAGACACACAGGGAATTATCAGTGTAGTTACCAGACAGAGGGAATTAGCAGTGTGGTTACAAGACACAGAGGGAATTAGCAGTGTAGTTACCAGACAAAGGGAATTAGCAGTGTAGTTACCAGACACAGAGGGAATTAGCAGTGTAGTTACCAGACCAAGGGAATTAGCAGTGTAGTTACCAGACACAGAGAATGAACTGTGGAGGAGAAACAGGAGTCAAAAACAGACTGTCTGGTCCAGTCTCCATTATTCCTGAAAGAGACAATAGGTCTAACATAGAAACATCAATTATAAAGATCAGAACCAGATATCAACCAGTAGACCAGCATCTTATTCATTATCAGCCTTACTATGCTATTATAGAGAACACTGCTTTCTCAATCTAGGTGTTCGTTTTTTAAGAGTAATGGAAAATAAAAAGGTTTAATATAACCCACTTAATGTTATTGATAAATATTCTTACCCTCTTTACAGCACGTCAGAAAATACAATGGTGTGGAGAGTGAAAATTAATTCATTAAAAATAGTACAAATGTTGTTTGAGCATTTTGACGATTTAACAAGAGAGAGCAGAGGTCAGAGGGCAGAGGTCATCCTGGGTGGTTGGGATGATCATTGGTTGTAAGCGCCTGTAACACCTGACATTCACAGAGTACAAAACCACACACATTCATTTAACCCTTCTTAAATAGATTTTTATTTGTATGTACACTAAAATAAATAGCTACATTCACACTAGTTTAAACAAGACCCCAAGACATGTATTGAAACCTTCCATAGGCTCTTTAGTCTTTTTCCATAACAAGTCCCTTACATTTTACAGTCCATAGTTTTCCTCCACAGATCTTATTGTTAAGCACCAGTGAACTATAGGTCACATTAATTTAATATCTTGAGAATGTGCAAAGGCATCCTTGAAAATATATACAGACAGCGGGAACAAGTATGAGAAACTGTCACAAACCCAAATATCAAGCACACAAAACGTCATCTTTTTTTATATTGCTCTTTACCCGTGAGCATCCTTAAAGGGGAAATCTGGGATTCAAGCAACTAAATGGCCGCCCGCTACTTTCTTTTGGTAAACAGCTGAGGGATGGAGCTGGAGAAATTAAACCACTCAAATTCAAAGATGAAGCAATCCACGAGATCAACATGATAGTTTTAACCATGTTCTGAAGCTCTACAGTGTTAGTTACTAATTACATTGTTTTACAAGCAATGTAGTGAAACAAGCTGATCATTTGGGTTCTGATGGGGTAAGACTGAGCTCATGAGGCATTTATATGTTAAATACATTAACAATCAATGGCTATATATCATTCATTTAAAGGTTAAAAAAAATGGATGTACCAATACTGGATTGTCCCTTTAATGGCAGATCATCTGAACACACAGGACTGTGTTCCCCCGAGACACTAATCAGAAATAGTACGGTTCTGGAAGCCCTATTCATTAAGACTTGTGCTATTATATTTTAACAGTAGTTAACAGTAGTTAACAGTAGTATATTTTAACAGTAGTTAACCCCATGATGATAGGCTTTGTCCCAAATGGCACCCTATCCCCTATGTAGTGCACTACTTTTCACCGGGTCCCATATGGCTCTGGTCAATAAAAGTACACTATATAGAGAATAGGGTGCCAATTAAGAGGAAATCACACTCTGGATCAACAACACAAACATATACAGTGGCGGGGAAAAGTATTTAGTTAGCCACCAATTGTGCAAGTTCTCCCACTTAAAAAGATGAGAGAGGCCTGTAATTTTCATCATAGGTACACTTCAACTATGACAGACAAAATGAGAAAAAAAATCTAGAAAATCACATTGTAGGATTTTTTATTTATTTATTTGCAAATTATGGTGGAAAATAAGTATTTGGTCACCTACAAACAAGCAAGATTTCTGGCTCTCACAGACCTGTAACTTCTTCTTTAAAAGGCTCCTCTTTCCTCCACTCGTTGCCTATATTAATGGCACCTGTTTGAACTTGTTATCAGTATAAAAGACACCTGTCCACAACCTCAAACAGTCACACTCCAAACCACTGTGGCCCAAGACCAAAGAGCTGTCAAAGGACACCAGAAACAAAATTGTAGACCTACACCAGGCTGGGAAGACTGAATCTGCAATAGGTAAGCAGCTTGGTTTGAATAAATCAACTCTGGGAGCAATTATTAGGAAATGGAAGACATACAAGACCACTGATAATCTCCCTCGATCTGGGGCTCCACGCAAGATCTCACCCCGTGGGGTCAAAATGATCACAAGAACGGTGAGCAAAAATCCCAGAACCACACGGGGGGACCTAGTGAATGACCTGCAGAGAGCTGGGACCAAAGTAACGAAGCCTACCATCAGTAACACAGTGCCAGACGTGTCCCCCTGCTTAAGCCAGTACATGTCCAGGCCCGTCTGAAGTTTGCTAGAGAGCATTTGGATGATCCAGAAGAAGATTGGGAGAATGTCATACGGTCAGATATAACCAAAATATAACTTTTTGGTAAAAACTCAACTCGTCGTGTTTGGAGGACAAAGAATGCTGAGTTGCATCCAAAGAATACCATACCTCCTGTGAAGCATGTGGGTTGAAACATCATGCTTTGGGGCTGTTTTTCTGCAAAGGGACCAGGACGACTGATCCGTGTAAAGGAAAGAATTAATGGGGCCATGCATCATGAGATTGAGTGAAAACCTCCTTCCAATATGAAAAACCCCGGTGGAGCGCATTCGCCACCTGTTGGATTTTTGAAGTGTTACAACTGGCACTTGCCATATGGCATTTGCAATCAACTTTGCATGGATCAACGCCACATTGGGTGGTATTGGACACCGTGTATCTGGTTTGTCCAATGCCAATGTTTTGCCATTCATTTTTGTCCATTTCAGGGGGGTATTCCCTTACATCAGCAAGGGCATTGAAGATTAAACGTGGCTGGGTCTTTCAGCATGACAATGATCCCAAACACACCGCCCGGGCAACGAAGGAGTGGCTTCGTAAGAAGCATTTCAAGGTCCTGGAGTGGCCTAGCCAGTCTCCAGATCTCAACCCCATAGAAAATCTTTGGAGGGAGTTGAAAGTCCGTGTTGCCCAGCAACAGCCCCAAAACATCACTGCTCTAGAGGAGATCTGCATGGAGGAATGGGCCAAAATACCAGCAACAGTGTGTGAAAACCTTGTGAAGACTTACAGAAAAGGTTTGACCTCTGTCATTGCCAACAAAGGGTATATAATAAAGTATTGAGATACACTTTTGTTATTGACCAAATACTTATTTTCCACCATAATTTGCAAATAAATTCATTAAAAATCCTACAATGAGATTTTCTGGATTTTTTTTCTCATTTTGTCTGTCATAGTTGAAGTGTACCTATGATGAAAATTACAGGCCTCTCTCGTCTTTTTAAGTGGGAGAACTTGCACAATTGGTGGCTGACTAAATACTTTTTTGCCCCACTGTATCATATAAATATTGTTATAACCAATCTGTTATGTAAATATTAAATACAATATATTTGCTATGGATTTATGACGAATTCACATGAATAACTATACACACATTAAGAATAAATACATGAAGATAAAATGTCCATCTTGAAAAGAGAAACAGGAAATTGATCTAATACCACTGGGGGAACGAGGCAGATGACTGGAGGTAAGTGTGGCTCAGTCTTAGACCTCAACCACTGTGTTACAACATAAATACATCAATACATTCAGAACAAAAGACTAACTACAGTGAGGGAAACAAGTATTTGATCCCCTGTTCGCCCACTGACAAAGAAATTTGCATGTTTGCCCACTGACAAAGAAATTATCAGTCTATAATTTTAATGGTAGGTTTATTTGAACAGTGAGAGACAGAATAATAACAAAAAAATCCAGAAAAACGCATGTCAAAAATTTTATAAATTGATTTGCATTTTAATGAGGGAAATAAGTATTTGACAATCAAAAAGATTTCTGGCTCCCAGCTGTCTTTTATACAGGTAACAAGCTGAGATTAGGAGCACACTCTTAATTAACCTCTTGGTGCTAGGGGGCAGAATTTTCACTTTTGGATAAATAGCGTGCCCCATTTCAACTTCCTGCTACTCATGCCAAGAATATAAGATATGCATATTATTCGTAGATTTGGATAGAAAAACTCTGAAGTTTCTAAAACTGTTTGAATCATGTCTGTGGGTATAACATAATTTATGTAACAGGCAAAATCCTGAGGACTAATCCTTCAGATTTTTTTTTTGAGGTCTCTGTCTGTTCAGTGAGTTCTCGTTGGCATTTTGGTTGAGGTTATTCCTTTGTGCAATGAAGAAGTAGGCCAACTAGGAACTGGGTAACACTGTTGAGAGTTGCGCAAGATGTGAAAAGTGGCGCTGGTTTATTGTCTTCCTGTATTGAACAACAGATAGACCCGTCTACAATTTGATCAATTATTAACGTTTGAAAATACCTAAAGTTGTATTACAAAAGTAGTTTGAAATATTTTGGCAAAGTTTATAGGCAACTTTTGAAATATTTTGTAGTGACGTTGCATTTTTTGGAAACTGTTTTTTTTTCTGGATCAAACGCGCTTTATAAATTGACATTTGGATATATATGGACGGAATTAATCGAACAAAAGGACCAATTGTGATGTTTATGGGACATATTGGAGTGCCAACAAAAGAAGCTCGTCAAAGGTAAGGCTTGTTTTATATTTTATTTCTGCGTTTTGTGTTGCGCCTGCAGGGTTGTAATATGCTACCCTCTTTGTTTACTGGTTGTGCTATCATCAGATAATAGCTTCTTATGCTGTAGTCGAAAAGCCTTTTAAAAATCTGACATGTTGGCTGGATTCACAACGAGTGTAGCTTTAATTTAGTATCTTACATTTGTGATTTAATGAAAGTTTGATTTTTACATCATTTTTTTAAAAATTTGCCTCGCTGTATTTTCCCTGTTTTTTGCCCAAGTGGGACGCGACTGTCCCGGCCTATCCGTAACCTCAGTTTGTTACCTGTATAAAAGACACCTGTCCACAGAAGCAATCAATCAATCAGATTCCAAACTCTCCAAACTCTTGGCCAAGACCAAAGAGCTCTCTAAGGATGTCAGGGACATGATTGTAGACCTACACAAGGCTGGAATGGGCTACAAGACCATCGCCAAGCAGCTTGGTGAGAAGGTGACAACAGTTGGTGAGATTATTCGCAAATGGAAGAAACACAAAAGAACTGTCAATCTCCCTCGGCCTGGGGCTCCATGCAAAATCTCACCTCGTGGAGTTGCAATGATCATGAGAACGGTGAGGAATCAGCCCAGAACTACACGGGAAGATCTTGTCAATGATCTCAAGACAGCTGGGACCATAGTCACCAAGAAAACTATTGGTAACACACTATGCCGTGAAGGACTGAAATCCTGCAGCGCCCGCAAGGTCCCCCTGCTCAAGAAAGCACATATACATGCCCGTCTGAAGTTTGCCAATGAACATCTGAATGATTCAGAGGGCAACTGGGTGAAAGTGTTGTGGTCAGATGAGACTAAAATGGAGCTCTTTGGCATCAACTCAACTCGCCGTGTTTGGAGGAGGAGGAATGCTGCCTATGACCCCAAGAACACCATCCCCACCGTCAAACATGGAGGTGGAAATATTATGCTTTGGGGGTGTTTTTCTGCTAAGGGGACAGGACAACTTCACCGCATCAAAGGGATGATGGACAGGCACATGTACCGTCAAATCTTGGGTGAGAACCTCCTTCCCTCAGCCAGGGCATTGAAAATTGGTCGTGGATGGGTATTCCAGCATGACAATGACCCAAAACACACGGCCTTGGCAACAAAGGAGTGGCTCAAGAAGAAGCACATTAAGGTCCTGGAGTGGCCTAGCCAGTCTCCAGACCTTAATCCCATAGAAAATCTGTGGAGGGAGCTGAAGGTTCGAGTTGCCTATCGTCAGCCTCGAAACCTTAATGACTTGGAGAAGATCTGCAAAGATTGGGACAAAATCCCTCCTGAGATGTGTGCAAACCTGGTGGCCAACTACAAGAAACGTCTGACCTCTGTGATTGCCAACATGGGTTTTGCCACCAAGTACTAAGTAATGTTTTGCAGAGGGGTCAAATACTTATTTCTCTCATTAAAATGCAAATCAATTTTTTACATTTTTGACAAGCGTTTTTCTGGATATTTGTTGTTGTTATTCTGTCTCTCATTGTTCAAATAAACCTACCATAAAAATTATAGACGGATCATTTCTCTGTCAGTGGGCAAGTGTACAAAATCAGCAGGGGACCAAATACTTTTTTCCCTCACTGTATTTCACCATATTACTGATTATCAACATGTTGACTTTGCATTAATGTTCAATCTAGCTTTGAAGCGGACAAGTCTTCTGTGTTTATGTGTGTGTGCATCCATCCATGTGTGTGTGTGCATCACTCTAGCAGTGTACCAGAGCCAGCGGCTGGTGTGAGGGTGATGGGGAACATTAGGACCTTAGCCTTCATGAAGGACAGGTCAGCCAGCCCACAGATCACCCTGGCTGCCTCCTCACTCAGCTGGTCCTCCTCATCCCTATGGGGTTTCCTGACACAAACACACAACACATTGAGATGGAAAAACATAGAGGCGACATTTGATTGCAGGTGAGTTTCCCGTCTTTCCATGCAAAGCTCTTTCAGACCTGGCAAAGCACGATATAAAACCAATCGATTATGCTTGATTAGCAATTATTGATCACTACGTGTGTGTGTGTGTCAGTCTGACCTGGTGGAGGTGGTGGTGTTCTCCATAGTAGACATGAGGTGGTTCAGGGTGTCAGCTGGACGGCTGCTGGTGTCACTGTCTAGCTCTGGATCCACCACATCACATCACACACACACACACACACACACACACACAACACACACACACACACACACACACACACACACACACACACACACATTGCACCTGTGTTTAGAGTTCAAAACAAAAAGACCACCATGGCACTTCTGTCCTTGGTCCAAATAAAAGGTGTACAAACTACTAGCAAGTGGTGAAGAAACCATCAAGAATTTGGTCTTTCAACACAGTGGGTGGCAGTATGGAGCTGGAATAAGAATCTCCAGAACAGAGGAAAGCAGCATAGAGTTGGATAGAGGACTCTTCCTTACATCTTTGCCATTCTGTCTTCCGTGACAGCATGGGCAGCAATATTGAGGGCTCTCTCCATTTTACTTAAATTAGTTAATTGACAGTCGGTTAACAAACTGAAAGGGTTTGCATACTGCCTCCTGGAGTGTATTGTCTGAACAGGAATTAAGGACAAGTTGGGTGATTTACAGCCACATCCAGGTATGGGACGTTTGCTCAGGAGTATAATTCATTGGCAGACCCTTCCTGCTGACCTGGATGGAATTCTGTGATCCTTACTTATCCTATAGAAATTCCCACCCAGGTGACTGCTTCCTTATGGTGAACGGCCTCAATGGCACTGCCGGTGGTAAACCAGGATGTGTTATATCTATCCATGTCTATGGAGGAAAGTCATCAGTGCAGTGATAGAACAGCCAGAGAAAACCAAGAGGCAGGACAGCTCAGATAGGTGGAATATATTAGAAAGAGGTTTATTCACGTATTTACAACAGTGTTTATTGCAACCACACTGAAAGAACCTTAAAACATCTCATTGGTTGGGGGGAATCTAAAAATAAATATAAAAACATATTCAAGCTAAATCAAATTGTATTTTCTTTTGCAGATATTGTGTTTATATAATCACAGTGATTGTAAAGATCAGTTTCAGTTTACTGAATATATATATATATATGTCCTCTTTATTTTACAAAGAAAATGAAAAGTAAAGATACAGAAGAATATAAGAAAACACAGAATAGCAGCTTAAACAGAAAACAGTAAGAGGATCCTGGCTTTATCTATCCTGGCTTTATCTATCCTGGGTTTCTCTATCCTGGGTACCAGTAAGAGGATCCTGGCTTTATCTATCCTGGGTTTCTCTATCCTGGGTACCAGTAAGAGGATCCTGGCTTTATCTATCCTGGGTACCAGTAAGAGGATCCTGGCTTTATCTATCCTGGGTACCAGTAAGAGGATCCTGGCTTTCTCTATCCTGGCTTTCTCTATCCTGGGTACCAGTAAGATGATCCTGGCTTTCTCTATCCTGGCTTTCTCTATCCTGGGTACCAGTAAGAGGATCCTGGCTTTCTCTATCCTGGCTTTCTCTATCCTGGGTACCAGTAAGAGGATCCTGGCTTTCTCTATCCTGGGTACCAGTAAGAGGACCCTGGCTTTCTCTATCCTGGCTTTCTCTATCCTGGGTACCAGTAAGAGGATCCTGGCTTTCTCTATCCTGGGTTTCTCTATCCTGGGTTTCTCTATCCTGGCTTTCTCTATCCTGGGTACCAGTAAGAGGATCCTGGCTTTCTCTATCCTGGGTTTCTCTATCCTGGGTACCAGTAAGAGGATCCTGGGTTTCTCTATCCTGGGTACCAGTAAGAGGATCCTGGCTTTCTCTATCCTGGGTTTCTCTATCCTGGGTACCAGTAAGAGGATCCTGGCTTTCTCTATCCTGGGTTTCTCCATCCTGGGTACTAGTAAGAGGACCCTGGCTTTCTCTATCCTGGGTACTAGTAAGAGGACCCTGGCTTTCTCTATCCTGGGTACTAGTAAGAGGACCCTGGCTTTCTCTATCCTGGGTACTAGTAAGAGGACCCTGGCTTTCTCTATCCTGGGTACTAGTAAGAGGACCCTGGCTTTCTCTATCCTGGGTACTAGTAAGAGGACCCTGGCTTTCTCTATCCTGGGTACTAGTAAGAGGACCCTGGCTTTCTCTATCCTGGGTACTAGTAAGATGATCCTGGCTTTCTCTATCCTGGGTTTCTCCATCCTGGGTACTAGTAAGAGGACCCTGGCTTTCTCTATCCTGGGTACTAGTAAGAGGACCCTGGCTTTCTCTATCCTGGGTACTAGTAAGAGGACCCTGGCTTTCTCTATCCTGGGTACTAGTAAGAGGACCCTGGCTTTCTCTATCCTGGGTACTAGTAAGAGGACCCTGGCTTTCTCTATCCTGGGTACTAGTAAGAGGACCCTGGCTTTCTCTATCCTGGGTACTAGTAAGAGGACCCTGGCTTTCTCTATCCTGGGTACTAGTAAGATGATCCTGGCTTTCTCTATCCTGGGTACTAGTAAGAGGACCCTGGCTTTCTCTATCCTGGGTACTAGTAAGATGATCCTGGCTTTCTCTATCCTGGGTACTAGTAAGAGGATCCTGGCTTTCTCTATCCTGGGTACTAGTAAGAGGACCCTGGCTTTCTCTATCCTGGCTGTCTCTATCCTGGGTACTAGTAAGAGGATCCTGGCTTTCTCTATCCTGGGTACTAGTAAGAGGACCCTGGCTTTCTCTATCCTGGCTGTCTCTATCCTGGGTACTAGTAAGAGGACCCTGGCTTTCTCTATCCTGGCTGTCTCTATCCTGGGTACTAGTAAGAGGATCCTGGCTTTCTCTATCCTGGGTACTAGTAAGAGGATCCTGGCTTTCTCTATCCTGGGTACTAGTAAGAGGATCCTGGCTTTCTCTATCCTGGGTACTAGTAAGAGGATCCTGGCTTTCTCTATCCTGGCATTCTCTATCCTGGGTACTAGTAAGAGGACCCTGGCTTTCTCTATCCTGGGTACCAGTAAGAGGATCCTGGCTTTCTCTATCCTGGGTACCAGTAAGAGGATCCTGGCTTTCTCTATCCTGGGTACCAGTAAGAGGATCCTGGCTTTCTCTATCCTGGGTTTCTCTATCCTGGGTACTAGTAAGATGATCCTGGCTGTCTCTATCCTGGCTTTCTCTATCCTGGGTACTAGTAAGAGGATCCTGGCTTTCTCTATCCTGGGTACTAGTAAGAGGATCCTGGCTTTATCTATCCTGGGTACCAGTAAGAGGATCCTGGCTTTCTCTATCCTGGGTACTAGTAAGAGGATCCTGGCTTTCTCTATCCTGGGTACCAGTAAGAGGATCCTGGCTTTCTCTATCCTGACTTTCTCTATCCTGGGTACCAGTAAGAGGATCCTGGCTTTCTCTATCCTGGGTACAGTAAGAGGATCCTGTATTTCTCTATCCTGGGTACTAGTAAGAGGATCCTGGCTTTCTCTAGCCTGGGTACTAGTAAGAGGATCCTGGCTTTCTCTAGCCTGGGTACTAGTAAGAGGATCCTGGCTTTCTCTATCCTGGGTTCTAGTAAGAGGATCCTGGCTTTCTCTATCCTGGGTACTAGTAAGAGGATCCTGTATTTCTCTATCCTGTGTACTACTAAGAGGATCCTGGCTTTCTCTATCCTGGGTACTAGTAAGAGGATCCTGTATTTCTCTATCCTGGGTACTAGTAAGAGGATCCTGGCTTTCTCTAGTCTGGATACCAGTATGTTTGTGCTAATATTCCACTTCATGTCATGCCAAACATAATTTTTGGCATATGACAAAGTACAAGGAGTGGAATGTTAGTACAGAACAGGTCTGGATTTCAGGCTTTTTCACATGAGCTTATTTCTACTACTACCAAAATGCAGCTACTGGGGGGATTCCCTTTAGGCTATGGCCACACATTCATCTATATGGCTTGACTTGTCTTTGCCCCATTTCCTCCACTAATACTGAAAGATCTCTCGCCCAGTGCAATAAGAAACAGTGTTTGGATCAATGATGAAGGGTAACAACATGTGAGAAACCTCATCAGCATCACTCAATACAGGGCAGACGAGGTAGCCGGTTAAGTTAGACGTATAGAGAGAGAGCCTTGGGATTCCAGAGTACAAGATACAATTAAAGGGACAGTAGGTCATGAAAATGAGTAGTACCATCTAGAGGGACACTTCAGTGTGAAGAGAGGAGCAGAGGAGAGATGGAGGGGGAGAGGGGGGGAGTGATAGGGACTATGTTCCAAAGTCCACACTTGCATACCACTTACTTAGAATGCATGTCCAACACATTGCTTCATTATAGGTGGTAGTCTAGTATGTCCAACACATTGATTCATTATAGGTGGTAGTCTAGTATGTCCAACACATTGCTTCATTATAGGTGGTAGTCTAGTATGTCCAACACATTGATTCTTTATAGGTGGTAGTCTAGTATGTCCAACACATTGATTCATTATAGGTGGTAGTCTAGTATGCTGGTGTGGACATTGGAACCAAAGAGAGCAACAGGAGTCAGGTAGCAGCAGTCGGAGGGGAGAGTGTGTACAGCAGCCTCATCTCTGGCCCTGTAGGTAGGGGGCTCAGTGGGAGGACGTACCATCCAGACGGTTGACGCCAAGGCCACTGCTGCTCCAGTCAAACTGGGACCAAGGCTGGGGGGCCCCCTGCTGCCGGAAGGAACAAACTGGAGTGAGACTCAGCAGTGTGCCCTCTATTCAACACAGTCTCTTGAAGGCCCATACTCACAAAAGCAAATCAGACAAAGGAGTGCTGATCTAGAATCAGGTCCCCCTGGTTCTTGTTATCTTATTGATTATGAGTTAAAAGACTAGACTGATCCTAGATCAGCACTCCTACTCCAATACGCTTTGTGAATATGGCCAGGTCTTCGTGATGAATAGAGGACAGAACAGAGGAATTGGGTGTTAGTTAGTCTAGGGTCAGATATTGTCATTATCCTCCTAATGCTAAGGTTAGGATCTGCGGTAAGGATATCTGATTATAGGTCAGAGTTTAGGGTTAACTTCATTATCAAGGGAGTGTAAAATATAGTGCCCAATGTTGCCCTGTTTGTGTTGGGTATACTACTGTGTGAGACACAGGATGTCTGGAAACATTACCAACTGTCACATCCTATCCACAGACTGTCTGGAAACATTACCAACTGTCACATCCTAGTCAGAGTGTCTGGAAACATTACCAACTGTCACATCCTAGCCACAGACTGTCTGGAAACATTACCAACTGTCACATCCTAGCCACAGACTGTCTGGAAACATTACCAACTGTCACATCCTAGTCAGAATGTCTGGAAACATTACCAACTGTCACAACCTAGCCACAGGCTGTCTGGAAACGTTACCAACTGTCACATCCTAGTCAGAATGTCTGGAAACGTTACCAACTGTCACATACTAGCCACAGACTGTCTGGAAACATTACCAACTGTCACATCCTAGCCACAGACTGTCTGGAAACATTACCAACTGTCACATCCTTGCCACAGACTGTCTGGAAACGTTACCAACTGTCACATCCTAGCCACAGGCTGTCTGGAAACATTACCAACTGTCACATCCTAGTCAGAGTGTCTGGAAACATTACTAACTGTCACATCCTAGCCACAGACTGTCTGGAAACATTACCAACTGTCACATCCTAGCCACAGGCTGTCTGGAAACATTACCAACTGTCACATCCTAGTCAGACTGTCTGGAAACATTACCAACTGTCACATCCTAGCCACAGGCTGTCTGGAAACGTTACCAACTGTCACATACTAGCCACAGACTGTCTGGAAACATTACCAACTGTCACATCCTTGCCACAGACTGTCTGGAAACGTTACCAACTGTCACATCCTAGCCACAGGCTGTTTGTAAACGTTACCAACTGTCACATCCAAGCCACAGGCTGTTTGGAAACGTTACCAACTGTCACATCCTAGCCACAGACTGTCTGGAAATGTCACCAACTGTCACATCCTTGACACAGACTGTCTGGAAACATTACCAACTGTCACATCCTAGCCACAGGCTGTCTGGAAACATTACCAACTGTCACATCCTAGCCACAGACTGTCTGGAAACGTTACCAACTGTCACATCCTAGCCACAGACTGTCTGGAAACATTACCAACTGTCACATCCTAGTCAGAGTGTCTGGAAACATTACCAACTGTCACATCCTAGCCACAGACTGTCTGGAAACGTTACCAACTGTCACATCCTAGCCACAGACTATTCTTACCTCTCTCTCAAAGTTTATTTTGAAGAGAGTATCTAAGGTCCCTCCTCCTCCAATGAGCTTTGAGAAAGGGGTGCGGGATTGAGGAAACAAAGACGGAAGAGAGTTTAACAGCTGGTAACATGTTCACACACAGCCGTGGTGTGCCTGTTGCTCTGGAGTGAAGTTTCCCCTAAGTACAGATCTAGGATCTGCTTCACCTCCCGCAATTCTAACTGTAACCATTTGGAGGGAAAATGCTAAACTGACCACATATCAGCATCTAGGACAACTTCTCCCTACACCTGTTTCTGTACCTGTATTGACGAGGTGGTGGTGGTTTCCTGTGACCCAGGAAGTGCTTGTGCTGTGGCAGCAGTCTTCTCCGCAGTTGAAGCTGGTCTCAGTGGCTCTTTGGTGGGCTCTAACATTCCCTGAGAGAGAAAGAGGGGAGAGGGGGTGAAAGAGAGAGAGGAGAGAGGGGGATAACGGGGGAAAGAGAGAGAGAGGGGGGATAACGGGGGAAATAGAGAGAGATGGGAGAGAGGGGGGATAACGGGGGAAAGAGAGAGAGAGAGGAGAGAGGGGGGATAATGGGGGAAAGAGAGAGAGAGGGGGGATAACGGGGGAAAGAGAGAGAGGAGAGAGGGCGGATAACGGGGGAAAGAGAGAGAGAGGGGGGATAACGGGGGAAAGAGAGAGAGAGAGGAGAGAGGGGGGATAACGGGGGAAAGAGAGAGAGAGGAGAGAGGGGGGATAACGGGGGAAAGAGAGAGAGAGAGGAGAGAGGGCAGATAACGGGGGAAAGAGAGAGAGAGAGAGGGGGGATAACGGGGGAAAGAGAGAGAGAGGGGGGATAACGGGGGAAAGAGAGAGAGAGAGGAGAGAGGGGGGATAACGGGGGAAAGAGAGAGATGGGAGAGGGGGGATAACGGGGGAAAGAGAGAGAGAGGGGGGATAACGGGGGAAAGAGAGAGAGAGGGCGGATAACGGGGGAAAGAGAGAGAGATGGGAGAGCGATAGGGAATAAAAGGTGAAGGGGAAAGGCAGAGAAAGAAAGAGGTCACCATGGAACACTTGGTCACATGATGAAAGGTTTGGAGCGGGAGAAAGCAATATGGCCGACTGCCAAGTCATCATCTTAATGCTTTACACCTACCCAGTAGTTTTAGATCTGTGAACATTAAGGGTCTATCAGCATACAAGTCTAAGGGAAGGTAGCCTGGTCCCAGATCTGTTTGTGCTATCATGTCAACTCCTGGTCATGTTTGGCATGACAAGGAGTGGCATGACGGAACAAACTGACTGGTACGCATGCTTAGGGGGAGGATCTAGGGACAGAAATGGAACTAGGGCCACCATGGACTGTGTCCATATGGGCCCTGGTCTAAAGTAGTGCACTGTATAGGGAACAGGGTGCCATTTGGGACACAGTACAGTATCTGCATCAGTCCACTCACCAGGCTGGCTGCAAACACAGGAACTATGACAGGCTGCTTTCTCTGACCAGTGAACAACTGTGGAGGAGAGACAGAATCAGAAATCCCCAAGTAACTTTACCTGTAGCAGGAATTCAAGCTGGTGAAACGGTGCTGCTTTTACACCAATAAACAGAATATACAGACAGAATAACATTATATTATAGATGAAGAATTGACATATAATCCACATACAGTATGTACACTATAGATACAGCAGCAACAGAACACTTCTACACAGTAAAGGGGACATATAGACACATTTACAGTAGATGATGTGCAATATGGAATTATGGGGAGGGAGGAGAGAGCGAGGGGCTTACGGACAGACAGACAAGACACAGGGAGTGTTCAATGCTCACTGCTCAATGATTGTCTGTATTGTTATTGTTTTTAATAACCTGCCCAGGGACTGCGTTTGAAAATTAGCCAGCTGGCTAAAACTGGCACTTTTACTGAAACGTTGATTAATGTGCACTGTCCCTGTAAAAATAAAAAATAAACTCAACACATGACAGACAGACAGACAGACAGACAGACACATGACTTACTACATCGTTGATGTTGTTGTTGTCAAAGACAGATGGCTTCACGTTTTATTTAGTTATGTTGCTCTGATGGAAAGTCCTTCATTGAGCACTATATATGTAGATGTTTTAAAGTCGTGTGAAATGCCATCCATCCATTTTGTTACTGTTTGTTGACATCTGCTGTTATTCTGTTGGGGAGGCTGAGGCTCACTCTGCTACACATGGAACCATTCACACAACTACAGAGTGTGGCTTTAAACTGAAAAGAGGCCGTTACCATGTTTCTGGTGTCCATCCCCAGACAGCGGAGCAGAGCCCTGTTGCTATGGGAACCGCCCCACTGGAATCCCAGGCCCACGGCATCGTGGAGGTCCTGAGGCTGCCGCCACGCGCCCCTAGGAACCCTGGGTAAATCAAACAAGGCGGCGGTCACATACAGCAGAGTAGTGCTTTGGCCAGCCTCCAATGCTATCTGCTGTTATTCCACTGAACCATCATCGTTATAATCATCATCATCATCACTAGAGGTTCTCTCACCAGTGTGTAGTGTGGTTGAGCCCCTTCGTCTCCTCTTCCTCAGGCTGTGTGTCTAGAGTCTCTAGCAGAGCCCTGAGGCTGAGTACATTCAACACCTCAACGCCACTGTCCTCCACCTCCTCCTCCACCCCCGTCTCCTCCTCCTCCACGGCAGTCTCCTCCTCCTCCACCCCAGTCCCCTCCCCCTCCACCCCAGTCTCCTCCCCCTCCACCCCAGTCTCCTCCCTCTCCTGATCCAGTTCTGGGACTGCCACTGCAGGGAAACTGGTCTGTAGGACTCTCTGTAGCCGGATAGACAGGGAGTCCTGAATGGGAGAGACAGTGCTTGTTTGAGATCTAGTACAGTGCAGTCAATTATATTGTAATCAAACACAATTAATGGGAAAGATTTTTAAACTAACTATGTCCATCTACCTGATTTTGAAGCAAACTGAAGTCTGGCAGGAACTGTCTTATTCCAGCAAACTCATTTAGGTGTGAGCAACCTCTAGGAGCTACCTCTAGGAGCTACCTCTAGGAGCTACCTCTAGGAGCTACCTCTAGGAGCTACCTCTAGGAGCTACCTCTAGTCGAACTGCAGTGACAATCTATTGATACAACAATAAAAAACCATCTGGGCAGAATTATTCTTGCAGAGTCAAAGGTTATGACAAACATACTACAAATGTCAGAGCGGATTTCTACCAGACGTGGGACAACTAAGTACTGTAGGATGCCTCGTCATCCAGACTCCTGGAGAATCCTGTTTGGAGTCCCAACTCTCTATCACTTTACATTTGAGCATGCGGCGGCTGACCATTGATCACACCGGTATAAATTGTGTGTCGGCCGTGTTGGGGAGAATGTGAGGAGTCGGAGCTGGGACTGTCTCTCCGGTGTTACACAATATAAATCCACTCTAATAACTCAGAAGACCACTCACCTGCAGACTGTCCCTTCGTACAGCAGCACCTCCCTGACATCTCTCTCCCCACTTCTTCTCCTCTGCCTCTTCTGTCCACCTGGCTCTATCCTCCTCTCCAAACTCTGCCCAGGTCTCCCCCTCCGACAGACCTCTCTGGTCCCCATACGCCCCCCAGCCCTCTTCCCTCTCACCCTGCCCCTCCAGGGGAGCAGAGTGGAAGTCTGCAAAGCTGTCGCTGAGAGGAAGGTCTCCATGTCCAACCTCCTCCCCACACGCCTGGGTCGGACCTAGGTTCTCAGAATAGTCCTGTTCAAAGTCACCAAAGCCCTCCTGTGTCCTGGACTCCGATTGGTTGAAGTCAGCAAAGTCCTCCTGGCTAGGGAAGGATCCAGCATCCCTGAAGATTCCAAAGTCCTCTTCTTCATCTTCCTCCTCCACCATCTTTGTCTCGGTCTCCTCCCGGAGGTCACTCCGCTGCACCTCCTCTTTCTCCTTCTCCTCCTCCCCTATTGACGAGGGAGTGAAGACCGTCTCGCCAAAGTTCCCAAACTCCTCCAAAGCGTCTGACGACACAGCCTCACCAGAGGAGGCAAACTCCTCACTCACTGACCCACTGACTGTGGTCTGGAGAGGAGAGGCACTGTCCTCTGTTTCGCTCTCCTCATCTTCCTCCTCATCCACCCTCCTCCCTCCCAGTTCTGGGTCCTGTGTAAGCGCGCTATCCCTGTTGATGCTGGGTGCCCTCTCTCCAGGCTCCCCCAGCCCCTCATCCCTAGCACAGAGCACCTCTATGGGGGCTAAGAGGACAGAGTCCTGAGGGTGGCCCCTTAGCTCACAGTGTTGCTGGACTCCAGTGCAGTCCCTGTCCTCTTGCTGTGCTAAACATTGAGAATCAGGCCCGCCAGGCTCTATTCTGGCCCGCTGCTCTATGTCCTTCTGGACCGAGTGTGCATTGCAGAAACCGTTGGTTAGGTTTGTCCCTTCCATCCTGCCGTCCTTCCTGTGCTCCGTACTGTGAGTGTGAGTGAAGCCGCAGCACCAGGGTTCCAGCTCCATCTCTGGCTCGGCGAACGCAGAGAAGTCTGCAAACCCCTGCTCCTGGCTGGGGGAGCCCAGGCCAGCCGGTACAAGACCTGTGGTGAATTAAGTAATACATTTTACTGGAACGTATTTAAAATACATATAGAGATGCCTCAGCCATTTGAGTACAACAGTACATATTCAAAATTATTGAGGATTAAAAACACAATACAACAAAAACTTGTATTACAAAGACTAAGTTGCTAGGCAACCTCACTAACAACTCCATGACAGCCCTCGGGACTAAAGTTGTTACCTGCAGACATGGTCCCCTGGTGATGCCGCTTGACAAACCCATTGGTGAGAGGGAGGTCAGGGAGGTCGCAATGACAGGGCTGCCCTTTGACCTCCAACCCCGGCCGAACCCTGCCGACCTCTGAGGTCCCAGTATTAGCGGGCTGTGATTGGTCCACCACCGGCGCCCGTGGCTTCTTCAGGTCGTCAGCTGCTCGGAACTGTTTCGAGATTCCTTTGCTATGGGTAGTTCCGGAGAAAGAGGAGGAGTTACTAACACTAAAGTGCACTGTTGATAGGGTCGGGGAGGCGGGGTCTGTTGTGGAGGGGCACGGCTGGTTGGATGACATTGCCACACCCCCAGAGAAATCCCCAAACTCGTCATCGTCCTCCTCTCCCCCTGATTCGTCGTCCAGCGGAGGGGGGGAGGAGGAGTATATGCGCATCACTTCCTGTTCCATGAGAGAGCTCTCCTGGCTGAAGGCCTCATAGATCTGTAGGGAGAACACACAGACAGGTTGAGTACAGAACGGCCTACTAGAAGACAGGTTGAGTGCAAAACGGCCTACTAGAAGACAGGTTGAGTGCAGAACGGCCTACTAGAAGACAGGTTGAGTACAGAACGGCCTACTAGAAGACAGGTTGAGTACAGAACGGCCTACTAGAAGACAGGTTGAGTACAGAACGGCCTACTAGAAGACAGGTTGAGTACAGAACGGCCTACTAGAAGACAGGTTGAGTACAGAACGGCCTACTAGAAGACAGGTTGAGTACAGAACGGCCTACTAGAAGACAGGTTGAGTACAGAACGGCCTACTAGAAGACAGGTTGAGTACAGAACGGCCTACTAGAAGACAGGTTGAATGTTCAATCAATCAAATAAATGTGGTGGTGGGAGAAAAATAAAAGTAAGATCTTGTTCTACATAGTCATATGTCATTATTAACAGACAGTAGGTCTTGTTCTACATAGTCATATGTCATTATTAACAGACAGTAGGTCTTGTTCTACATAGTTATATGACATTAACAGTAGGTCTTGTTCTACATAGTCATATGTCATTATTAACAGACAGTAGGTCTTGTTCTACATAGTCATATGTCATTATTAACAGACAGTAGGTCTTGTTCTACATAGTCATATGTCATTATTAACAGACAGTAGGCCTTGTTCTACATAGTCATATGTCATTATTAACAGACAGTAGGTCTTGTTCTACATAGTCATATGTCATTATTAACAGACAGTAGGTCTTGTTCTACATAGTCATATGTCATTATTAACAGACAGTAGGTATTGTTCTACATAGTCATATGTCATTATTAACAGACAGTAGGCCTTGTTCTACATAGTCATATGTCATTATTAACAGACAGTAGGCCTTGTTCTACATAGTCATATGTCATTATTAACAGACAGTAGGTCTTGTTCTACATAGTCATATGTCATTATTAACAGACAATAGGTCTTGTTCTACATAGTCATATGTCATTATTAACAGACAGTAGGTATTGTTCTACATAGTCATATGTCATTATTAACAGACAGTAGATCTTGTTCTACATAGTTATATGACATTATTAACAGTAGGCCTTGTTCTACATAGTCATATGTCATTATTAACAGACAGTAGGCCTTGTTCTACATAGTTATATGTCATTATTAACAGACAGTAGGTCTTGTTCTACATAGTCATATGTCATTATTAACAGACAGTAGGCCTTGTTCTACATAGTTATATGTCATTATTAACAGACAGTAGGTCTTGTTCTACATAGTCATATGTCATTATTAACAGACAGTAGATCTTGTTCTACATAGTTATATGACATTAACAGTAGGTCTTGTTCTACATAGTCATATGTCATTATTAACAGACAGTAGGCCTTGTTCTACATAGTCATATGTCATTATTAACAGACAGTAGGCCTTGTTCTACATAGTCATATGTCATTATTAACAGACAGTAGGTATTGTTCTACATAGTCATATGTCATTATTAACAGACAGTAGGTCTTGTTCTACATAGTCATATGTCATTATTAACAGACAGTAGGTATTGTTCTACATAGTCATATGTCATTATTAACAGACAGTAGGTCTTGTTCTACATAGTCATATGTCATTATTAACAGACAGTAGATCTTGTTCTACATAGTTATATGACATTAACAGTAGGTCTTGTTCTACATAGTCATATGTCATTATTAACAGACAGTAGGCCTTGTTCTACATAGTCATATGTCATTATTAACAGACAGTAGGTCTTGTTCTACATAGTCATATGTCATTATTAACAGACAGTAGGTATTGTTCTACATAGTCATATGTCATTATTAACAGACAGTAGGTCTTGTTCTACATAGTCATATGTCATTATTAACAGACAGTAGGTCTTGTTCTACATAGTCATATGTCATTATTAACAGACAGTAGATCTTGTTCTACATAGTTATATGACATTAACAGTAGGTCTTGTTCTACATAGTCATATGTCATTATTAACAGACAGTAGGCATTGTTCTACATAGTCATATGTCATTATTAACAGACAGTAGGTCTTGTTCTACATAGTCATATGTCATTATTAACAGACAGTAGGTATTGTTCTACATAGTCATATGTCATTATTAACAGACAGTAGGTATTGTTCTACATAGTCATATGTCATTATTAACAGACAGTAGGCCTTGTTCTACATAGTCATATGACATTATTAACAGACCTACATGCTCTTCCTATTGTAAGTTAGCAGTAACAAATCAAGCAGAGTAGGTTTGGATAAACAGAGCGACCATTTTACTCAAATATGCGCCTACATATTTAGCTGTCTGACCTGGAATTCTATCCTAGGAGCACCAGTGTACCAAGACAGTTTTGGAATTCTAGCTGTAATATATTTCATTGTGCTTCTAAATGTATTTGTGAGCGCCTACATTTTTCAACTCGGCACAAACGTGCTCCTTGTAAAAAAAAAGGTCAGTGTAGAGCCCTGCTAAATGAACATCAGGAGAAGGTCTCCAGTGGAGGAAAAAATATGATTTTTTTTTTTAAAGAGAACCTTTCAAACTTGTTTGAAAAGTGTTGGGGGAAAAAACACTTTGGCTACTCAGACATCAACTGTAATCATGTCACCCAAGTGTATGATTGAGTCCCAAATGGCACCTTACTCCCTATATAGTCAAATCTAATTTAATCTGTCACATGCTCCAAATACAACAGGTGAAATGCTTACCTACAAGCCCTTAACCAACAATGTAGTTGAAAATAAGTGAAGTAAAAAAATAAAAGTAACAAATAATTAAAGAGCAGCAGTAAAATAGCAATAGCGAGGCTATATACAGGGGGTACCGAGTAGAGGTCGACCGATTAATCGGAATGGCCGATTAATTAGGGCCGATTTCAAGTTTTCATAACAATCGGAAATCTGTATTTTTGGCCGATTTTTTTACACCTTTATTTAACTAGGTAAGTCAGTTAAGAACAAGTTCTTATTTTCAATGATGTCCTAGGAAAGGTGGGTTAACTGCCTGTTCAGGGGCAGAACGACAAATGTTTATCTTGTCAGCTCAGGGATTCAATCTTGCAACCTTACAGTTAACTAACGTTAGTTCAACGCTCTAACCACCTGCCTCTCATTGCACTCCACGAGGAGCCTGCCTGTTACACGAATGCAGTAAGAAGCCAAGGTAAGTTGCTAGCTAGCATTAAACTTATCATATAACAAACAATCAAGCAATCAATCATAATCACTAGTTATCTACACATGGTTGATGATATTACTAGTTTATCTAGCGTGTCCTGCGTTGCATATAATCGATGCGGTGCGCATTCGCGGAAAAAGGACTCCAGAGCTCTAGTATCTGGGGGAGCCTGGAACTGTCAGCTGAGTGGTTATAAACTGTGGTGAGACTCATGAGAAAATCCCTATGTTGGTGTGTATGTATGTGCGTAGGTTAGGATGGTATAAAAGGAATGTATTTGTGAAAACTTGAGAGCTCTCACAAATAAATCGGGATCTGATCAATTGTTAGCTGAGAATTCTGTCTGTTTTATTTAAGACCAGAACTTTACAACCTCTGGGTATCAGACAGATAAAGATAATTGGAATTTATGAACATTGATTACAAAATTACTTAACAGAAGTCCTTTGGACATAGACTTGGCACTCTGGTACCACTTGCCGTGCAGTAGCATAGAGAACAGTCTATGACTTGGGTGGCTGGAGTATACCAGGCAGTGATGCAACCAGTGCTCTCGATGGTGTAGCTGTAGAACTTTTTAAGGATCTGAGGCCCCATGCCAAATCTTTTCAGTCTCCTGAGGGGGAATAGGCTTCGCCGTGCCCTCTTCACGACTGTCTTGGTGTGTTTGGAACATTCTAGTTTGTTGGTGATGTGGACACCAAGGAACTTGAAGCTCTCAACCTGCTCCACTACAGCCCTGTCGATGAGAATGGGGGCGTGCTCGGTCCTCCTTTTCCTGTAGTCCACAATTACCTCCTTTGTCTTGATTGTGTTGAGGGAGAGGATGTGTCCTGGCACCACACGGCCAGTTCTCTGACCTCCTCCCTATAGGCTGTCTCATTGTTGTTGGTGATCAGGCCTACCACTGTTGTGTCAACTGCAAACTCAATGATGGTGTTGGATTCGTGCCTGGCCATGCAGTCATGAGTGAACAGGAAGTACAGGAGGGGACTGAGCACGCACCCCTGAGGGGTCCCCGTGTTGAGGATCAGTGTGGCGGATGTGTTGTTACCTACCCTCACCACCTGGGGACGGCCTGTCAGGAAGTTCAGGATCCAGTTGCAGAGGGAGGTGTTCAGTCCCAGGGTCCTGAGCTTAGTGGTGAGCATTAAGGGCACTATAGTTTTGAACGCTGAGCTGGAGTTAATGAACAGCATTGTCACATAGCTGCTCCTTTTGTCCAGGTGGGGAAGGGCAGTGTGGAGTGAGACTGCATCATCTGTGGATCTGTTGGTGCGGTATGTGAATTGGAGTGGGTCTAAGGTTTCAGGGATAATGGTGTTGATGTGAGCCATGACCATCCTTTCAAAGCACTTCACGGCTACAGACGTGATGCACTACTACCCAAGTGCACTATTATGTGGACCGTGGTCAAAAGTAGTGCAGTAGATAGGTGAACAGGATGTCATTTTGAATGCAGCCTGTGTGTCATTGACTTCCCCATGCATGACTTTGTGCTCTCACTAAACAGGAACTACAAACACAAATATGTTTGGCACGCAAAACAGCAGGAGCGAGATTTGGTTGTTAACTCTGAGTTTGGACTATGTTCAGTCTTATCCCTCAGAGGAATGGGTGTTTTATAGGCTGAAGTGGTCCTAGATAACAGCAGGTTTGTAGGTTCCCACTGGGGTTACCCATATGAGAATGTATGCACGGACTACTTTAAGTCACTATGGATAAAAGTGTCTGCTAAATGGAATATATTATTAGGCTATATTATATTATTACTAAGTAGCAGATATTAACGGCACAGTAAGCAACAGGCTAAATCAAGACTGTTTCAGGCCTTATCAGGATTAAAACTTGCCAACGTGTTATTTGTTGTGCATTAAGGATGGACTAACCTGGGGTGTATTCATTAATCGCAGACCGTAGCAAAGCGTTTGGCTCGTTTCAAAACTGTTTACTCAGTAAGGGGAGTGTATGACTGCACACTTCGAAAGAAGGGTAGAGAACCTTCCCCTTCAAGGACAGAGGGATCATTACAAATGGTGCCTTATTCCCTAGTGCACTACTTCTGACCAGGGTGAGCCCTAGGGTGCCATTTGGGACAAGGAGAGAATGTCAGAGAGATCAAGGTCACGGGGTAATCTATAACGCAGGTCTAACTAGCTACCTACTTCACTCCTCACTGATAGACTAGCTGCATCTTACACAAACACACTTTCCCCATTACGTTGCCAATTCAATTATTGAAGAATCTGTTAAATAACCTCAAAGTTAACAATTATTCTTTAGTCTCTTGCTTGCCTGTAATATCAGTTATTCTAGGACCAAAAGGCCTACTGTCTACCTCCGTCTTAGTTGTTTTCTTGTTGTTGAGGCCATTGGAATGGAAAAAGTAGCCAGGACAAAGCCTACACAACACCTCCAGTCAGCGAGCCAGCCAGCCAGTCAGTCAGCGAGCCAGCCAGCCAGTCAGTCAGCGAGCCAGTCAGTCAGTGTAAACTGATCCAGGGAATTGTATCCAGCAGCATCATTGTGCTCCACTAGTCAGCTCACAGATAGGAAGGGTGAGGGCTGCTGCTGCACCTACATAAACAGATTATGTCTCAAATGTCACCCTATTCCCTATATAGTGCACTCCCTATATAGGGCCAACGGGGCTCTGGACTGGTGAAAAGTAGTGCACTACATAGGGAACATGGTAGATCCTCTTCCACCAGAAACTCTGTACTTCATAATATTATCAGCGTGCTACCATAAAGTCAGACCATTTCTGTGTGTGAACATACAAGTATATCCCTTCACCACTAATTTACTAGGTATCAGTGAGTACATACAGAGATATAGGCATATCCATAGCTATCCAACTAATGAAGAAGCCGGTTAGCTAGCTTCCTGTAACATGATGCCAATGCACTGCACTGAATCTGAATCTACCGTCAATGGAAAATGTGAACTACAATCCCAACTCTGTGTTTTAACGTTTAGAAACGTCAATCTTCCATCAGCGTGAAAGAATCCCTTAAATATATATATATTTTTTTTAAACACTCGACCTCCATCCAACAAAACTACACTTCAACTACACTTCCCGAGTTACGTTTACACTAGGTAGCTAATTTGCTGTAACATGCAGATATGACAGTTGGAACACTAACCCTATATAAAAGGTGTGTATCAATTTAACATAATTTCTCGCTGATATGAAAAATAGGGTCATTGTGCATTCAAAACCATGCGGTAAGCAATGCGTGTTAATGTCCAGCCCGAGGGTCGGGACTCAACAAAACTCCCCCCTGCAGAAGACGTCTTGCTCCAATGACTCTTATGTGTAATGTAATGGACCTGAGAGTCATTAAGGGCTAGTGTTGTTCTAACTAGCTAGATAAACCACTTGACTTTGATACCCTGTAGTAGTGGGAAATGAGGTTGATGTCTGTTGACAGTGAGATGACAACCCTGAGCTATGAGAAATGGGTCACGATGAGAAAATATATAACTAGCGAGCTTGTTGAGAAACAAATACAATTTCGTTAGCTACTAATGTTAGCTAGCTTTGAAACAACAACAGACCCATTTGAGATTAGGCAGGTGTCTTAAACTGGCAGGCTAACTAATGCTGTGATTAGATATCTAGCTAGTAAACTAGATACGCAGATCTTAATAGTTAACGTTAGCCAGTTAACTGTGAGCATAAATGAGACAGACGTGTTTGCTTTTGAAAACACCAGTAATGTTTTATTTAACTAACTCTGGTCCAAGGGCCTACGTCGGATACAGCCCATATTGCAGATCCAGAGCATGAGCTAGTGTGGCGGTAGATATAGCACTTCAGCAACATACTTACTTAAAGTAGCTATATTGAAGACAGTCACTAAACAACATCGTGTGAAAAAAAATCCTTGATGGATGAATTGAAAGATTCAGGCCATTGAAGAAGGCTCTTGCGGCATAATGCCACACGTAATGCCCTGGACCAGAGCTAACAACTAACTCGCTAATAGCTACTTGGCTAGCTATTTCCCTCTTACCTTCAGATGTTGTAGCTATGGCATGTTCATCTCACAACCGGGATGTGCAGATGAACTAAGATGTACGAAACAAAATGTTGATTTAGAGTAAATACCTGTTATGATAATTAGCGTAGCAGGTGCCTGGACTGTAGCTAGCTACACTGCCTCTCTCTATCAAGCTACTGTTACTGCATCTCTCCACTTCACTCTGTTGGCATGATAACAAACAAATACAACAATTGTGCCGATTCGTTACTTTCTGTAATGCCAGCCCAAATGTTTTAATTTGTAAAATCCTCCTTTTATTTGTTTATTTAGCTTAGATTAAATAAGAGTTAGTGTTGATTTACAAAAAAACAAATTCTATATTTACAAAACATGAGATCTTCTGGGTAAAGTGGGTAGGTAACTATACTTTCCTGGCATGGCATGTAGGTGTAGAGTATATATACCTGTGATGAACACATCGCTGCTCACATGGAATTGCCACATATACTTTGTTCATACTGTAATAATGTTAACATGGGTTATAGCCTACACCAGCTGTGCTGTGCTCACAGACACACCTAGACAAGTGCACCTATCAACTACTGGACTGGGATTGAAGGACGCTCATGCTGCATCTATTTTATTCAGCTGAACATGAGAAATATTGTAATTCAAGTTGAGAGGGAGATAGAGAGAGAGAGAAACAGGCAGGCAGGCAGACAGAGGCAGACAGACAGGCAAAAAGATACAGAGTTATAAATATTATTATCATGGGTTATAAGAATCCAATCCATTCAGTGAGATTGTTCTTCCATTAAGAACTGCTATGCATGGCCTCTGTAGGCTAAGTGGACTCAACGACACCCACATAGAATAAGCTATTTGTCATTTAATGTGTCTGACTGACACATTGTCAAGGTCTCAGAGAGATGAGGGTCCTTTTCCGGTCATCTGGCGTCGCTCAGCTGGAGAGAGAAAATACATTTAAACACATCTATGTTCTTGAAGGTGCCCTCAGCTCCCAGCAAATGAGACTTGGCTCCACAAGTCATTTATTCCTTGTTATAACAACACAGTCATTTTGCATCCCAAATAGCACCCTTATCCCTATGTAGTGCACTAATTTTGACCACAGCTGGTCAAAGGTAGTGCACTATATAGGTAATAGGGTGCCATTTGGGAGTCAGACACAATCAGTCCACATTCAATATTGACATCCACAAATCTGGAGCCTGCTATGGCAGCAATACACAGTCATTGACTGAGCCTCAGAACTCTATCCGGCTATTTGTGCTCATGGGACTCAGATTGGGTTGAGCAATCACTCCAACCAGATTAGATTACTGAGTAACGTTCAATCATGTCAGGTCATCTCTATAATCTTTTAGGATTACATCACATTATTACCAATGGATATCATAAAATCAGTCAAGTCATATAACAGCTGAGGTTTCCACATTATGAAGCAGACACTGCTTCAGTGACAATTAGGGTTAAGTGCCTTGCTCAAGGGCACATCAACAGATGTTTCACCTAGTCTGTACAGGGATTCAAACCAGTGACTTTTGGTTACTGGCCCAACACTCTTAACCACTCTTAGGCTACCTACCGCTACAAAATAATGTCTATAAACAGACATCTTGAAATCATAAAAAAATTAATTAATATAATTTTAAGTAGATAAAAAAGGTGCTACATGTTATTAATAGGAATGTGATAATGTTACTATTGAACAGTACATAGACTTACATTCCAGTGGTAACAGTTTGGTAAAGAAACAGCAGGTGGCGGTACAGAGCATAAACAAACCATCACGAGAGTCGTGTTGAGCATTCCATTGACAGCCCGACGAAACAAAAACGGACCCTTACCTTAACTCCAACCTTAACCCCTAACCTTTCCCTCATTTTAACAATTTTGTCTTTTAAATATCAGTTTGTATGTCAGACACATCCCGTTAGTTTTTCCCCGAGGCATCCCAGGCTGAGGAAAGCAGTTTGAAAGGGGCAATCTGTGATTGGTACAGCCCATTTTGGACTTTTAAATGAATGATAATGATAATACCCATTGATTCTTGAAGAATAGAACTTCTAAATGAGCTTATTAGTTCGTCTGTCAGAACCCATCAGAACCTAATCAGCTTGTTTTACTCAATTGTTTGTAAACAATGCAATTGTAAATCAAAACAGTCAACTGAAATACTGATCATTTTGACATCTATGGTCAGTCCTTTCATTTTGATATCATGGATGGTCAGTCCTTTCATTTTGATATCATGGATGGTCAGTCCTTTCATTTTGATATCATGGATGGTCAGTCCTTTCATTTTGACATCTATGGTCAGTCCTTTCATTTTGATATCATGGATGGTCAGTCCTTTCATTTTGATATCATGGATGGTCAGTCCTTTCATTTTGATATCATGGATGGTCAGTCCTTTCATTTTGACATCTATGGTCAGTCCTTTCATTTTGATATCATGGATGGTCAGTCCTTTCATTTTGACATCTATGGTCAGTCCTTTCATTTTGATATCATGGATGGTCAGTCCTTTCATTTTGATATCATGGATGGTCAGTCCTTTCATTTTGATATCATGGATGGTCAGTCCTTTCATGTTGATATCATGGATGGTCAGTCCTTTCATTTTGATATCATGGATGGTCAGTCCTTTCATTTTGATATCATGGATGGTCAGTCCTTACATCCATAGCTTGGTCTATGTATTTTAGAGTGGTTACATTTCTGCAGCTCCATCCATCAGATGTTTATTGCCAAAAAAGTGGTTGGGTAACCACTCTGTTATTGCTGATTGCTTCTTTAACCCATTCCACTGCTCCTCCACATAACTGCATAACTTCCTGTCTGTAATCACTCAGTGACTGTGACAAAGGCATTTGTGTCTGTCAGGCAAGACGTCAAATGTCAAACCAGCGGACTCTACCCTATCTCTCCTTCTCACACTGTCTCCATCCCTTCATCTCTCTCTCTCTCTCGCACTCTGTTTCAGACACATGTACACAGACTACACACACACACTCTCTCGCTCTCCCATACGTATTTTATGCACACACACACACAATCTCCTTCCTTTCCTCCTCCCTCTCTCAGCTTGGCAGGGGCAGGACACAGACTCCCTTGTTTTCCTGATGGCTCGTTGTCAAGAGCTCCATACTGTGGTTCAGCCCTGTCAGAATGAAACACATTGAGCACCGGGTACATTCCAAGATGACACATTTATTGGTCTACGAAGTAGTCGTTTTAACAGAAGCATGAGAAACGAAAACGTTTGACGAGGAAGAGAGCACAACTAGTGGAATTACTCCTTTAATGAACACAAACAAAACATGCTCTAAATGCAAAATGTTACAATTCTCCATGAATGACTCAACTTGGTTTCATTCAGTTAGGAAATAGTGTCTAATAAGTCTGTGTGTCCCAAATGACACACAATTCCCTACATAGTGCACTACATTTGACCAGTTTAAAGTAGTGCTCTATATAAAGGAATAGATTGCCCTTTGGGACACAGACAAAGAGTTGTATTGCTCCTATGGGATTGGTTATATTCAGGATCCTCTGTTGAAAACCCAGAATAGAGAATGAACCTGTTAACCAGGGATCTTCTTTCCTGAGTCAGTCAGTCAGACAACACTAGCTACATCAGACAGAAACAACCCATTTACATGTTGTAGCAGACAGACTTCTTTTACACTTCACACTAAACAACTGGATTTGGTCAAACTTCTCATCCTAAATCCTCATCTGATGTCAATTGGTGAGAGAACAACTTGGTCAAACCTAACTTCATAGATAGTCTTGTAATTCAAAAGCATTCATCTTATAATATTTAATTTAACAGGCACTGTTTTAAAAAATATATAAAAATGGTCTTGTTCTTGATAAATGAAAAGGGAAACCCTATAGTACAACATCAACAACAGCACAACCTAACCTACATATGACACTCCATAATAACTACTGTTTGCTTTTCCAAAAAAGCAATAATAATTACTGCATCCCAAATGACACCCTATTCTCTATGTACCGTAGTGCACTACTTTGAACCAGGGCCCATAGAGCTCTGGTCAAAAGAAGTGTCACTTGTAAGGAATAGGGTACCATTTGGTACATACCCATTGACTCTGGCCTTTTCCTTCCAACAGCAGTTTAATGCTTCACTAGGCTATAACACCACTGGTAGAAAGAACAAAAAGACATCTCACATGTTTTGTAAAGTCTACAAACAAAAAACTAGGAAAACCTATAATCTTGGCTTCTCAGATATACAATATGCTCAGATAGTACTTGTATTCAACAACCAGACCGGGGTTCAATTACTACTTGAAATCTTTCAAAAACATTCAGTTTGCTCTCGTCTAGTATGCCTGGAGTGCCTGATGGGCGGGGCTTGCAGTCCTTGTGACTATTCTATTGGTTCCATTGTGCCAGTCAAACTCAGTCAAGCCCAGATAAAGTATTTGAAATGATATCAAATAGTATTTAAACCCAGGTCTGTCAACAACACAGGTGTACCGAAACGCTTTGCCTATAAAGCACAGACACATTTTCTCATGTAAAAACCAAGGCCATGTTCAAAATATGCAGAAAATCGGAAGGCATGTTAACATCATCAGATTACAATCGGGGAGCAATGACATTCAGTTCAAACCAAAAGTCTTATTTTTATAAAGTCTTACTTGTTTTTCTGCTGTTTTTCTGAGGCCATTTTAGGTCAGAGTGGGTTGAATGGTATTTGTGTTGTGGCAGGCTGCAGCTGTAGACCCAAGGGCTGAGTTCAATCAAACGCGCACTGCAGGTATTTCACATTGTGGAAAAGTCCTACTAGCTCCTGTGTTCCAGCAATACACCATCTCGTTCAAATCCAATAACAGTAACTCATTCCAATCAAATCCAAACCTGATTTCTTCCAATTAGCATTGATTGATTCATCAGTATTTATACCGTTTTTTTTTTTTTGTAAAATGACCAATGTAATGTTTTTTCTGTACTGCATGTTTGCTTGAATGTCAGTCCTATTAGAGGAGTTAGGATCATGAGACACAAAGTTACAAAACAAGCCTTTTAGGGGCTTAGTCAGTAGTGGGGCGGCAGGGTAGCCTAGTGGTTAGAGCGTTGGACTAGTTGCAAGTTCATATCCCCAGCTGACAAGGTACAATTTGTCGTTCTGCCCAGTTAACAGGCAGTTAACCCACTGTTCCTAGGCGTCATTGAAAATAAGAATTTGTTCTTAACTGACTTGCCTAGTTAAATAAAGGTCAAATAAAAATTAAAAGGATGCACCATTTACTAGGCCGTTGCAGATAGAGATATGAAGTATAGACTGTTCTACACAATATATTTCTATGTAAATGTTGTTGTGCCCCTCCAGAATAAGCCCCCGCCCCATGTTGTGAATCAGGAAGTGTTTGTGTTATCTCCCTCCCCCCGGTCTTCCTGGATATACAGCGCCACGGGAGTGAGTGACCTCTCAAGTTGACCCCTAGACCACAACTGACAGGCTGAACCACAGGCGAGATGCTAGAGTGACAGGCGAGATGCTAGAGTAACAGGCTGAACCACAGGCGAGATGACATGTATGACATTATTAAGAATAGAACACGTCTTTTATTCTGCCTCATGGTTTTAACCACAATTTGGTATTTTATACATAGATGTATTATTAGGTCTCTTAAGGATTTCCAATGTGAATCATATAGGCCTACTTATTTTCCCATGGGGCAACTGGATATGTGTTTGTATTTAAAATGAAGTAGTTTCACTAGGGATGTTTTCCACTCACTACAGCCAGAAGTTGTAGTTTCACGAGGG
Source organism: Oncorhynchus clarkii lewisi (assembly GCF_045791955.1). Classification (NCBI taxonomy): domain Eukaryota; kingdom Metazoa; phylum Chordata; class Actinopteri; order Salmoniformes; family Salmonidae; genus Oncorhynchus; species Oncorhynchus clarkii. The sequence goes on from NC_092169.1 coordinate 52,407,981, forward strand.
ATGTTTTCCCACTCACTACAGCCAGAAGGTGTGGTTTCACGAGGGACGGTTTTCAACTCACTACAGTCAGAAGTTGTAGTTTCACGAGGGATGTTTTCCCACTCACTACAGCCAGAAGGTGTGGTTTCACGAGGGATGTTTTCCCACTCACTACAGCCAGAAGGTGTGGTTTCACGAGGGACGGTTTTCAACTCACTACAGCCAGATCAGCACCGACAATGAAATCAGCCCCCCGAAACACACCCAGACTAACACAACATTAAGGATACAATACTGTTGAGGTCAGTGCATTGGGTTGGTTCATACAAACTCTCTCTCCCTGTCCTCCGTATTGCCTTCCTAATAGCCTACTGTTGTTTCCTTATGGAAATGAGTGCCTGTCATGCCAAACATAAAAAAAGAGTTCTCCATCTTAGTACCTCAGGAAAACCCTGTGTGACCATCCAGGAGAAAAAGACAGAGAGGAGGACGTTATTGCTCTCTCACAGAAAAGAAAGACCTGTGCATATGCAGCCTACTGAACAATTCTGCATCCCACAGAATATTGTCATGGATTGCCTACTGTAATGATGTTCAGAGACCGAACGTCTCATATAGCACACACACATTCATTACCAACCACTCACTATCCCCCCATGCTGAATGTGATACACTGTTCAGGGTTCAGTCAGTGCAGTGGCCTATCTGGGCAAAACCAAGGAAGGGACCATTTGAAGCATCTTACAGGGGTAAACCAAGGAAGGGACCATTTGAAGCACATTACAGGGGTAAACCAAGGAAGGGACCATTTGAAGCATCTTACAGGGGTAAACCAAGGAAGGGTCCATTTGAAGCATCTTACAGGGGTATTTCAAGGAAGGGACCATTTGAAGCATCTTACAGGGGTAAACCAAGGAAGGGACCATTTGAAGCACATTACAGGGGTAAACCAAGGAAGGGACCATTTGAAGCACATTACAGGGGTAATCCAAGGAAGGGTCCATTTGAAGCACATTACAGGGGTAAACCAAGGAAGGGTCCATTTGAAGCACATTACAGGGGTAAACCAAGGAAGGGACCATTTGAAGCACATTACAGGGGTAATCCAAGGAAGGGTCCATTTGAAGCACATTACAGGGGTAAACCAAGGAAGGGACCATTTGAAGCATCTTACAGGGGTAAACCAAGGAAGGGACCATTTGAAGCACATTACAGGGGTAATCCAAGGAAGGGTCCATTTGAAGCACATTACAGGGGTAAACCATGGAAGGGACCATTTGAAGCATCTTACAGGGGTAAACCAAGGAAGGGACCATTTGAAGCACATTACAGGGGTAAACCAAGGAAGGGTCCATTTGAAGCACTGTACAGAGGGATGTCTGACTACAGCAAAGAAAATAAACACCAAACCCCTCAACCTTCAAAGTTATCATGACTTAAAGGTGCTACACCCCCAAAACCCAATTTCTCCGTAACATGAAGGAGACTCACACTTAAACCTTTTACTTTCTGTTTTGGTCCAGCAGCTTCAAACAGCTGGAAAAACTATATATGTTTTATTATTGAACATATGTTTAGTTACACCCCTCAAACTCAACTCTGGACCTCCCAAAAAAAAGCAGTGGAACTGTCTTGGACACCAGGTGGGTGATATTAATGATCAGTAAGAACAGAAAACCAGCAGGCTCTGGACTTCGTAGGGTCAGAGGTGAATACCCCTGCCCTACACTATTCAGTGCTTGTTTTCTCACATAAACTGACATTTTTTTAAATCAAGAAATTACAGAAATTTCTACATTAGCCACCTGACCCAATTTCCAATAGATTCCACTATCACAATGGCATTTTTTAAATCCTGTGTAGCACCTTGAATCCAAAGTCCCTCCCTACTCATCTACAACTCAGAGCTGACTTGCTCCCAACAGGAAAGCCGCATCCCAAATGGCACCCTATCCCATACATTGGGCCCTGGTCAAAAGTAGTGCACTTAGGGTCAAACGTGTCTTGGGTTAGGGTTGAAGTTAGGGTCAAAGTTGTGCATTATGTAGGGGCAACCGAAGAATGAGCGCTCCCTCCAACAACTAAGCCCAGTAAGAGACAATATAGAGAAGGAGAGATCCAACAACTAAGGTTAGTAAGAGACAATATAGAGAAGGAGAGATCCAACAACTAAGGTTAGTAAGATACAATATAGAGAAGGAGAGATCCAACAACTAAGCCCAGTAAGAGACAATATAGAGAAGGAGAGATCCAACAACTAAGGTTAGTAAGAGACAATATAGAGAATGAGAGATCCAACAACTAAGGTTAGTAAGATACAATATAGAGAAGGAGAGATCCAACAACTAAGCCCAGTAAGAGACAATAGAGAGAAGGAGAGATCCAACAACTAAGCCCAGTAAGAGACAATAGGGAGAAGGAGAGATCCAACAACTAAGGTTAGTAAGATACAATATAGAGAAGGAGAGATCCAACAACTAAGCCCAGTAAGAGACAATAGAGAGAAGGAGAGATCCAACAACTAAGCCCAGTAAGAGACAATAGGGAGAAGGAGAGATCCAACAACTAAGCCCAGTAAGAGACAATAGAGAGAAGGAGAGATCCAACAACTAAGCCCAGTAAGAGACAATAGAGAGCTTTGATGGAGCACAATAGCTCCCCTTGGCACCATGTGATGTCCGTGTGCCCCATTCTTGCTCTCCTGGCTCGGTTTCGAGAGAGTGAGAGATAGAGAGATGCAGTGGGTCCATAGAGAGAGAGAGAGGGGTCGAGAGACAGAGAGATGCATTGGGCCATAGAGAGAGAAAGATGGGTCGAGAGACAGAGATTTGCAGTGGGTCCATAGAGAGAGAGAGAGAGGGGTCGAGAGAGAGAGATGCATTGGGCCATAGACATGGGGCAGTGTGTTGTTAGAGGCATATCAGTGATGTAGTGGTAATTAACAAATCGGTGAGTGAACTCTGATCCCTGTTTGTGGTGAGTAAAGTAACGCTCTATATATTTTCAAATAATTTTTCTGCAATAGGAGGGTAAATGCTTACGCAGAATACAAAAGGTGTGTAAGCTGCGATCACGTGAATTTACCCTCCACTAAACCACTGAGTCATATGATGCTCCACTAAACCACTGAGTCATATGATGCTCCACTAAACCACTGA